>NC_080704.1:128064355-128366609 GCF_030445035.2 Dasypus novemcinctus
CATTTCTCAAAAACAGGGGAGGAAGAGGTGGTTGGTCTCCGACTTCAGCTACTGATTGGTAGACTCGGCTGGCTAAGATATAACACTGGGAATGGCTGGGGTATGAATCAGCCCAAGTTGGAAAGAGGCCAGGGGCCACCATTTTGACTCCACCCCCAGCCTGAGGGGAAAACAGGCTGACTGAAGATCTCAATAATGGTAGGAACCAGTTTCTTTCACCCAGTTGGCCTGCGACCCTAGCCTAGGCTTCAACCCCACATCTGTCAGGGTGTGAGGGACTGGTGGGCACTGCACCAGCCTATCCAGGTAACTGCAGTTAACTTTGGCTGGCACAGAAGTCTACCAGGGCAACTGTGGTCATCTTGGACCTGCACTGCATAGACTACTGCCCACACCTGCAGCTCCATCCTTACCCAGGCAGGGGAGAAAGGGGCATGAAGCTTCATCAATTTCTCTGCAAAACTACAGCCTAGGCCTCCATGACTTAGATTATTCCATATAGCTGTGGCTCTGTCCCTACCCTGGCAAGGAGAAAGTTGGAAGAAGCTTCATTGTTCCCTGGTGCAATGAGGGCAGCTTGAGACTCCACAACTTACAGCACCAACTACATGCTTGGATCTTCCTGCACCATGAGCAAGGGAGAAAGGGCAAGAAACCCTAAACTAAAGAGAAAAGCTGCACCCAGAATAAATACTCTAGTAAGCCAGATAAGAAGACACCAACAAAAAATTATAATCCACATCAAGAAATAGGGAGTTATGGCCCAGTTAAAGGAACAAAATAAGCCTCCAGATGACATAAAGGAGTTAAGACAACTAATCATAGATGTTCAAACAAATCTCCTTAATAAATTCAGTGAGATGGCTAAAGAGATTAAGGGCATTAAGAAGACACTAGATGAGCACAAAGAAGAATTTGAAAGTATACATAGAAAAATAGCAGATCTTATGGGATTGAAAGGTACAATAAATGAAATTTAAGACATACTGGAATCATATCATAACAGATTTGAGAAGGCAGAAGAAAGGATTGGTGAACTGGATGAAATGGCCTCTGAAAGTCAACACACAAAAGAACAGATGAAGAAAAGAATGGAAAAAATTGAACAAGGTCTCAGGGAACTAAATGACAGCAAAAGAAATGCAAACATACATGTCACGGGTGTTCCAGAAGGAGAAGAGAAGGGAAAAGGGGCAGCAGGAATATTTGAAGAGATAATGGTAGAAAATTTCCCATCAGAAAAAATCCAAATAGACCAACTCCAAAACACATGCTCATCAGAATGTCAAATGACGAATACAAAGAAAGAATTCTGAGAACAGCAAAAGAAAAGCAATGCATAACATATAAGGGATATCCAATAAGATTTAGTGCTGATTTCTCACCAGAAACCATGGAGACAAGAAGACAGTGGTCTGATATACTTAAGATACTACAAGAGAAGAATTTCCAACCAAGAATTTTATATCCAGCAAGACTGTCTTTCAAAAATGAGGGCAAGATTAGAATATTCACAGATGAACAGAAACTGAGAGAATTTCTAAGCAAGAGACCAGATTTTCAGGAAATACTAAAGGGTGTGCAAAAGCCTGAAAAGAAAAGACAGGA
The DNA here is from genome assembly GCF_030445035.2 of Dasypus novemcinctus. Taxonomy (NCBI): domain Eukaryota; kingdom Metazoa; phylum Chordata; class Mammalia; order Cingulata; family Dasypodidae; genus Dasypus; species Dasypus novemcinctus. The sequence goes on from NC_080704.1 coordinate 128,065,964, forward strand.
GAGAGAGCCCTGGAAGAGAGTCTAGAAATGAAGATTATATTAATAAAAGTAACTAAAAGTGTAAAAGTAGTGAAAATAAAATGACAGATAAAACTCAAATAGTCAAGAATAAACTTAACCAATGATGTAAAGCACTTCTATTCAGAACACTGCAACTCAATGTTAAAAGAAATCAAAAAAGGCCTAAATAACTGGAAGAACATTCCATGCTCATGGATTGGAAGACTAAAGATCATTAAGATGTCAATTCTACTCAAATTGCTATATAGATTCAATGCAATCTAGATAAAAATTCCACCAGCATTAAAGGAAAAAATGAAAACAATCATCAAATTTATTTGGAAGGGTAAAGGATCCTAAATATCAAGACATGTCATAAAAAGGAAAAGCGAACACTCATCTCCAGACTTTAAATCTTATTACCTAGCTATTGTGGTAAAAACAGCATGGTACTGGCCTAAAGACAGAAACAATAGACCAATAGAACCAAATTGTTGGTTCAGAAACAGACCCTCACATGTATGGTCAAGTGATTTTTGACTAGCCAGTCAAACAGGCAGAACAATCTAGTCAACAAATGATACCTAAAGAATTGGATATCCAGAGCTGAAAGAAGGAAAGAGGACACCTATCTCACACTTTAATCAAAAATTAACTCAAAATGGATCAAAAACCTAAAAATAAAAGCAAGAACCATAAAACGTCTAGAAAAAATTCTAGGAAAATATCCTCAAAACCTGGTGGTAGGTGTTGGATTCTTAAAGGATAAGAGGAGGACTGAGTGGACTACTGATGTTTAATGTATGTAGAAGTTTAATTAGCTTTACTGTAAAAGTGTGGAAATGGATAGAGAGGATGATAACAGGTAGTGAGTAACTAGCTAGTTTATAAATGGTGATGTGACTGAAAATGGTAGCCTAGGTATGTAAATACCAACTGACAGAATGCTAGAGAATAATCGAGGAACTGAATAGCATGGTAAACCAAGAGGTGGATGAGAATTGTGTTTGATGGTATAGATGCAAGAGTGTCCTTTGTGAACTAGAGCAAATGTACATCACTGCTGCAGGGTGTTGAGAATGTGGAGAAGCATGGGAAAAATACAGCTGGAGTGACCTATGGACTGTGGTTAGTACTAATAATATAATATTCTTGCATCTATGCCAAAGATGTACAGTGTTGGTAATGAGGCAGTATGGAAAATGTGAGCCAAATATACACTGTGGACATGGTAACAATCATATGATATTATTTATATGTAGCAAATGATCCACTACAGTGTGGTGTGTTGATGGAGGGGTATTGTTTGGGAATTCTGCATATGTGCATGATTGTTTTATAAGTTTATAACTTCTGTCATAAAAAATATATTTTAAAAATAATAATAGAGTGGGTTGGGGGAAAAACACACCAAAATATGATAAGAACTATGATTAGTAGTAAGATTTAGACAATATTCTTTCATAATTTGTAACAAACATCTCATGAAAATGCAAGGTGTTGGTGGGGGGTTGATGTATAGGACACCTGTATGATGTTATGCATCTTTGCTTTGTAAGTTCACAATTTTTACTATACACTTAATTGTTTATGTATGTTCATATATAAATGAGATAAAGATAATACTAGGGTTGGTTGGGGGAAAATACTTTGGTGAGTAGTAATATTTTGACAATGCTCTTTAATCATTAGTTAAAAAGGTTTAATAACAATGCAAGTTATTGGTGGTAGGGTGAGTTATGAGAGTCCTGTATGATGTTATATATGTTTGTTTTGTTTTGTAAGTTCACAACTATTATTATACACTTATTGTTTATGTATGTTTATGTATGAGTGATATACTTCAATAAATTAATTGTAAACAATATAGAAAAAATCCTCTTCACAATAGGGCAAAAGTCATTAAATAACTAGCTTTGTTCATTTAACAAAAGTTAACTTAAATTTTCGTGGTGACATAGAAGAGGTGGCATTGGATTGGGAAAAGTGGACATAATGGACAAAGGGTATGGGGAAAGGCAGGAAGAGATGAGAGGTGGAGGCGTCTTCGGGACATGGAGCTGCCCTGGATGGTGCTTCAGAGGTAATCACCGGACATTGTAAATCCTCACAGGGCCCACTTGATGGAATAGAGGAGAGTATGGGCCATGATGTGAACCAATGTATATGAGGTGCAGAGGTGCCCAAAGATGTACTTACCAAATCCAATGGATGTGTCATGATGATGGGAACGAGTGTTGTTGGGGGGGGGGAGAGGGGGGGTGGGGGGGGGTTGAATGGGACCTCACATATATATTTTTAATGTAATATTATTACAAAGTCAATAAAAAAAAAATTTTCGTGGTGAAAACTATAAGACTTTAATCAAGAGAGCTGTATACTATGCTCAGTGATGGGAAGACTTGCTGTAATAGAAGTTAGTTCTCCAATCAATCTATAAATTCAATACAATTCCAATAAAAATCCCTAAAGATTTTTTTCAGTGAAACTTGACAAGTTGATCCTACTAATCTTATGGAAGAGAAAATGGCTAATAACCAAAATGTTTTGAAGAACAATATGTGAAGATTTTCCTTACCAGATATGATGAATTATTATAAAGGTATGGCAATGAAGAAAGGCAGTGTGGTCTTGGCATAGGATAGATAGATAAGTAATTCAATGGAATAGAACAGGGGACCCAGAAACAGACCTACCCATATGGAAACTTGGTATTGACAGAGGTAACTTCATAAATAAGAAGAGAAAGGATGGAGTCTTTATTCTAGTGCTGGAGTAATTTGTTCAAATTTGAAGAGATTAGTATTATATCACTACACAAACCTTGCACAAAAATAAATCCAAAGTTAATTAAATACTTAAATATGAAAACAGAACTTCAATGCTTTTAGAAGAAAAGCTGATAACACCAAGTATTCATGAGGATGGGGAGAAGGGGAATTTTCTTAAATTGCTCATGGGAATGTACCACCACTTTGAGAAAGCATATGCTAATTTATGGTTTATGAGAAGGGTAAATATGGGCCTGCCTACAATCAGCAATTTTATTTGAGAGTATAAACCCCAGGTAAACTCTTACATATGTGCACAAGAAGAAATGTACAAGAATGTTTATTCTAGAATTGGCTGTAATGGTGAAAAATTAGGCACAATCTAAAAAGTCAATAAGAATGGATAAATTACACTAGGATGGGTTAGTATATAGTAGTTCAAAGGAATAAACTAGATATGGATAACACTCAAAATCATAATGTGTTTTTAAAGATTTTTAAAAATTTATTTATTTCTCTCCCCTTCCTCCCGCCATTGTCTGCTCTCTTGTGTCCATTCACTGTGTGTTCTTCTGTGTCTGCTTGCATTCTTGTCAGTGGCACCGGGAAACTCTGTCTCTTTTCCTTGTGTCTCTTGCTGTGTCAGCTCTCTGTGTGTGCGGCACCACTCCTGGGCATTCTGCGCTTTTTTTGCACAGGGCAGCTCTCTTGCAGGGCGCACTCCTTATGCATGGGGCTCCCCTACACAGGGAACACCCCTGCATGGCATGGCACTCCTTGCACATGGCAGCACTGCATGTGGGCCAGCTCACCACATGGGCCAGGAGGCCCTGGTTCGAACCCTGGACCTCGTATGTGGTAGGCAGACACCCTATCAGTTGAGCCACATCTGCTTCCCAATAATAATGTTGGATTTTAAAAGCAAATTATAGAACAAAATGTGCATTATACCATTGATGTAAAATTTAGAAAGACAAATAATGCTAATATTATTTGTGAAGAAATTCATATCTAATAAAAGTAAAAATAAATTATATGGGAAGAATATACACAGACATTTTAAAAAATATTTATTTATTATTTCTCCCCACCCCCTCATTGTTTGCACTTGCTGTGTCTGTTCATCTTCCTTGTTTCTTTAGGAGGCACTGGGAAACGAACCCAGAACCTCCGATATGGAAGGGAGGCACCTAATTGCTTGAGACATCTCTGTTCCCTGCTTTGTTGTGTCTCTCATTGTTTTTATTCTTGTGTCTCTTATTGTGTCATCTTGTTGAGTCAGCTTGCTGCTCCTGCTCATTGCAACAGCTCATTGTCTTCTTTAGGAGGTACCGGGAACAGAACCGTGGACTTCCCATGTGGTAGGTGCAAGCATAATTGCTTGAGCCACATCTGCTTCCCTATACACAGACTTTAAATAGTGGTTGCCTATAAGGGAATGGGCAATAAGACTGAGGATAGGTACAAAGGTGACTTTTAATGAATTGATAGCATTTTTTGTTTTTTAAAGATTTATTTATTTCTCCACCTCTCCCCCTGCCCCTGTTATCTGTTTTCTATGTCCATTCATTGTGCGTACTTCTGTGTCTGCTTGTCTTCTCTTTAGGTTGCACCAGGAACTAATCCTGGGACCTTCCAGAGTAGGAGGAAGTGTGCAATCTCTTGCACCACCTCAGCTACCTGGTCTGCTGCATCTCTTATTGTCCCTCCTCTGTGTCTCTTTGTCTTGTTGCATCGTATTGCTGTGCCAGCTCTCCACTTGGGCCAACTCACCGCACAGGCTAGCATTCCTGCATGGGCTAGCTCTCCGCTTAGGCCAGCTTGCCTTCACCAGGAAGCCCTGGGAATCTAACCTTGGACCTCCCATATGGTAGATGGGAGCCCAATCACTTGAGCTTCATCTGCTTCCCAATAATGTTTTATTTCTTGAAAAAATATGATGTATGGCAAAATATTACATTTGTTGGGTCTGAGGGGTGGTTAAATAGGTGTTTATTCTCTGTACCCTTCTGTATGTTTGAAATATTTCACAAATGCAAAACATTTTTTAAATTAATTTTTAAATTTCTCTACCCTTTCCCGTCCCCCCCCTCCAGTTGTCTACTCTCTGTGTCCATGTGCTGTGTATTCTTCTGTGTCTGCTTGTATCCTTGGCAGCAGCACCTGGAATTGGTGTCTCCTTTTGTTGCATCATCTTGCTGCATCAGCTCTCTTTGTGTTCAGTGCTATTCCTGGGCAGGCTGTACTTTTTTTGCACTGGGCAGCTCTCCTTATGGGGTGCACTCCTTGCACGTGGGACTCCCCTATGCGAGGGACACCCCTGCGTGGCACTGCACTCCTTGCATGCATCAGCACTGCATGTCAGCCAGCTCGTCACACGGGTCAGGAGGCCCTGGTTTTGAATCCTGGACCTCCCATGTGGTAGGTGGACACTCTATCCATTGAGCCAAATCTGCTTCCCTCAAAACATTTTTAAAGAATGAATCAATAATACTAGGTGACTGATGGAATGTGAGTGTGAAGTCAAACTACAATGTAAACTATAATCCATGTGGTGCAGCAGTGCTCCAAAATGTATTCACCAAATGCAATGAATGTGCCACAATGATGAAAGAGGTTGTTGATGTGGGAGGAGTGGGGTGAGGGGGGTGGGGGGTATATGGGGACCTCTTATATTTTTTTAATGTAACATTTTTAAAAAAATAAATAGGGGAAAAATATATCTAACAAAATTTAAAAAAAAGAAAGGAGTGAGATGACTCAGGTTTTCATATCTTTTTCAGAAGAAGAGAAGCTAGGGAAGATCCTCATGGAAGATAATGAGCTATATTTCAGACACGTTAAGCTTGAGGGAATAACAGAACATCCTTCTAGATGTGCACATAATCTGTGAAGCTAGAAGTAGAGACAGGGAATGAGCCTGCAGAGAGAGAGGCGTAAAGCAGAATATTTGCCCCAGGGTGCGCCCTTTAATCACATCACAGAGACCAGGTCAGAAGAGTGTGTAATGGAGGAGAAGTTCAAGAGGGAGATGAGGAACAATGAAGAGGTTATGTAGTGAGCAGAGGTTATAGAACATGGCAATGTTCTTCAGTAGAGAACATTTTGTCAAGTGGTGATGAGAGGCCAGGTGGCAGGCAGCCAAGGTACAAGTGAGTGGCAAAGGCAGGGGAAGCAATGGTAGAGACCATTCATTTTAGAAGATGGGCAATGAACAGGGGAGGTGGTATGTGTGTGTACATGCATGTATATGCATACATACATACACGTGTGTGTGTATATTTATGTTTGGACATGTGTATAATGGAATATATGTAAATCATTCAAGGTACTAATTAACAGACTTTTCAAAATCTGTCACAGTGAACAAATATATAATATAAACATATATGTACAAATATGATATACACATTGTAAATATATATATTATATATATAAATTTTTAACTGGTAAAAAGAGGATCTGAGGGAGGAATTTAGCATTTAGGATGACCTCAGCCCCAAAGTTTTCTAATGGACTTCCAGTCCAAATTGCAAAGAAAGAAAAGGCTCGAAAAGCTTTTCACATGAAACATTATGAGGAAGACAAGAAGTCAAAAATATACTGACTCATTTACAGCTATTTCAAGAGAAATCTGAAACCGAAGTCAATACCCATTAAGGGTTAGATACAAAAAGTAAATCCTCTAAAAGGAAAACGATGAGAACTGCTCCATAACTACTAGGGGGAAAGCAATGCAATGGCAAAGCAGGAGAAATTTGGGCTCTGTTACATTCACAAATCAGGGCAAGAAGAGCATGTCAACCTATGAGGTTACCAGGCTGGAGGAAGTCCAAGAAATTAAGTACAGTATCAAGGAGATGGAGTAGTTCCCACAGAACAATATACTAAGCAGCATTTCTACATGTATTTGAAAAAGGAAAACTATTAAAATAATTGCCTGTGGCTGGAACTTCCAATGGGAGCTATATGCTCATTTGGATTAAAGTAGTTAACCACACAACAAAAAAAGTTTCACTGGAAAATTAATTGCTACCAGAAATGATTACAATTTTAGTCACATGTTTTTAGTATGTTTTATGATACCAAATACCTATGATAGCAGATTTAACACATTATTTTTACTTTACAAAGAACAAAATAGATTAAGATAAAATCAGATATCTTGTATTTTTACATTATATTGTAAAATGTGACACATATAAAGCAATGTTTAGGGAAGCAGATGTGGCTCGAGTGACAAGGCCTCCACCTACCATATGGGAGGACCCGGTTCAATCCCTGCAGCCTCCTGGTGAAAAAGAAGAGAAAGCATGCCTGCACAGCAAACCAGTGCCCATGTGGGTGCCTGCACAGCTAGTCGAGTGCCCACGTGGTGAGCCGAATGCCCACACGAGTGCCCGCATGGTGAGCTGAGTGCTGACGCAGTGAGCCAAGTGCCGCATGAGTACCTGCATGGCGAGCCAGGTGCCCACATGAGTGCCCGCATGATGAGCCAGGGCCTGTGTGGTGAGCCAGTGCTCACACAGTGAGCTGAGTGCCTGCGTGAGTGCTCACGTGGTGAGCCAGTACTGTGCGGCAAGCCAAGTGCCCATGCAGTGAGCCAGTGCCCATACAAGTGAGTCACACAGCAAGATGATGATGCAACAAAAGAGAGACCAAGGAAAGAGTCAAGGTGAAGCACAGCAGAGACCAGGAGCTGAGGCGACGCAAATGACAGGGAACCTCTCTCCACCTCAGAGGTTCCCAGGATAGAATCCTGGTGAATCCTAGAGGAGAAAGATGAGAAGAGAAGACAAAAAGAAAAACAGATACAAAAGATCAAAGATCACACAGCGAATGGACACAGACAGCAAAAATGTCAGGGTGGGGATGGGAGAAAAAATGTTAAAAAACGAGAACAGTGTTTTAGTGTCTTTTTATTAAATACTTTCTTAATGTTAAAAAAATTGTGTTGAGTAGGAATTTTGTATTATTCAGTCAACAACTATTTACTGAGTGCCTACTGGGTGCCGAGCACTGTTCTAGGTGCAATAGATACAGTAAAGAAAACACAGAGAAAACACTCCTCACACAGAGCTTTTTTTTTTCAAAGACTTATTTTTTAAATTTATTTCTCTCCCTCCCCTATACCCCTCTCCTCTCCACTCTAACTGCCTGCGGTCTGCTGTCTGTTTCCATTTACTGTTTGTTCTTCTTTGTCCGCTTGCATTCTTGTCAGCCGCACTGGGAATCTGTCTCTTTTTGTTGCGTTATCTTGTTGTGTCAGCTCTCCGTGTGTGTGGTGCCACTTCTGGACAAGCTGCGTTTTTTTTTGCATGGGGCAGCTCTCCTTGAGGGGCACACTCCTTGCACGTGGGGACACCCCTGCATGGCACGGCACTCCTTGCGCACATCAGCACTGTGCATAGGCCAACTTGCCACAGGGGCCAGGAGGCCCTGGGCTTGAACCCTGGACCTCCCATGTGGTAGGCAGATGCTCTATCAGTTGAGCCAAATCCACTTCCCACACAGAGCTTTTATATTCTACTGGAGAGAGACAAACACTAAACAAATATATAAATAATATGTGCAATGCGGAGAAAACCAAAGAGGGAAGAGAAGAAAAATAAGGAGTCTACGAGATGGGAGAGGGTTGCAATTTAAATAGGGTGTTCAGGTAATACCTCCCTTGAACGAAGACTGGAAGGAAAAGAGGGAGGGATCATGTGGATATCTGGACTAACAGCATTCCCTGCAGAAAGGAGAGCAAGTGCAAATGCCTTGAAGATGGAGCATGCCTGGCATCTTTGAGAAACACCAAGGAAGCCAGCATGGCTGGTATGGAGCAAGCTGGGGAGAAGATGAGGACACAGAGGTCACTGGAGATGAGTGCACATAACCACTGTAACCACTTTGGCTTTTACTGAATGAGGAGCCATTGCAGAGGTTTTCTTTTGGATTTTTTTTCCCAATCAAACTCCCAACAGATAATTTTGTAGAAATTAACAAGCTGGTCTTAAAACTAATATGGACATATGAAGGGCAAAGTAAATGCAAAACACATTTAAAAAAATACAAAGTTAGAGGACTTAACTACCGGATTTCAATGTTTGTTATAAAACTACAGTAATCAAGACAGTGCTATTGGCATAAAACAATCAAATAGATTAATTCAATGGAACAGATGAAAATCTTCAGTAATAGACCCATACACAAATGGTCAATTGACTTTTTTTAGGAAAATTTTTATTGTCTTTTTTTAAAGATGCATAGATCATACAAAATGTTACATTAAAAAATATGAGATTCCCATATACCCCACTCCTCCCACATCAGCAACCTCTTTCATCAGTGTGGTACATTCATTGCATTTGGTGAATACATTTTGGAGCACTGCTACAACACATGGATAATGGTTTACATTGTAGTTTACAATGTACATAACCCCCAGTACATTCAGTGGGTTACGGAAGGATGTATAATGTCCAGCATCTGTCCCTGCAATATCATTCAGGACAACTCCAAGTCCCAAAAATGCACCATATCACATCTCTTCTTCCCTCCCCCTACCCTCAGCAACTCCCATGGCAATTGTCTCCACCTCAATTATAAAATTTCTTCCATTGCTAGAGTCTTGATAATTCTATAGTAAAATACCAGTAAGTCCACTCTAATCCATATTTTATTCCTCCATCCTGTGGACCCTGGGATGGTGATGTCCACTCCACCTCTAAATCAAGAGGGGGCTTAGATTCCATCCACATAGCTGATGGATGGACTTCTCCTGCTTGCAGTTGTAGACCCTCTCAGTTCCCTGGTGTGGTGGTTGACCATCCTCACCTTTCTGTTAGCTGACCTGGGTAAGTCCAACAAACCAGAGAGTAGGTGTTGCAATTCTGCTGAAGCTCAGGGCTCAGCTGGCACATGGACAGTTCAGAGATTCATGGCTCCTGAGTCTATGCCAACCCCAGCACCAAACACAGGCTCAGTAAAAGTGACAGAAGAGGCATGTGTAGAGAAGTCACATCTGCATCCAACTCCATCACACTAAGGAACACAAATTTCAAAGTAGGGTCCACTGGCAAGGCACTGAACTCCAGAGCCATCTTCCATGACTGTAGGACCTGTGTCTCTCCATAGCCCTCAGGAGTACCACTACCTGGGGTTGTATCTACTTTGGCTGTCCCTGGGATCCTGCTGAGATGTGAATAAGCGCTACCCCTCTGATGACCTCCTGACTCATTTTGAAGTCTCTTACCCATATAAACTCATTTGTCTTTACCATTTACTTTTATTCAAGGTCTTTTTCTGGTTGCATCACCAACTGGTGCTTGGTAGTAAGCCCTCAGTGCCAGGGAGGCTCATCCCTGGGAGTCATGTCCCACACTGGGGGGAAGGAAATGCATTTACATGCTGACTTTGACTTAGACAGTGACCACATTTGAGCAACATGGAGGCTCTCAGGAGGTAACTCTAAGGCACCCTGCAGCACTATGCCCCTAGTTGAAATTTCAAGCACACAGGCTCGTAAGCATAGTCATCAGTATCAAGAGCGATCATTGGACCATCCTTGTTCACTGGTCTTTGCCCTTGCACTTGGGGGATTGTTGCTGTTCCATTGGGGAATGTGAGGCTCCCCTGGCTTGGAACTCAGCACTCCCTCAGTTGTATATAACTCTACTTACTATGACAATACCCAATGAATATCCAAACATATTTATATACTCCTATACATGCCCTGGAGAACTCCCTCCCAACCATGCATTCCCCATCAATGACATCCCACACCAGTGCTCCTCCCCTGCAATAATTGAACACCTCTGGGATCCAAAACTTCTTCAAAAAAGAGGGCTAATATATTGCCAAATTCAATTAGTAAGGAAATGAAATAGTAATGATAGGTTTAAAGATTATAAATAGAATACTAATAATTTAGAAAAACTAAAATAAATTAAAAAGTAAATTGGGGTATTAAAAAATGAAAAATATCATAAAACTTTGTTTTTGATGTTTTGCCTTTCATTACTGTAATAGTGTTGCCCTGTATGTTCAGTGGCAAGGCGATTTCCTTCATTCCTTCCTCAGTGTCTACATCCTTTTTTTTGATTTTTAATTTTGTCTTCAAAAAAGTTTTAGATCACATTAAAGTCACCTATACAATATAGGGGACTCTCATATACCCAATATCAAATCCTTTTCCCCTTCCCCAGCAATGATCTTTTTACATGTGGATGTTATATTTGCTACAGCGGATGTACAGATATTGAAACAGTTACTAACCATGGTTCCATTATGGTTTATATTATGTTTTATGTTTTAGAGTGTATACTTTCTAAATTTTGGTTACATTGTGGTTTACATAATGGTTTAAATTTTAGACTATGCACTTTTATAAATTTTTAGTGAAATTACCATTGCCTATATCCATTGTTTCACGATTTTGTGGAACAATTCCATTGCCCCCCAGTTACCCCCTCTTCCATCTATTCTATTTCTCTCTCCCCCTCCACTTGTGGACCACAGCAACAACCAAGCTTCACTGCTTGAACGACAAGATTCACAGCTACATGCAACAATGCTGATGGCTTGACACACTAGTCTGTCCTCCCCAATTGGGAGCCAGCCACGCTCTCGAGAGACGTTCTGTACTCTGTTTGAGAACATCAGGGGCCTCCCCAGGATGCAGGTACAACACCACCTGATTATATGGGTCTCCACCTACTGATATAACACACTATGACAAGATGAGCACTCACACACTCCCTAGGAGCCTGCTCCAGGTGCACCCTCTGCCAGATGCCCCCATCAAACACCTTAAACAAGTAACCATTCCTTATTATATTTTCTAAGAGTTTTCTCAACATTATAGTTTCAACCACATACCTAACAATCTCCCATGTTCACCTGCTCCCCCCAAACCCTCCCCCCAATTACATGGACCATCTGACCCATGCACCCAACCCTAGCCCCACTTTAGCCTGCAAAGCCCCACCCAATAGTATCCCTGTGCCCCCGTCTTATTATCCCTTCACTGCACAACTACTTACCTCCACTTTATCATAGATTTCACCCATGTAGCCATCAGTTCACAACCTTCTTCTCCCCTGCTATTTCCTGTAAGCCTATCGTCCAGTCTCTAGCTTCCTGAGACAGCTTTATTCGTTTAATTCATATCAGTATCATCAAGATGTCTATCCTACCCAAACTGATCTACAGATTTAATGCAATCCCAAGAAAAATCAACACAGCACTTTTTTTTTAAATTTTTTAATTCATTTTGTAAAAATATTACATTCAAAAAAATATGAGGTCCCATTCAACCCCACCACCCCCACCCCACCACTCCTCCCCCAGCAACACTCTCTCCCATCATCATGACATATCCATTGCATTTGGTAAGTATATCTCTGGGCATCACTGCACCTCATGGTCAATGGTCCACATCATAGCCCATACCCTTCCACGTTCCATCCAGTGGGCCCTGGGAGGATCTACAATGTCTGGTAATTGTCCCTGAAGCACCACCCAGGACAACTCCAAGTCCCGAAAATGCCTCCACATCTCATCTCTTCCTCCCATTCCCTACACCCATCAGCCACCATGGCCACTTTTACCACACCAATGCCACATTTTCTCTGTAGACCTTGGATTGGTTGTGTCCATTGCACATCTATGTCAAGAGGAGGCTTAGATACCACATGGATACTGGATGCAATCCTCCTGCTTTCAGTTGTAGGCACTCTAGGCTCCATGGTGTGGTGGTTGACATTCTTCAACTCCATGTTAGCTGAGTGGGGTAAGTCCAATAAATCAGAGTGTAGGAGTTGAAGTCAACACAGCACTTTTTAATGAACTAGAAAAACTAACTATGAAATTTATTTGGAAGGGAAAGAGGCCCCAAATAGCCAAAGACATATCAAAAAAGAAAAATGAAATCAGAGGAATCACACTACCTGATTTCAAAATATACTACAAAGCTATAGTGGTTAAAACAGCATGGTATTTGTAGAAGGCCCTAGACATACTGACCAATGGAACCAAAGTGAGAGTTCTGATATAGATCCTCGCATATACAGTCATCTGATATTTGATAAGGCCACCAAGACCACCCAACTGGGAAAGAATGGCCTCCTCAACAAAAGGTGCTTGGAGAATTGGATATCCATATGCAAAAGAATGAGAGAGGATTACCATCTCACACCTTATACAAAAATTAACTCAATATGTATCAAAGATCTAAATATAAGAGCCAAGACTATAAAGACCTTGGAAGACAATATAAGGAAGCATCTACAGGACCTTCTAATAGGAAACAGCTTCATGAATTTCATACCCACAGCATGAGCAGCAAAAGAAAAAATAGCTAAATGGAACCTCCTCAAAATTAAAGCCTTTTGCACCTCAAAGAAGTTTATCAAGAAAGTGAAAAGACAGCCTACTCAAAGGGAGAAAATATTTAGCAACGATATATCTGATAGAAGCCTAATATCCAACATAAAGAAATCCTATATCTCAAAAATAAAAAGACAGGGAAGCAGCTGTGGCTCAATCTGTTGGGCTCCCATCTACCACATGGGAGGCCCTGGGTTTGTGTTCCGGGGACTCCTTGTGAAGGCAGGCTCACCCACATGCTGCAGAGAGCCACCGACACAGGTGCTATGGAGTGCCACCGGCCTGCAAGCACCGTGGAGAGCCGACTCAGCAAGGTGATGCAACAAAAAAGGGAAACAAGCAAAAAACACAGAAGAACACCCAGTGAATGGAAAGAGAGCACAGATAGCAAGCAATCCACAAGGGGGGGAAATAAATATGAATAAATAAATACAGTCACAGAAGAATGCACAGCGAATGGACACAGAAAGCAGACAGCAAGCAAAAAGCTGCAAGGAGGGGTGATATTAAAAAAAATAAAAAGACAGACAACCCATTCAAAAAATGGGCAAGAGATTTGAACAGACACTTCTCCAAAGTAGAAATACAAATGGCTAAAAAGCACATGAAAAGATGCTCAAAATCACTAGCTATTAGCGAAATGAAAATCAAAATTACAATGAGATACCATGTTACACCCATTAGACTGATGGCTATTTGAAAAAGAGGACTACAAGTGTTGGAGAGGACATGGAGGAATGGGAACCCTCATCCATTGCTGGTGGGAAGGATCCAGCCATTCTGGAGGACAGTTTGGCAGTTCCTCAAAAAACTAGTTATAGATTTGCCATATGACCCAGCAATTCCACTGCTCGATATATACCCAGAAGAACTGAAAACAAGGACATGAACTCATATATATGCACACCAATGTTCATAACAGCATTATTCATTATTGCCAAAAGTTGGAATCAACCCAAATGCCCATCAACAGATGAATGGATAAACAAAATGTGGTATATACATACAATGGAATACTACTCAGCTGTAAGAAGGAATACAGTACTAAAACATGGGATAACATGGATGAATCTTGAGGACCTTATATTGAGTGAAGCAAGCCAGGCATTGAAGGACAAATACTACATGACATATCTGATATGAATTAACTATTGGAGCGTTTTAAATTGCATACGTGGCTTGCATTATATTTCTATTGGACATTAGGGTTCATAGAGGGTATATAAAGCCGTGACACTGGTTAAGATCATGAAGGAAGTGAGGGGAGTAGCTAGACAAGAGATCCAATTATCAAGCCCTGGAGCATGACAACAGTGATGAGAAATATTTTTATATATAGTATATTGAATATATATATTCAACTTTATTGAACTATAATCATTACAAAGAATAATGTAAACCCATTTTGGCTGTGTAGTTTGATGAATATATATATTTACCACCCCAGTATATTTTGTTTTAAATGCAGCTTAATATGAAGAAACAATTTTGAATACATTCGTTGGAGCAAAAGGAGGAACACAAATACACTGTGTTGTAGGTTGAATAGCGTTCCCCGAATTTCATGGCCAACTGAAACCCTTGAAAGTGACCCTGTTTGGAAATAGGGTCTTTGCAGATGCAATCAAGTTAGATGAAGTCATACCAGATCAAGGTGAGCCCTAAATCCAGTATGACTGGTGTCCTTATCAGGAGGGGGAAATTTGGACACATATACACACACAAAGGGAAGATGGTCATGTGAAGATGGAGGCTTAAATTGGTATGATGCTGCCACAAGCCAAGGAATGTCAAAAATTGTCTGCAATCACAAGTTTGAAGAGGTAAGGAAGGATACTTTCCTAGAGGCTTCAAAGAGAGCATGGCCCTGTTGGCACTTTGATTTCAAATTTCTAGCCTCTAGAAGTGTGAGAGAATAAATTTTCGTTATTTTAAGCAACCATTTCTGGCACTTCCACAGGCCTAGGAAAAAAATACACCCTATTTTACAATATTTAGGTACTCTTTTTTTTTAAAATTAATGAACTTTAATTTTTAGAACTATTTTAGATTAACCTAAAAAATGAGTAGATAGGAGAGAAATTTTCTGCATTCTCCCTCCTCCCCTTGCCCCCACTGCCCTACTCTCCTGACAAACAATTTTCCTCTTATTACTATCTTGCGTTAGTGTGGTACCTTTGTTAAAATTGATGAACCAACATTTACACTAGGGTTCACTCCTTGTGTTGTACTGCTCTATGGGTTTTGACAAATGCATAATGTCGTATGCCTGCCATTACAGTATCAGACCAAATAGTTTAACTGCTCCAAAAATTCTGTTTTTCCCCTATTAATCCTTCCCTTTCTCCCCGTGCAAACTTGGCAACCACTGGTATTTTTTTTTAAATATTTTTTTCAAGTATAACATTTATTCAAGTGAAAGTATAGTGATGTTAGTTTTGCATCAGCACTGCGCACGGGCCAGCTCCACACGGGTCAAGGAGGCCCGGGGTTTGAACCGCGGACCTCCCATGTGGTAGACGGATGCCCTAGCCACTGGGCCAAGTCCGTTTCCCACCACTGGTATTTTTTGATGTCTCTATATAGTTTTATTTTTCCAAGAATGTCATATTGTTGGCATCATAGAGTATGTAGCTTTTTCAGACTGACTTCTTTCTCTTAGCAATACACAATTAAAGTTTCTCCATGTTTTTTCAAGATTTATTACCTTGATTCTTGTAATGCTAAATAATATTCCTTTGTGTGAAAATACCAGTTGACCAATTGGAGGACATCTTGGTGGTTTCCTGTTTTTAGCAATTATGACTTAAGCTGCTATAAACATTCCTGTGCACATTTTTTTTTTATTTGAAAAGTTGTGGGTTTATAGAAAAAACATGCATAAAATACAGGGTTCCCATATACCATCCTATTAGTAACACCTTGCAATGGTGTGATACATTGGTTACAAGTGATGAAGGCACATTTTAAAAATTATACTATTAACTATAGTCCTGGTTTAATTTAGGGTTAACTGTGTTGTGCAGTTCCATGGATTTTAAAAAATTTTTATTGTTATAACACATGTACAACCTAACGTTTCCCCTTTTAACCACATTCAAGTATATAATTCAGTGCTATTCATTATATTCACAATGTTGTGCTTCCACCACCACCATCCATTACCAAATCTTTTCTATCGTCCCAAATAGAAACTCTGTACATTTAAAGCCATAACTCCCTATTCCCTACCTCAACTCTCTCCATGGGTAATGTATATTCTAGATTTTGCTTCCATGATTTTGCTTATTCAATTATTTCATATCAGCGAGATCATACAATATTTGTCCATTTGTGTCTGGCTTATTTCACACAACATGATATTTTCAAGGTTCATACATGTTGTCGCATTTATCAGAAGTCGATTCCTTTTATGGCTGAATAATATTCCATTGTATGTGCATACCACATTTTGTTTGCACATTCATTGGTAGATGGACACTTGGGTTGGATCCATTTTTAGGCAATTGTGAATAATGCTGCTATGAATATCATTGTGCAAATATCTATTCAAGTCCCTGGTTTCAGTTCTTTTGGGTATATATCTAGAAGTGGGATGTCAGCTTAATATGTTAATTCTATTATGAAGAACTGCCAAACTGTCTTCCACAGTGGCCACAACATTTTACATTGCCACCAGCAATGAATGAGTGTTCCTATTTCTCTACATCTTCTCCAATACTTGTAATTTTCCATTTTGTTAAAAGCCATGGATATGAAAATGTACCTCATTGTGGTTATGATCTGCATTTCCCTAACAGCTAATAAAGCTGAGCATCTTTTCATATGCTTTTTGGGCATTTGTATGTCTTCTTTGGAGAAATGTCTATTCAAGTTTTTTGCCAATTTTTAAATTGGGTTGTTTGTTTTTTGTGGTTGAGTTGTAGGCATTCTTTATCTTCTGGATATTAAACCTTTATCAGATATGTTATTTCCAAACATTTTCTCCCATTGCATGGGTTGTCGTGTTACTTTCATGATAATGTCCTTTAAGGCACAAAAGTTTTTCATTTTGATGAGGTCCCATTTTTTTTTTTTTAATTTTTTTATTTTTTATTGACTTTGTAATAATATTACATTAAAAATATATATGTGAGGTCCCATTCAACCCCACCCCCCCCACCCCCCCCCTCTCCCCCCCCCCCCCAACAACACGATGAGGTCCCATTTATTTTTTTTCTTTTATTGCTCATAATTTTGGTGCAAAGTCTAAGAAACCATTGCCTAACCAAGGTCTTGAAGATGCTCCCTTATGTTTTCTTCTAGATGTTTTAGAGTTCTGGCTCTTATATTTAGGTCTTTGATCCATTTTGAGTTTATTTTTTATATGGTGTGAGCTAGCTATCCACCTTCATTCTTTTGCAAATGGAGATCCAGTTTTCCCAGCACCATCTGTTGAAGAGACTATTCTTTCTTTCTTTTTTTTTTTAATTATTTATTATTTTTTTTATTCTTTCTTAATTGAGGGGTCATTGCTCCCTTGTAAAAAAAAAAAATCAGTTGGCTATAGATGTAATGGATGATTTCTGAACACTCAGTTTCAATCCATTGGTCTATGTCTGTCCTTGTGCCAGTGGCATGCTATTTTGATTACACTGGCTTTTTAGTATGTTTTTTTTTGTTTGTTTTTTTTTATTTCTCTACCCTCCCCCCCACCCCAGTTGTCTGTTCTCTGTGTCTATTTGCTGCATCTTCTTTGTCTGCTTCTGTTGAAATCCGCGGCACGGGAATCTGTGTTTCTTTTGGTTGCATCATCTGGTGGTGTCAGCTCTCCGTGTGTGTGCGGGCACCATTCCTGGGCAGGCTGCACTTCCTTTCGCGCTGGGCGGCTCTTCTTATGGGGTGCACTCCTTGTGCGTGGGGCTCCACTACGCGGGGGACACCCCTGCGTGGCAGGGCACTCCTTGCGCGCATCTGCACTGCGCATGGGCCAGCTCCACACGGGTCAAGGAGGCCCGGGGTTTGAACCGCGGACCTCCCGTGTGGTAGACAGATGCCCTAACCACTAGGCCAAGTCCCCCACCCTTAGTATGTTTTAAGATCAGGAAATGGGAGTCCTCCAATTTCACTCTACTTTTTCAAAATGGCTTTGGCTCTTCAGAGCCCCTTAACCTTCCATATAAAGCTGATGATTGGCTTTTCCATTTTTGCAAAGGTTTCTGGGGTTTTGATTGGGATAGCATTGGATCTGTAAATTGTTTTCAGTAGAATTGACATCATAACCATATTTAGTCTTCCAGTCCATGAACATGGAATACCCATTTGTTTAGGTTTTCTTTGATTTCTTTTAGAAATGCTTTGTGGTTCTGTGCACAAGTCCTTTACATAACCATGGTGAAATTTATTCTAGATATCTAATTGTTTTAGTTGCTATTGTGAATGAGCCTTCTTCTTAATTTCTTCTTATGAAGAAATTATGAAATTTTTCTTTACCAATGTATAGAAACATTACTGATTTTGGGGTATTGATCTTGTGCCCTGACACTTTTCTGAATACATTTATCAGCTCTAGGAGCTTTGTTGTGAATTTTTCAGGATTTTCTGTATATAAGATCATGTCTCCTGCAATTAGGAAAGTTTTACCTCTTCCTTTCCAATTTGGATGCCTTTTATTTCCATGGGGAATGTCCACAAACCACTGCAGAGTAACAGGCAGCTGAAACTGCTGCCACAGCGTCTGGTAGCTGTGACGTCTGCTTTTCCTGTGGAGCTACTCTGTTGCTTCTCAGAGTTTCAATGGTATGGTTTTGGATCTTTGAGAGGGCATCTGCCTCAACATTTCTGAAAGGGGTATCAGAGGAGTGGGCAGGGACATGATAGTCAGTTACCTGCCGCAGCTGGCAGGTGTCCCAGATGTCCTTCCACAGATCTCTCCCCCACAGAGGGGAGCCCACAACAGTCCATTGTTCCTGTCTTGTTTCTAGTATCTTGTACACCTGGGATAAAACCCACTTGATCATAGTGTATAATTTTTCAATGTGCTGTCAGATTCAGTTTGCTTGTATTATACTGAGGATTTTTGCATCTACATTCAGAAGAGATATTGGTCTGTAATTTTCTTGTGTTATCTTTATCTGGCTTTGGTATGAAGATGATGTTGGCCTCATTGAATGAATTAGGGAGTGTTCCCGCTTCAATTTTTTGGAAGAATTTGAGCATGATTGGTATTAATTCCTCTTGGAATATTTGGTAAAATTCCTCTGTGAAGCAGTCTGGTCCTGGGCTCTTTTTGGGAAGTTTGTGATTACTGTTTCAATAACTTTACTAGTTATTGATTTGTTGAGATCTTCCATTTCTGCTTGAGTCAGTGTAGACAGTTTGGGTGCTTCTAGGAATTAGTCCATTTTCATATCAGTGTCTGATATGTTTATTTTTTTTTAAGATTTATTTATTTATTTCTCTCCCCTTCCCGCTCCCCCCCACCCGCCCCCGTTGTCTGTTCTCTGTGTCTATTTGCTGCGTCTTCTTCTTTGTCCTCTTCTCTTGCTGTCAGCGGCACGGGAATCTGTGTTTCTTTTCGTTGCGTCATCTTGTTGTGTCAGCTCTCCATGTGGGCAGTGTCATTCTCAGGCTGGCTGCACTTTCACGCTGGGCGGCTCTCCTTATGGGCCACACTCCTTGCGCGTGGGGCTCCCCTATGGGCGGCACTCCTTTGCACGCATCAGCACTGCGCGTGGGCCAGCTCCACACGGGTCAAGGAGGCCCGGGGTTTGAACCTCGGACCGCCCATGTGGTAGACGGACACCCTAACCACTGGGCCAAGTCCGCTTTCCTAATATGTTTATAATATCCTCTTATGGTCTTCTATTTTTTCAGTGTGGTTGGTAGTCATGTCCCTTTTTCATTTGTGATTTTAGTTATTTGTGTCCTTTATTTCTATTCAACACTCTAGCTAAAGGTTTGTCAATTTTACTAATCTTTCAAAGAACCAGCTTTTGGTTTTGTTGATTCTCTCTATTGTTTATTTATTTATATATGTTTTCTTTATTAGAGAAGTTGTGCATTTATGGAACAATCATAAATAAAATACAGGATTCCCATATACCACCCTCACATGATATCTCCAATGTTCATCCATGTTGTCGCATGGATCAGTACTTCATTCCTTTTTATGGCTCAATATATTCCATTGAACGTATATATCACATTTTATTTATTTATTTATCAATTGATGGACACTGGGTTACTTCCATTTTTTGGCAAGAGTGAATAATGCTGCAATAAACATCAGTGTGCAAATATTTGTTTGAATTCCTGATTTCAGTTCCTTCAGGTATATACCAAGTAATAGAATTTCCTGGTCATATGATAGTTCTATACTTAGCTTTCTAAGGAACTACCAAACTGTCTTCCACAGCAGCTATACCATTTTACATTGCTACTAGCAATGAACGAGTGTTCCTATTTTGCCACATCTTCTCCAACACTTGTTATATTCTGTGCTTTAATAGCAGCCATTCTCCTCTTTCTAAGCTAAACTCAGCACTATCTTCCCCCCAGCTTGGGACAGGACTCCTAGGGATGAGTGTCCCTGGCACCTAGGGATTATTACCATGCACCAACTAGCAATGCATCTGGAAAAAGACCTTGACCAAAAGGGGAAAATTGTAAATACAAATGAGATTTTATGGCAAAGATATTTCTTTTTTTTTTAAATATTTATTTATTTATTTTATTTCTCTCTCCTTCCCCCCTGCTCCCGCCCAGTTGTCTGCTCTCTGTGTCCATTTGCTGTGTGTTCTTCTATGTCCACTTGTATTCTTGTCAGCGGCACCAGGAATCTGTGTCTCTTTTTGTTGTGTCATCTTTTTTTTTTTTATTCATTTTTTAAAAAATATTACATTCAAAAAATATGAGGTCCCCATTCACCCCCACCGCCCCCACCCCACCACTCCCCCCACAGTAACACTGTCCCCCATCATCATGACACATCCATTGCATCTGGTGAGTACATCTCTGCACCCCATGGCCTGTGGTCCACACCATAGCCCACACTCTCCCATGTTCCATCCAGTGGGCCATGGGAGGACATACAATGTCCAGCAATTGTCCCTGCAGCACCACTCAGGACAACTCCAAGTCCCGAAAATGCCTCCACATCTCATCTCTTCCTCCCATTCCCTGTGTTGCGTCATCTTGCTACATCAGCTCTCCATGTGTGCGGCACCACTTCTCGGCAGGCTGCACTTTTTTGGCACAGGGCAGCTCTCCATGCAGGGTGCACTCCTTGCGCATGGGGCTCCCCTATGCAGGGGACACCCCTGCATGGCACGGCACTCCTTGCGCGCATCAGCACTGTGCATGGGCCAGCTCACCACATGGGACAGGAGGCTCTGGGTTTGAACCCTGAACCTCCCATGTGGTAAGTGGATGCCCTGTCAGTTGAGCCAAATCCGCTTCCCAGCAAAGATATTTCAAAGTGAGTTGGGAGGTCATTCCAGAGGTTGTGCTTATACAAGTCTCAGCAGGATCTCACTGACTACAACAGTAAATACTGTCTCAGACAGTGCGGCTCCTACGGGCTCTAGAGATATCCAGAAACTATAAGCAGGGCAGACGGCTTAGGAATTCAGCACCCTGTCAGTGGTCCTTACTTTGGAATTTATGCTCCTCAGTGTAACAGAGTTAGACTCATTTATGGGTTCCCTACACATCGCTCTTCTTCTCTTTTATTTGAACCCTTAATTAGCACTATACTTGATAAATTTATGTCCCAATGACTAAATCTTTGGCCCATCCATGTGCTAGTCAAGCCCTGAATTTCAACAGAGTTGCAACACCTATTCTCTAGTTCATTGGACTTACCCAGAACAACTAACAAGGAGATGATGATGGACAACACCAGTCCCAAGGAACAGAGTGTCTGCAAGTGCAAGCAAGATAGCTCCATCATCTGCCCCATGGAATCTAAGCCCTCTCTCAATTAGAAGTCGTATGGGCATCACCATACCAAAATCCTCAAGAATGGGGAATGAATAATGAACTAAAGTAGACTTATTATTATTCTGCTATAGACTTATTATTATTCTAGCAATAGAAGAACACTTATCATTGATGTAAAGACAGGGGCCATCAGAGGTTCTGAGGGATGGGAGAAGGAAGAATAGGTGTAATACATGGGGGCATTTTCAGGACACTGGATTTGTCCTGCATGACATTGTATCCATTGTATATTCTGTCATAAGTTACAAAATTATGTGAGACAAAGTATAAACTACAATGTAAACTGTAGTCCCTGGTTAGTAGTAATGCTTCAATATGGGTTCATCAATTGTAATAAAAGTATCACACTAATGAAGAATGTTAATACGGGCTACTGTGGGAGAGGGAGGGAGTGGAGCATATGGGAATCCCTTATATTTTTTATGTAACATTTATATAATCTAAAACTTCTTTAAAAATAAAAAAATTATTATTATTTAAAAAAATAGCAGCCATTCTAATAGCAGTGAAATGGCATCTCATTGTGGTTTAGATTCTGCATTTCCCTGATGGCTAATGACACTGAGCATATTTTCATTTGTCTTCTGGCTATATGTATATCTTCTCTGGAGAGATGTCTGTGCAAGTCTTTTTAATTTTTAATTGGGTTGTTTGTCTTTTTGTTGTTAAATTGAAGGATTTGAAAAAATATATAATCTGAATATAAAACCTTTATCAGATACATGGTGTGGCAGATTGAGATTATTTATGAATTCCAAAAGGAGAAATTATGTTTATAAACTGGTCTGTTTATTTGGGCATGGTAACCCTTTGATTGCATTAGATTCAGCTGAGATGTCTGATTACATTATCTTAAGATTAGGACTTTGATTCAACCACATCACTAGAGTGCAACTCAGCATTGAGTCCCAGCCCCCTTGGTGGGCTGATAAAACAGACTCTCACATAGAAGTAGATACACAGAGGAAGAGAGACAGCTCATTAGACATGGCAGAGGCTCTGGGAAGAGAGATGAGACTTACAGTGTACAGCTGACCTTGTGAAGAGAACAAAGCAGCTGAGCCCAGAAAGAAATGAGCCCCAAGGAAAGAGATAAGCCTTATGCCAGCCTGTAGCTGAGATCAGAAGAAGCTGGACCCATGGAGCCTTAAGAGAAAGAAGGAAGGCTGAACCCTCTTACACAGTGCCCTTCATCTTGCTTCAATATGTGGCCAATGACTCTAGGTGAGAAGTACCTCTTATTGTACCTTGAGTTGGACTCTTTAGGGCCTTGTGACTAAGCTTCTACTCCAAATAAAAACCCTTTATAAGAGCCAACAGAGGGAAGCAGACTTGGCCCAATGGATAGAGCATCCGCCTACCACATGGGAGGTCCGCAGTTCAAACCCCGGGCCTCCTGACCCGTGAGGAGCTGGCCTATGCGCAGTGCTGATGCACGCAATGAGTACTGTGCCACGCAGGGATATCCCCCGCGTAGGGGAGACCCACGTGCAAGGAGCGCTCCCCATAAAGAGAGCTGCCCAGTGCGAAAGAAAGTGCAGCCTGCCCAGGAATGGCGCTGCACACACAGAGAGCTGACACAACATGACGCAACAAAAAGAAACACAGATTCCCAGTGCCGCTGATAAGTATAGAAGCTGTCACAGAAGAACACACAGCGAAGGGACACAGAGAGCAGACAACTGGGTGGGGGGGAGGAGAGAGAAATAAATAAATAAATAAATCTTAAAAAAAAAAAAAAAAGAGCCAACAGAGTTCTGGTACTTTGCATCAGCACCCCTTTGGCTGATTAATACTTATGGTTTCCAAATATTTTCTCCCATTGTGTAGGTTGTCATTTTACTTTCATCATAAGGTTCTTTGTGGCATAAACTTTTTAAAATTTTGATGCGGTCCCACTTATCTATTTTTTCCCCTTGTTGCACATACTTTGGGTGTAAAGTCTAAGTACTTTAACACAAGGTCCTGAATCTGCTTTGCTATGTTTTCTTCTAGGAGTTTGATAATTCTATCTCTTATATATAGGTCTTTGATCCACTTCAAATTGTCATTTATATTTGGTGTGAGTTAGGGTTACTCCACACATTTTGCAAATGTAGATCCAGTTTTCTCAGCACCATAAGAGATTATTCTTTCCCAGTTGAGTGGTCATTGCCCCCTTGTCAAAATCAATTGGCTGTAAATAAGAGAGTTGATTTCTGAATTCTCAATTTGATTCCTTTGGTCTATATATCTGTCCTTGTGCCAGTTACATGCTCTTTTGATTATGGTGACTTTGTAAGAAATTTTAAGATGAGGAAGTATGAGTCCTCCAACTTCATTCTCCTTTTTCAGGATGACTTTATTTATTCACAATCCCTTACCCTTCTATATAAGCTTGATGATTGACTTTTCCATTTCTGAAAGGAAGGTTGCTTGAATTTTGATTGGGATTGTACTGAATCTATAAATTGTTTTGGGTACTGTTGATGCCTTAACAATATTTAGTCTTCCAATCCATGAACACAGACTGTCTTTCCATTTATTTATGTCTTCTTTCATTTATTATAGCAATGTTTCATAGTTTTCTATGTACAAGTCCTTTACATCCTTGGTTAGATTTATTCCTAGATATTTGTTTCTTCTAGTTGTTATTGTGAATGGAATTTTTTCTTGATTTCTTCTTCCAATTGTTCATTGCTTGTGTATACAAACACTACTGATTCTTGGGTGTTGATCTTGTACCCTGCCATGGTGCTGAATTCATTTATTAGTTCTTGGAGCTTTGTTATAGACCTTTCAAAATTTTCTGTATATAGGATCATATTATCTGCAGTTAGATAAAGTTTACTTCTTTCTTTGCTCTGGCAAGACCTTCCAGTACAATGTCAAATAATGGTGATGGCAGTGAGCATCCTGGTCTTGTTCCTGATTTTATAGGGAATGCTGCAAGTCTTTCACCACTAAGTAGGATATAAGCTGTGGGCTTTTCCTATATGCCCTTTACCATGTTGAAGAAGTTTTCTTCTATTCTTAGTGATCTAAGTGTTTTCATCAAGAAAGTGTGCTGGATTTGGTCAAATGCCTTTTCTGCATCAATTGAGAGTATCATGTTTTTTTCCTTCATTCTGCTAATGTCATGTATTACATTAATTTTCTTATGTTGAACCAACCTTGCAAACCAGGGATAAATCCCATTTGATCACGATATATAAACCTTTTACTATACTGTTAGAATTGTTATCTCATATTTTGTTAAGTATTTTTGCATCTATATTTTTAAGATATGTTGGTCTGTACTTTTATTTTCTTCTGTTATCTTTATCTGGCCTTGTTAGGATGGTGATGTGGTTCTCATAGAATTAGTTAGGGACTATTCCTCCTCTTCAATTTCTTGAAAGAGTTTGAGCAGAAATGGAGTTAAATCTTCTTGGAATCTTTGGTAGAATTTCCCTGTGAAGCAATCTGGCCCTAGGCTTTTGTTTGTTGGGAGGTTTTTGATGGCTGATTAAATCTCTTAACTAGTAATTGTTTTGTTGAGATCTTCTATTTCTTCTTGAATCAAGGTAGGTAGTTGGGGTGTTTCAAAGAGTTTTTCCTTTTTTCTATGTTATCTAATTTATTGATGTACAATTGTTCATAGTATCCTTTTATTGTCCTTTTCATTTCAGCAGGGTTGGTAGCAATGCCCCCCTTTTCATTTCTGATTTTTGTTATTTGTATCTTTTCACTTTTTTCTTTGTCTGTCTAGCTGTTTGTCAATTTTAATGATCTTTCAAAGAACCAATTTTTGGTTTTGTTGATTCTCTCTATTGTCTTTGTTTTCTCTATCATTTATCTCCACTCTAATCTTTGTTATATCCTTCCTTCTGCTCACTTTGAGTTTAGTTTGTTCTTCTTTTTCTATTTCTTCCAGCTTTGAGGTTAGGTCTGTGATTTGAAGTCTTTCTTCTTTTTTAATGTAAGCTCTTAGAGCTATAAATTTCCCTCTCTGCACTGCCTTCACTGCAACCCGTAAGTTTTGGTATGTTGTAGTTTCATTTTCATTTGCCTTGAGATGTTTCTAAACTTTGCTTTTGATTTCCTCTTTAACCCACTGGTTGTTTAATTTCCACATGTTTGAGAGTTTTCCATTTCTCCCTCTGTTATTGATATTTAGTCTCATTCCTTTGAGGCTGGAGAATATACATTGTATGAGTTGAACATTTTTGTACTTATTGATACTTGTTTTGTGACCTAATATGTGGTATATCCTGGAGAATGATCCAGGTGCACTTGAGAAGAATGTGTATTCTGAGTTGTAGTGTTTTTTTGGGGGGGAGGTGGTGAAGTGTTCTATATACATCTGTAAGATATAGTTGATTTAGACTATCATCCAAGTCTTATGTTTCCTTATTGATCTTCTCACTAGATGTTCTATCCATTATTGAGAGTGTTATATTAAAGTCTCCTACTATTAATATAGAACTGTCAATTTCTCCCTTCAAATCTGTCAGTATTTGCTTCATAGATTTTAGGGCTCTGCTGTTAGGTGCATATATATTTATAATTGTTACATCTTCTTGTTGATTTTTTCCCCTTTATCAGTATATAATGATGATATTTGTCCCTTTTAAATCTCTTTGACTTAAAGTGTATTTTATCTGATAGTAGTATAGCTTCCCCAGCTTTCTTTTGGTTACTCCTTGAATCATATATTTTATCTAATCCTTCCACTTTCAACCTACTTGTACCTTTGAATTTAAGTTGGGTCCTATGCAGACAGCATATCATTGGGTCACACTTTTTTAATCTATTCTGCCAATCTCTGCCCAATGACTAGAGAGTTTAATTCATTTACATTTAAAGTAACTACTGATAATGCAGGAATTATTTCTGTCACTTTGCTGTTTAATATTTGTATATCATACCTTTTTTGTCTCTCACTTCTGCTAATGCCTACTTTTATATTTATTTGCTTTTTTCTCTTGTACCATATTGAGTGCCTTCTCATTTCTATCTGGATATATTATTTATCTGTTTTCCTTGTGGTTTTCATTGGGTTAATATTTAATATCCTAAATATACAACAATCATATTTGGTTTGATACTGAGTTAACTTCAATAGCATGCACATATCCTTTTCCTATACCCCTCTGTGACCCCATTTTTTGTACTCGTTACAACTTATTATCTTTGTACATTGCAAGTCCAAAACCATCGACTTATCATTACTTTTCATGCATTTGCATTTTTTCAAAAAAGACATTTTTTTATTTCTTTCTCTCCCCTACCACCCCCCATGGTCTGCTCTCTGTGTCCATTTGCTATGTGTCCTTCTGTGTCTGCTTGTATTCTTGTCAGTGGCATGGGGAATCTGCATCTCTTTTTGTTGCGTCATCTTACTTCATCAGCTCTGTGTGTGTCGTGCCACTCCTGGGCGGGCTGTGCTTTTTTTGCATGGGGTGGCTCTCTTTGCAGGGTGTACTCCTTGCTCGTGGGGCTCCCCTACATGAGGGGCACCCCTGCATGGCATGGCACTCTTTGCACACATGAGCACTGTGCATGGGCCAGCTCACCCCACAGGTCAGGAGGCCCTGGGTTTGAACTCTGGACCTCCCATATGGTAGGTGGATGCTCTATCAGTTGAGCCAAATCCACTTTCCTGCATTTGCATTTTAGCACACGTAGGAAGACATGGAGTTCCATCCAAACAATACACTACAATAATACTGGCATTCATAATTACCCAAATGGTTACCTTTACCACCAGTCTTTATTTCTTTTCGCCACTTTGAACCATTGTCCAGTGTCCTTTCCTTTCAGTCTGAAGAATTCCCTTTAGCATTGCTTGTAGGGCAAGTCTAGTGGTGATGAACTCCCTCAGCTTTTATTTATCTGAGAATGTATTAATCTCCCCCTGATTTTTGAAAGAGAATCTTGCCAGATATAAAATTCTTGGCTGGCAGTTGATTTCCCTCAGCTAAGTATTTCAACATACTGAAATCTTGCCTCCATGGTTTCTGATGAGAAATTGGCACTCAATCTAATTGGGAATCCCTTGTAACATGTTGCTTTTCTCTTGTAGCTTGCAAAACTCTTGAATTTGAGAGTTTGAGCAGTATGTGATGAGTTATATTTTCTTCAAGTGTTTACTGGTTGGTGTTCTCTGGGCTTCTTGGATGTATTTATTCTTTTTTTTTTCATTTATTTTTTGGATGTATTTATTCTTGACTTTTGCTATGTTCAGGAAGATTTCTGTCATTATTTCTATGAATTTTCCTTCTGCATCTTTCTCTCTTCTCCTTCTGCAACTCCCATAATGCATATATTGGAATGCTTGATGATGTCTCAGGGGTTTCTAAGACTATTTTTGCTTTTTATAATTCTTTTTTCTTTCTAGTCCTCAGCCTGACTTATTTCAAGTGTCTTGTCTTTGAATTCACAAATTCTTTATTTTGCCAACTCCAATCTTCTGGTGAAACCCTCCTGAGAATTTTTCATTTCAGTTATATTGATCCTTTACTCCAGTATTTCTGTTTGCTTACTTTTAAAATTTTCTGTCTCTTTATTGAGATCCTTATACTGGTCAGTCATTGTTTCCTAGATGTCCTTTATTTCTTTCTCTGTGTTTTCCTTCAACTCCTTGAGCATATTGAAGATCAGTTTTTAAAATCTGTGTCTGATATGTCCAGAGTCTGGTCTTTATTTATGTTTTCTTGATTTTTTTATCCTCTTCCTTCGGATGGACTATCATTTCTTGTTTCTTTGTTGTCATGTAATCTTTTCTTGCATGCTGTACATTTTTAATAATTTAAAGTGTTAACTCTGGGATTTATTCCCTGAGAGGTCTGTTTCTTGGCTTTGTAAGCAGCTGGTGATATGACAGAAATTTTCTTGTCAGTAGCTAATAAAACCTAGCAAACTTAAGCAAAAAACACCTTTTACCATGTTACTGGATTTTATCTGGTTCTTAGCTATGCTGCAGAAATGAATTTCAAGAGCACACCGGGTGAGTTAGGCCAGTAATTTTTTCAGGTAGGGTGGGAAGAGAAATGGGAGAAAATAACAGAGCAGGGGTCCCGGGTAGAGAGAAAGGGGGTGAAAAGGGATGAAGAGGGCTGATTTACAAACTACAATTCCCCATTATAGATTATAAATCCCCAGGTTTACTTGTGTGGCCACATGGCAGAGGGAAAATGGCGAGAACGGTGTGCAGAGGGTAGGGAACAGGTCCAGAGGCAGGAGAGCAGGGCAAAAGCACTCAAGCCTCCTGGTTTGCTTTTAACTGTTAATTATTCTACCCCTTTGTTAATGGCAGGGGAGGGATTCCAGCTGTTTACTGTTTTGATTGATTGCCCCACCCATCAATCTCTTAGTGAGGACCCAATGACAAAGTTCCTAGGGAACATCTGGGGCTTTTCTTTGCATCTAGAAGTCTTTGTTCTGGATAGCAGAATCCTGGGAGTGGGGGAACTTCCAGTGTAGTAGTGGAGAGAAGTCGGGTGTATACAGTATCGAAGGCCAGGACGCAAGAATTCTGAGAAGGAAGATGATTTATTTTGACTGGCCGAACTCAGGGGAATCTTGTCCTGATAAACCGAGCCCTGAATAGAATTTTTGGGTCCTGTTTATACAGAGGAAATAAAAGAGGGGAGTTAAATGGTGCTTGTATGCAAAATGACTTTTGTTCGTTTCTTCAAGTGTTTTATCTGAGTATTAGATCAGTTATTTCCTCCAGGTAAGCTTGATTTAACACATAACCCCCACATTCCAGGTAAGCTTGACACATTTGGCTTGCATCCTCCCTGAATATCCAAAGCCTATAGAGTTTATACTTCTCAACTGGCTTTCTAGGCATATTTGGATATAAAATAAAGTTTGAATTTATGCACAGGTTATATTATCAGCAGCCATTTTGGGGGTTACTGATGTGGACTCTCCAACAGGTTCCAGATCTGTCTATTAATTCCCTATCTTGCCAGCCTGCTTTAACCATCTCTGCAAACTGGCTTTGCATCAGTTGGCGCTCTTTGTCAGAGTTCATCCATCCTATCAGGAAGGTCAGCACAAGGTAAATGCAAAGTTCAGGGTCCTCTCTGTCTTTTCTGGGCCTATATCTTGTCCTGGGCTCGTTCTTGCTAGTGGCCTTAGGGGTTACCCTGTTTTGAATGGCCCCTCTACTTCTCCTCCTCTAGGAGTGTTCAAAGCAGGTAAGCATTTGCCTCAGGCCATCCTCCTCCATTGTTTTTTACAATGCTTTCATTGTCTCAATCTGTTTTTGCCTGGAGGGCAAATTTTGTGAGGTGGGGCACACTGGAGAGAAGATTTCCAAGTCACTCTTTCCTACCTGAAATAAGGCCAGGGTCCCACAAGGGAAGCACTGGCTGGCTCCAAACTGCCCTGGAGAAGGTGAGGCAGGGGCCAGGAAGAGTGCCAAGATCTTCTTCCCCCATGGCTCCCCAAAGCTGTGTTTTCTTGATCTGCCCAGAAAATGCAGCCCTTCAACTTTTCTCTGCAGCTCTGGGGAAGCATACTGTCTTAAAGTCTCCTCCACCGCCTTTGTCCAAGGTGACTGGGAACAATGGCCACCCTCAGAGCTGGAGCCCCCAGGGATTTGAAGTAGCTAATCAAAAGCGATGATCAGTGATCTGCCCATGCCCCCCACCCCAGATCTTGGGGAAGTTGATTTTTGTAGGTATACCAGGGGCCAGTCCCAACTGCTGCCTGCTGGGAGAGTGGGGGATGGGCCCCACTAATTGCCATGCTGAAAGAGCAGTTTAATGGTATTTACTGTATTTACCAGTCTCTTCCTCCCTCTCTTCCCTGGATGCGGCACAGTGTTCTACTGGACTCTGGAGTTTTGAAATAGTTGATCCGGACAGTTCCTGCTTCCTGTTTAATAGCTGTTCTGGAGGAGGAATTAATTCCTGACCATTTGGGTTGTTAGTTCTCCATGCTGGTCAGATACCAAAAGTTATCATAATCCCTGGCACATTGTAGGAGCTCAATAAATTTTTGTTCCACTCCTTTCCTCTTAGCATGCCCCACTCCCAGCCTTGGTTGCATTTAATTCCATTAGACCCTCTTTCTGGTATCAGTAGATGGAAGACTCTTTTTATTTAATGTTGATTGTACACCTATCAGGTGTTAAGCTAGGTGCTTTCCATCCCCTTTCTCTGGCCTGTAACATGGCCTCATCTCCTTGGTGGTTTGTTTTCCTGTGTTTGAATTAAATCCAGTCTTGCTTCTGTTCAATGAAGCTGTTTGAACTAGAATCTAGTCACTTGATGATTTTTTTTTTAAAGATTTATTTTTATTTATTTATTTATTTCCCCTTCCCCCGCCCCAGTTGTCTGCTGTGTCCATTTGCTGTGTGTTCTTCTGTGACTGCTTCTATCCTTATCAGCGGCACTGGGAAACTGTGTCTCTTTTTGTACGTCATCTTGTTGTGTCAGCTCTCCATGCATGCAGCGCCATTCTTGGGCAAGCTGCACTTTCTTTTGTGCTGGGCAGCTCTCTTTACGGGGCGCACTCCTTGTGCGTGGGGCTCCCCTACGCAGGGGCACCCCTGAATGGCAGGGCACTCCTTCATCAGCACTGCACATGGGCCAGCTCCACACGGGTCAAGGAGGCCCGGGGTTTGAACGGCGGACCTCCCATGTAATAGGCAGACACCCTATCCATTGGGCCAAGTCCGCTTCCCTTGATGATTTCTAAGATCTGCTTCAGCTTCAAGGGTATGTCCTCCCTGTCCTTGCTCCTGCTCTGATCCTAGTCCCTGCAATTTTCTGGGCAAAACATATCTGTCCTGGAAAGCTCCTGAAAGTCTTCCTTGGCTCTTTTCAACTCTGCCCCAGGGATAGCTCCCACTCAACTTCTCTCAGCAGCCTGGACCATTTGGCATCTTTATGAGATTCCTATTCAGGAACATATATTTACATGGTAAAAAGTAGCACCTACTGCTTTCTACAACTTTTGAAAGACTTCTACATTTGCATTTTCAGAGACATAACATTAGCCTCAGTGGAGACAAGGGTCATCCTTACATCCACAAACACTTTCTGGGTAGAGATTATTTTTTATAACACACACCCTTTGAAGGAGATGAGTTTAGAAAAAGTGAAAAATAGGGTGAACTGTAGCTTTGCCTGAAAAGTAAGAAAGCTCTCATTATTCCAAGGGGCATAGTAGGCCAACAATATAGATTCAATAAGGTTTATTAGATCTTACCACTGCAATAGGGATTTTAAAGTTTTTAAATACTCATATATTGTAAATGTTATTGTATCCAGTCTCAGAACATCACTATAAATTCATGGATGATGAATCCATAATGAGATAAAGTACAGTGGAGTTTCTCTTCGCGCCATTCAGGTTGTGTGACACCATCTGGTACATCTAAAGACCTGAGCTCTAGTCTGGCTCTGCCAATTACTGTGTGACTAACCTCTCTCAGTTTCTTCACCTGTAAAAAGGGGAAAAATAATCTCAGCTTTGCCTACTTTTGAAGTCTGTTCTGAGGACTGAAAGAGATAATGGCTACAATGTGCTCTGCAGACTATACAGCTCCCCACTATTACAGTCTTATTTACCATCCCCAACCCTATTATAAAGGCCTGGACAACACGCAGACATGGACAGGGCATCGTGATTGCTCGTGTTTTATTTTTCCAAGTAATCATGAATATATTCTCTTTGGAAAAGCCTCGCACAATCAATTTTTAGATGTTAATTCATTGTTGAATGAATCCTATGTGCTGGGCCTGTCCTCGGCCTCCCCTGTCCAGTACAGCGGTCATTAGTCACACGTGACCATTGAGCCCTTGAAATGTGGCCAGTGCAACTGAGGAACTGAATTTGTAATTTTATCCAATTTTAATTTATATTTCTAGATGAAACTGATACTCAAGGCAGTTTTTGGAAAACTTTTGGGCATGTTTAGAACAAATGGCTATGGGGATCTACTCTTCCAACAGTAATTTTATGAAATAAAAATGCAGACTAAGGATTTCTGATGAAAACTTAGCATAATGTAAGGGCAAGATATACACCAGCTTTTAAAGACTTAACTATGAAAAAAAGAAAGTCAGATATCTCCTTAGTAATTTGGATATATTGGATTAAAGAAAATATATTAATATATTAATCCAGTAATATTAATTGTACCTGTTTCTTTAAAGTACAATTAACTTTAAAATGGCTACCAGTAAACTTTAAATTATGGATGTGTTTACATTATATTTCTATTGGACAGTGCTGTTCTAGATATTGAAAATAAAGCACTGAACAAAACGGGCAAAAAGTCCTGCCCTCATGGAACTTAAATTTTACTGTGGAAGACAGATGACAAGCAAAATAAACATGTAAACATATACAGTACATTAAATGATGATAAGTGCTCTAGAGAAAAATAAAGAAGGGTAAGTTAAATAGGAAGGCCTCACTGAGGTGCCACTGAGGAAAGGCTTAAAGGAGGTGAGGGAGCGAGCCCTGATGCTATCTTACACGTAAAGGGAACAGAGAGTGAAGAAGCCCTGATAATGGATAATACCTGGCATTTCAAGAAAACACAAGGATGCCAGCATGGCTAGTGGCTCCATGCTCATTCCTGAAATTGTAGATTGTGCAGTCTGTAAGCAAGGGGGTGGATAATGGGAGAAGACATGGGTGAGGTAACAGAAAAGGGGATGTAGTGAGGCAGGTCACGGTCATGTAGACTGTGGTAGATAGCTTCTGACATGGTGCTCAGTGATCCCCATCACCAAGTATCAACACCCTTGGGTAAACCCCTTCCCTTTGAATATGGGCCAGATCTAGTGAATACTACAAAAGTGATGGGATGTTATTTCCAAGATTAGGTTCTGGGGGTGGGGAGGGAGGCAGGATCTGCTTCCAGGCTCACTCGGTGGCTGATAGCAGGATTCCCAGCTTCACAGGTTGTTGAATTGAGGGCCTCAGTTTTCCACCGGCTGTTGGCCCCCCTGTAGAACTTTTGAGATAAGTGAGGCCCCAGCCAACACCTCAACTACAGCCTTGTAAGAGTCTCTGAACGAGAGACCAAGCTAAGCCATTATCAGATTCCTGAGCCACTGAAATTGTGAGATCATAAATATTGCTGTTTTAAGCCAGTATGTTTTGAGGGCAACTCGGTACTCATTGATAGATAATATATTGGATTGTGTAGGTTACTGTCAGTAAAAACTGCACAAGGCGGTTGATTCAAAGCACTGGCTAATGTGTTACAAATAGACGGTAAGAGGGCAAGGGTGAAAGCTGGGTCAGTGGAGAGCCATTGAGATATTTAGGCAAGAGATGCTGGTGGCTGGGACTAGGGAGCTATTGGTAGAGATGGTGAGAATTGGTTGGATTTTGGATGTATTTTGAAGGCAGAGCCAACAGGATTTGCTGTTGGATTTGGATGTGGGGGTGAAAGCAATGGAAGTACCAGAGATAGATAATGAGCAACCTTACCTGTGCATCTTGTGTTACAAGTGAGAGTTTTTATTTGGCCTTGATTCTTAGAAGTGGAATTTCCAGGTCAAAGGACTCAATGGCATTTTTTTTTTTTTGCTACATTCCCCAATACAAAAGTTTTTTTTTCATTTTTTATTATCTTTTTTTAAAGATACATAGGTCAAACAAAATGTTACATAAAAAATATAAGAGGTTCCCATATACCCCACTCCCCACACCTCCCACTCCTCCCACATTGAAAACTTCATGAGTGTGGTACATTCATTGCATTTGATAAGTACACTTTGGAGCATTGCTACACAGCATGGATTCTAGTTTATGTTGTAGTTTACACTCTCTCACAGTCCCTTCAGTGGGTTATGGTAGGATATAGAATGTCCTGCATCTGTCCCTGCAATATCATTGAGGACAACTCCAAATCATGAAAATGCCCCCATATCACACCCTTTTCCCTCTCCCTGCCTTCAGCAACTCCCATAGCCACTGTCTCCATATCAATGATAGAATTTCTTCCTCAATGGCATTTCTAACCTTTGTATCTCAGGTTCAACTAGGATATAGTGTTAACATGCAGGTAAATTTGCAAGAAATCAAAGATATTTAACAAATGTGGAAAATAAATCATCCAATAAAATGCCCTATTTTGAAGCTGTAGGAAAGCCCCTACAATTTCTCCTTACTATGTGAGTGTAGCAATGTCCAAATCCTACTCAGATTCAAGGTGCAGCTCACACGCCCCCTCCTTCAGTGTGACGTCCACAGACCCTAGTCAGCTATGAACTTGCCTGCCTCTTGACCTCAAATATGGTACTTATCGCATACTATCTGGTATCATAAATACATTCTCTATTAGACTTTTTGTCCTGCATGGAGTGTCTTTCATTCATCCTGCATCCTCAATGCAGAACACAATGTTCAATGTTTATGTAATCAAACAGAAGTCCTAAAGTGAAAGAGTGAAACCTATCATCTCAGGAATGAGCGTGGAGTCTACACAAAAGTCAGATGGTTTTTGCCCAACATCAGTGCAACATATGCTTTCCATGGCTCACAAGGTTCTGCATAAATTGCTTATTTTTCCGACTGCATCTCACACCACTCCTCTTTCTTCACTCCTTCTGCTTAGCCACAATGGACTCGTTTCTGTTCTTGGAGAACACCAAATCTTCTCCTATCTCCGGGCCGTTGTTCCTGTAATGCCTTCTGCCTGGGATGCTCTACCTCCTGATCTTTGCTGGCTGCTGCTTTTCTTTCAAGAGTCAGCTCAATTTTCACCTCTTCAAAGAGGCCGTTGTTGTACATCTATTCTAAATGAGGTTGCCAACTCCAATTACTCTCTGTCATAGCGCCTGGATTATCCATATATAGCATTTATCCCTTTCTCAAATTAATTTGTCCATTTGTCTGCATTGGAATGTAAGCTGCAGAAGAGGGACTTTGCCTGTCTCATTCAATGCTGTACCTTCACTGCCTACTCTAGTGCCTGGAGTAAGGATACTTTTGCTTGAAAGTAACACAATACTCAACTAAAAGTAGCATAAACCATGAGGGCTTAGTTTTCTCACATGAAAAAGAACCAGGGGTTGGTTCAACAGTTCAGTGATGTCCAGATTCTGGATTGGCTTCTCTGTGATTCTCTTGGCCTTCACTGGCAGTTGTAATATGGCTGCCAAAGGCCTTATCATTACCTGGAAACTTCTGCCTCAAGAAGAAAGGTGGGGGAAACGGATGTGGTTCAATGGATGTGGTTCCCATCTACCATATAGGAGGTCCAGGGTTCAATGCCCAGGGCCTTCTGGCGAGGGTAATCCAGCCCACATGGCAAACTGGCCCATGAGGAGCGCCAGCCCATGTGGGAATGCTGCCTGTGCAGGAGTGCCACTCTGCATGGGAAAGCTGCCCAGCATAGGAAAGCCACCCCATGCAGGAAAGCCGCCCCGTGCAGGAGTGCCAGCCGATGCGGAGAGCTGTCGCAGCAAGATGACACAACAAGAGACACAGAGGAGAGAAAATAAGATGTAGCAGAAGAGGGAGTTGAGGTGGTGCAAGAGAGCAATTGCCTCTCTCCCACTCCGTAAGGTCCCAGGATGGGTTCCCAGAGACTCACAATGAGAATACATGAAAATACAAGCAGACACAGAAGAACACACAGTGAATGGACACAGAGAGCAGACTACGGGGGTAATGGGGTGGGGGGGGGGGGGAGATAAATGAGCCTTTAAAAAAAAAAAAGGTGGGCAGAGGTCTCTCTGCTCATCTCTTTTTATCAAAATGGAAAAATTTTCCCAGCAGTCCTCCTCTCACACTTCCCTTTTATCACATTGGACCAAACTGAGTGGGAATCTAGTCCATCTCACTAGGAAAAGAGAATGAGAGGATCGTGATTTAGTTTATTAATTTTTATCATTTTTTAAAACTAGGTATGATTTATCACCTGGATCTGGGCCTGCCTTCCCTAAACTGTTTGGCTCCACCCAGTACCTGGAGCAAATCTGGGTTCTTTTAGCATAAGGAAGAAACATTATGGCTCTTGAAGAGGTAACCAACAGCGTAGGCCACATAGGCATTCATGGATTCGTGTTGATTCACTTACATTTTTAAAACCAGCAGTTTCTCTCTCCCTATACATTATCTGTGCAAAAGGAAGCTATGTGATACATTGCTTCTGCCTTCTGAGGCCTTCCAGGTCCCAGAGCCACAAGGAGCCTCCATCTGTGTTTTATTAGGACTACTGTGACAGCTGCAGAAATCGGCTTACTGCTAAGAGACACTGCTTTTCTGGGTTCACAAACACATTATTCTTGGCCTGGTTTCCATGACCAAAGTCACACATGTAGGTGTAGTACTGCTTGGCCTTTGGAGGTGGTTTGAAAAATGGGGAGAGTAACCTATGGCAACCGTAGGAAGCCTCTAAGAAGGGCTGCATGGTTCCCAAGAAATCACGGGTCATTCTAAAGTTCTAAACAAATAAGAGACCAGCTAGAACACTGCCTTCAGCGATCAGTGGAGCCACTCGCTTTGCACTGGGAGAGGTTTTACAGTATCACTAGTACTTCAAGGTTCCCATTCTTATTTCTGTCTCAAGCATATTTGTTTTACGCCTAGTCAGATGTTCTTTGATTCTTGGAAAACAATTTCTTAGAAGGTGAAGCGTATAAGGAAAGGAGTAGGAAACGGAGAGTTGATGACAGGACACATGGAGAAACCTCGAAACCTCTAGAAGACGGGTCAATACCCCAGACTCCGCCCCCCCCCCCCTCCCCGCGCGCACAGTCATCGCTGAACTAGACAACCTGCCACGGGCTCGGGGGCCGCTGCTCAGTTCTCCCCCGATCCGGGCGGAGGATCTGCCAGTGAGTTCCCACTTCTTCAATCCGGCCCCTTCCCCGTGGTTGTCCCCGCGAGAAAGCCAGAGTGCGTAAGAAAATAGCGTGGGCAGAGAGGGAACCCAAGCTAGCCGCTCGGGCCAAAATAACCGCTCTCTCCTTCAACACCCCCGAGACTCTTCCCCGGTGGAGCACACAATAGGCAGCCGCTCCACGCCTCGGCCCTGGGATCTTGCAGGGCGGGCAACGCGAGAATTTCCCCAGATCTGGTGCAGGCACGCAGCCTCTGGGGCGGGAGAGGAGCCCCGCTCTTGGAGACATTTCATCATCACCCCGCATAAAGAAACACACACACGAAATAAAGCAGCAGCCAGATCTCCCCTTCCGGATGCGGCTGCACCAGCAACATCAGCTGCGGGCGGAGCCCGAGCGGTTGCCACTTCCCCCCTCCTCCCTCGTGACCCTCGCGCCCCCCCCCCAACTCTCCCTCCCTCTCCACACCCTTCCTCTCCAGACACACCCTCCTTTGCCTGGTGGCGCTCCGAGCTCGCGCTCTCCGGAGGGAGAGCGGGGGTGGAGAGGGAGCTGCTGCCGCCGCCGCTGCCACCCGGCAGGACAGTGAGCTAGCAAAACGAGCGAAAAAAGGAGGGAAAGGAGGGGGGAGGAGCAGCCGCGGGTGGGAGGGAGGAGCAGCGTGAGCCGCGCCACCGTGGAGCTGCGATGTGGCCGGCCAGCCGTCGTGTAAACAGAGGGAACAGCAGCGGCCGTGGCCGCCCCGGCCCGGGGCAGTGAGGACGCCTGCCGAGACCTGACCACCGCTGCCATGGCCGAAGTGCGCAAATTCACCAAGCGGCTCAGCAAACCAGGCACGGCGGCCGAGCTCCGGCAGAGCGTGTCGGAGGCCGTGCGGGGCTCCGTGGTGCTGGTGAGTGGCCGGGAGACCGGAGCGCCCCCGGGGACGCGCTCCTGGCGGGAGCGAGGTGTTCGCTTCCCGCGCGCGGGGTCCGGGGAAGGAACGGCGCTCCGGGCGACTGCCAGGTGCCACGGCGCGCGCTCTCTTTCTCCGCTCCAGTAAGTTTTTCGCACAGGCAGCGGCTGGCCGGGGTCCGAGTCCCAGGCGCCCGCCGACAGCGCGCCTGCTGCCCGGCACCGCGGTGGCGCACACGGGGCTGGACGCCGACGCGCAAACAGGGGCTGCGGTGGCCCCGGGGGAGGCAGGAGCTCTGAGCCCGGGCGGCGAGTGTGAGATAGTGAGCAGACTTCACGCTGCCCTAAACCGGACACAAAGAGCTGGGGACCAGCGCACACACAAGATCCTGATTCCCTCCTGCGGGAACCTGAGGCAGCCTAGGCGGAAGGATGCGATGAGCCTTTTGCACAGACACACTTGTGCGCGCGCGCTCACACACACCGTGTACACAAAAAAGAACCCCACCCAAAAAGCCCCGGGCGCCCATGCTCGGGCGGGCGGTGAGAAGAGAGGAAGCAGAGCTACTTCCTCCTGCTACTGGGGAGGGTAGTGGTGGGTGTTGAAGGGGTGCTGCTGCTCCCGCGGTGGGAGGAGATTGGAAATAGCAGGGTTCCGGGAGCCAGTGGGCGCGGGGGCTGGCTGCCGCAGGAGAGTGTGTCCTCTGGGACCACGGAAGGCTCCAGAGGCGAGGAGATGGGGCTATGTGGGTTTGAAGGAAGACTTGGTGTGCCAGTCTGGGGGCGGATGACCTGGCGTCAGAGCCCACAGCTCGGGGTTGGCGGATGCCTCCGAAGCTGGCAGGGCTGGGGGATGGGGATTTCGAAAGCGCGGCTGACCCTTTGGGAGCCCTCCGGTCGTACCCCTGGCTTGGGACTATCTGAGTAAGGAGAGAAGCGGACCGGTGCTAACGGGCGCGTAAACCCCTTCTCCTGTTTTCAAGACATTTGTTGCCAATTTCCTGGACTAGAGAACAAACCCTAAATAAGCATTCGGGCCAGTTAATTAGTGTTTGTTTTGATACTTTGGTTTGAGCGCGTTCCCCCCCCCCCTCCTGCTTTACACCGTGTGGTGGGCTGTCTTTGTCCAAACAACTTATCGAAAGGGAACTTCACAGCTTTTCCTTGTAATTTTTCTGTTGATCTTGTAGAATCAGCAATAAAATAAAACCAACATTAAAGGGAGGCGGGGGAGCCTGCTCCCAATAGTGGAGAAAGTTGACATTAGGGGGAGTTCTGGAGGAGGATCAAAGGTAAAATATGTACCTTTGAGAGAAAGATCTGATCCCTGATAGCTACAACTGTGCAAAGCCGCGAGACTGTAAAGAAATCTCTCTTTCTGGCTGGACCCTTGAAAGTTTAATCCTGCTGTTAGCGGAGCTAAACCCAGACCTTTAATGTTGTTTTAATGGACTTGGATTTTGGAGTGAGGCCTGTGGAGGTAAGATTGGAACCTCACTTGTTACCACAGCCAGTTAAGAGGGGAAGACAAACTGTGTGCAGGGCATTTATACCAGGGCTTTCTCATCATGGGTGATTCAGTCTGCCTAGCAGAGGGAACACTTTCCTAAATTCAGGAAAAAAGAAAGCTTTCCTTGAGCATGGGCGGCTGGCCTTCTACCACATCCTTTGGAGAGCTTAGAGGTAGACAGATGGTCTCAAGAGAATAAATGAGTCTTAGCAAACCTCCGTTGGGATTTGACCAGCGTTTGACCTGTCACTCACCCCCCTCTGGCATAATAATAACATTGGAATTCTTGCCCAGGTTTTTTAGGTTTTAAAAAGAACTTAATGCAGCACAGGTGCAGCTGTTCCTGCCTGACCAATGACCACAGATGGTAAAGCTAGAGACACTGTTACTGGGAGGACACTCTTTAGGAGATGCTAAAGGAATATTTGTTCATTTATCTTGTGTGTTATACACGTTGAGATGTTGGGGATGGGTAGAATGGTTTCTAGTAATCTAAATTGATCTAGTCATCTAAATCAGTGTTGAACCCCATCTGCTAGATGTCCTTTAATAAGTGACAATAACTGAATGTGGATGACTTTTTCTTTTATTAGTGTTCATTTCCATCCTGTGTTGGGTCTGTGTGTGTGTGAATAGGACCCCCAGATTATGCACACAAATCAGTTTTGGATTAGTCATTTCACCTTAGTAAATGCTATGCTTAAACAGTTCAGTTGATTAAGAGATAAAGACACAGTCCTAAATGACTCTTTGTTGGCCCTTACTTTTCTGACACAAAGGGCTGTTACCAAAGTTAACAAAGCCATGGTAGTTGGAGAGAAGCGAACTATGTTGCAGCTGCTGCCATAGCCTGATTCTTTTCTGACTTAAGCCCTAAAGTGACATTAGGGACAGCTGAGGTAGGATTGTCATGTGCTGCTGTAAACCCACGACAGACGCATTAAGGCTTCCATATGAGATCAATTCATTCTTGCAGCAGGTTGAGCTTTGCTGTGGTGGATCTCTCACCAGAACTTGGAAAACTGACCAAGCTGAACAAATACACAATATTTCCTGTTAGGGATTTTTTTTTTTTGGTCAATTATTCCCTTGTTGACATGTTGCTAACATCATTCAGTTTTGCTCCTGGTCCTGGGCTATATATAGCACGTAGTTGTGTATTCAAACCTTTATCCAGTTAATAATACTCCCATGAATCTGTTAACTACATAATGAAGCAGATGGAGAAAGACTGTTTCGTTCTTGCATTTTCCTGTAAGTTCACTGTTTTTCTAAAGGTCAGTTATAAAATGAAGAAAGGGATAATTGGCAGATATTTCTTGAGAGGGGCTTGGGGAGGAATATTATAACCTGAGTGTGTAATTCACTGAGAAGTGTTTACATATATACATGCTTAAAATATAGAGTTTTAACATTTTTGTAAAAATTCAGGATCAAGCTGTTTGTCTTGGGGAAAACAAAGGCAATTGATACACCTGTTGTATTATGGTTGCCTGTAAGAGGAGCCACCGCGTAGCCTGGGAAAGTCACCTAGTAGGTGTTTAAATACGATTTGCTGCAGCTGCACTCTCGATGCTTTCTGTGCCAGAGGATCCAGAAAGAGTTGCTAGATGTTACAGGTTGTAGCTCCTTGAGGCATGGCAATGCATGCAGAGTCCCCTGGCTGGCATTGCCCAGATTTCATGTAACTCCAGTAGAGAAAAGCTCTCGAAAAGCCGACAGTGGCTGGAAAGTATCAGCAGATGTTAACTGCTGCCTCTCTTCTCCCACCCCCACCTGCCATAGACAACTACTTTTGTTTATGTTGCATTTAAGGAAGGACTGAAAATGAATCAGCTACGCTGCTCCTCCTTCCCAGGAGAATCTGTGGGAAGTACTTAATATAGGACAAAACCCACAGCTTTATCTGTGTAAGGAGGTGTGAATTTACACCGTGGAATAAAGCCAGTTGCAACTTGGACTTCTTGAACAAGTGTTTCCAGTTCAGAGACTTAGTTCATCTCTGAATGAACTAAGAATCAGGAAAGTTAGCCAGAATGTTGATGTCTAAATACAAAAGTCTCACTAATCCTCCTGGCTTCTCTGGGTTAGCATTGCTGAGTGAGCCACTGCTCAAGGATCTGTCCAAAAGACTAGTGCAAATTTTACTTTGAAACCAGGGGGGCTTCTTTGCCTAACCCTCTTTTAAGCACCATGTGGAATTTGTTTCCTAAGAATAATTTTTAAGAAAAGCTTCAGAATTATTTTTTTTGATATTCTAATCATCAGTAGGCCTTCTCTCTTTAAACTTTTTTTTTTGAATGCGACAGCTTCCTGCCCTGAGGGGCTTAGCTTTCCCATAGCTCC
The DNA here is from genome assembly GCF_030445035.2 of Dasypus novemcinctus. Taxonomy (NCBI): domain Eukaryota; kingdom Metazoa; phylum Chordata; class Mammalia; order Cingulata; family Dasypodidae; genus Dasypus; species Dasypus novemcinctus. Next base: position 128,108,635 of record NC_080704.1, read on the forward strand.
AGCCTCAAGCACCAGAAACTCATGTTTTTTTTTTAAGATTTATTTATTTATTTCTCTCCCCTCCCCCCCCACCCGGGTTGTCTGTTCTCTGTGTCTGCTGCATCTTCTTTGTCCGCTTCTGTTGTTCTCAGTGGCACGGGAATCTGTGTTTCTTTTTTTTGTTGCATCATCTTGTTGTGTTAGCTCTCCGTGTGTGTGGCACCATTCCTGGGCAGGCTGCACTTTCTTTCGCGCTGGGTGGCTCTCCTTACGGGGCGCACTCCTTGAGTGTGGGGCTCCCCTACACGGGGGACACCCCTGCGTGGCAGGGCACTTCTTGCAAGCGCATCAGCACTGCGCATGGGCCAGCTCTACACGGGTCAAGGAGGCCGGGGGTTTGAACCACGGACCTCCCATGTGGTAGATGGACGCCCTAACCACTGGGCCAAGTCCGAGGGCCAAGTCCGCCGCCCCTCTTTAAACTTTTATTGCCTTACTACATAAGGAATGCATGTTAATTGTAGAAAAGTTAGAAAAACAAAAGTAAGAATCATCACCGTCCCATCACCCATAGCAACCTGTTAATATTTTGATGTACAGGCTTCAAGACTATTCTGTGGAGCAGGTGTAGCTCAGTGGTTGAGTTCCTGCTTGGCATGTACAAAGTCCCGGGTTCAATCCCCTGTACCTCCTTAAAAAAAAAAAAAGACTCATATGTATACACATGCACAGAAATATATGTTTTGAAACAAATATATCAAACATTTAAAATAATTTTTCACTCACAAATATATTGCGAACATCTCTTCATATTGATAAATATAAATCTACATCATAATGTTTAATGAGTGCCCAAAATTCCATTATGGATGTACCTTTATTGTTTGATATTTTGTTAGTTTCAAACTTTGTGCTTTATAAATATGAGCTGTCCAGTACAATTACCACTAGCCACATGTGGCTATTTACATATAAATTAATTAAAATCAGTTCCTCCGTTGCACTTGCCACACTTCAAGTGCTTAATAGCCCTATTGAGCTAATGGCTACCATATTGGACAGTGTGGATACAAGACATTTCCATCATTGCAAAAAATTCTCTTAGTGCTGTTATAAATACTGACTAAAGGAACATCTTTGAGCAGGCATTTTCACATTTGCTAGATTGTCCCCTTAGGATAAAATCCCAGCAATGGAATTGCTTGCCCAAAGATTATAGACATTTTTAGTATTACAAATTCCTAATAAACATAGTATTAAACCGCTCTCCAGGATGTTGTTTCAGTCTACTCTTACCGGCAAAGTAGGGGTGTTAATTTCCCCTCTTGCCAACAGTGGGTATTAATATCTTTTTAGTCTTTGCAATCCGATAGGTAAATCATCATGGTTCTAATTTGCATTTCTTTGATTACTGATGAAATTGAACAGTTTTTCGAAGGTTGATTAGTCATTTGTATTTTTTTTGAGGATTTGGATGAAACTTCTTACAGACTTATTTCCTTATTTGTAATTCTTACAGTATCAGTCTTCACCTCCCCGCCCCCCCCCCCACGATTCTGGGGTAGGGCCAGGCATCTGTGTTGTAAAAAACCACCCCAGTTGATTAGATTCTGACATGTACAGAACCACTGACCTAGTCCAATTGCCCATTCAAGGCAGAAATGTCCCATACACATATCTAAGAAAAATGATTATTTAGTTTCTGCTTAAACACTCCTTCCCTGCTAGAGGGCTCTGTTCAAAATTGTTCTTAAGCTGGAGTTCATTCTAAGTTCTTCCACAGGCCAGGCCTAGCTCTGCTGTTAGGAGCCATGGAGAATACATCTACTTCCTTTCTCACATTACAACCCCTCAGCTACCATGTCATTTTGTGTGTGTGGAGGGTTGTATATGAATTTCTTTGTGTGTTGAGGACATAAATTTTTTTAAAAACCTTTTATTGTGGTAGCACATATACAACTCTAGTTTTCCCATTTTAACCTCTTTCAAGTGTATAGTTTAGTGGTATTAATGACATTAATTACAAGTATTGTGCTACCATCACCAACATCCATTACCCCAACTTTTTATCACCTCGAACCGAAACTCTACCCGTTATTACCCTTAAACCACTCCCTTCCAGATAATCTGTAACCTACTATCTGTTTCTATGAATTTGCATATTCTAGATATTTCTTATAAGTGAGACCATACAATATCCTTTTACGTCTGGCTTATTTCACTCAACATGATGTCCTCAAGGTTCATACATGTTGTTTGTAGCATGTGTCAGAATTTCATTGCGTTTTATTGCTGAATAATGTTCACCGACTGTTTAGATCACATTTTGTTTATTCATCTTTGCGTGGACGCTTGGGTTGCTTTCACTACCATGTCATTTTTAAATTCACTCTTTACAATGCCAAGTAGCCTTCACTCCTCTCCTTCATACCTTACATGACTTGGTTTCAAAATTGCTCACTATCATGACCATCCTGTTGGGGCTCTTTTTCAAGTCTTCAATGTCTTAACATGTGAGAAGAGGTAGAGCACAGGCTCTCGAGTCAGACGAGCCCTGGAATCGGACCCCTGTCACCTGTTTGCCTTGTGAACTGAGGCAAGTAACCTATTATTTTCCTCATCTGTGAAATGGGAATAAATAGTTGTACCCCTCCGTGGGGTTGTAAGGATTAAAGGAGGGAAGATGGAAAATGTCTGAAATAAAGTGATTGATAAAGGTTAAAAAAAGTTATGGTGAAGTGAAAAACTATACAATGAGAGTATGTGTTTCTTACACATTCTGAATGTATCCTATGACCGCCAAGAAGCCAGAGGCTGTATGTTTAGCTGTCTTCTGAGTGCCTCGCACAGTGCCTGGAAAGCAGTAGGTAGTTAGTATGGGTTTTGTGGGAAATACACTGGCAACAATACATATGGTGGATTGAGTGTTGGGGAAGTCAAAATATAGTTATTTATACTAGTTTAGGAGAGAAATAAATGCTTTAAGTGAGACAGTGAGAATGAAGATAAGGGGGAAGATGTAAGAGACCTGTCAGTGATAAAATCAACAGGATTTGGTGACCCTTGAAGGGGGAGGGAGAGAGGAGGTGGAGTCAAGATGACTTTGAGGTTTCTCAGCTTGGGTGAACATGAGGAAAACATGTTTGGTGATAGGGGAAGGGAAAAGAAAATGAGTAACCTCCACTTGAGAGTTGTCAGGACAAAGCCAGCTTTCAGTCAAGCAAGGCGGTGGTGGAGAGAACGTTCTGGGGAAAGGCTGAGCATGTAGGGTTTTGTTTTTGCAAGAGAGTAGACTTTTCAGGGGCAGAGAGGACTGTTCCTAGAGGGATCAGGAAAGGAAGAGCAAAGAAAAGGCAAGGGCTAGGAGGGAAGAGTTGAGATTGTAGGTGAGATTAATTGAGGTTAGCACCTTTGGTGATGAGGAGAGTGGGAGGCAAGGTGTGGAGAAATGATCTGGAGGCCAGCCTCAGAATTTGTTAGAATGGTAAATTCCTCCCCTAGGCAGGTCCCCTCTCCCAGAGTCTGCCTTGGGGGTGAGGGGCAGATGAGCTCCTTCCTCAGATGCTGGAAGAATCTGAATAGAATAGTTCCTAGGGACTCCCAAACCTGAAAAGTAGATTTGATGTATGCAGATAGCCAAAACAGAGGCTATAAAAGCAAGATAGGAGGCAAAAGTTTCTGCCGTCTCTCTTTGGTTAGTGTTCTGACAACTCTGCTCCCTGTACTCCCCAATACTTTTTTGTTGTCCTTTTTCAAGAATTCAGTCCTTTCTGGGTTAAACAACGTTAAGCAGGCTTTACTCTACTAATGAATATTCTTAATCTGTACCAAGAGGATTTAGTATATGTCATTTCCCACATTTATTTGATTACCAAGCTCTTTTATTTATGGACTATAAAAAGTAGCTGCTACCTTCCAAAATTCCTGGTGCTCCATTTCAGGATCTGTGCTGCTTGTTTGTGGAATTCATTTCAAAGGAGCAATTCACTTATTTGATTTTGCTTTCTCCTGAGATGTAAAATTGTCAGTAAGGCATGTTGAGAATTTATTGGATCTTTCAGTTTTTACAGAAGGGGAGGCCGGAAGCCACAGGAGGGAGAAGAAGGTAAAGCCATTTCCCCTTTTCTGTAAATCCTAACAGTAATTTTATAATACATTTCACTTTGGGATTTAGATCTCTTGGTTTCCAGTTGTTTTTGTCAGGAGTGCAGAGAAGTCTTGGTAACATTGGCAGGCTGGTTATATCAACCTAGAGCCAGATGCCTTTTCAAAATTGTCAGGGCCCCTCCCTGGAGGCTCACAAAGCAGTAACTGGAGTGGGGCAAAGGGACAGTCTTATTTAGTTGTCATTGCTTATGAGTGCATACTTGTTAGAGTAGAGTGGTTTAGAGTGTGAGTCTGCTTCTTACTAGCCGTGTGACTTTGGTCTAGTTATTTAACCTTCCTGGGCCACAGTAACCCCTTCTTGAGCTTGGTGAAGAGCTTACGTGAGTTATTGCATGTGAAGCACTTAGAGCCTGGCTTGGCATGTAGGAAACACTCAATGGCTGTTGGCTTCATTTACTATTATTATTCCCAGGCTTATGGTGGGCAAGGGAAGTGTTGTGTATGTGTTAGAAGTCAACAGACAGGAAAGTAAACTGGCAGAAGGGAAACAGATTCCATTCCTTTTCATTTTCTTGTTCCAAAACATGCTCCAAAGGGCAAGCTCCATGGCTCAGCCAAGAACCCTTCTTGCAAGAATAAGCCGGCAGACCCCTCTCTACAAGGATCTTGGTCATATCCGTTCTTGGTCTGACTTCATCATACTGAAAAACTGGATGGATGTAAGATAGAGCTACTGGCCTTTGGCAATTTCCAGCTGCACACTGGAGCATCCAGTCCTATGCCTGGGGAGAAGGTCCTCCTGTATAGGAAACTACGTGTGTGACCTTTGGCAGGAGCTTCATAACAGTCTTTATATATATTTTATATATATATATATAATATATATAAAATTAATTTTTATTTTTAAAGAAGCTTTAGGTTACATAAATGTTACATAAAAAATATAAAGGATTCCCATATGCCCCACTGCCTCCCTTTCCCATATAAGTCTTGATTGTTTGTGGTCTATGCAAAAGGGATGGTTAGAGGAGAATTGGGTGCCGGATAGAAAAACAGAACTCCAGCGCTCTTTCCTTTCCCTTTCAAAACTTTGACATTCCTTTCACTCATTAATCCCTACTTTTAAAAGTTAAATGAACATTAATATTCAAATGCCTTTTTAAAAAATCTATTCTGGAAACATGTACTTCCGTGGACATTTTTAAAGCTTAAAGGTCACTGAAGAATTTAATATACTTCTCTAGTCAGTCATTCTGGTTTTCTGGTAGTACGGTAAGTTCTATTAAGTATATTGTGTCTATTAGGTATATTGTGTCTACAAGTTCCCAGCATAGTAGAGACGGTGGAAAACATGCCAACTATCCCAGCTTACATGTAGGTTGCCCATTGTCTGTACACAACCTTGCATAATCATGCCCAGATTTGCTGTTAATGATCTCCTGCAGTTTTTCACCATCTTATTTTCATTGCTTATTTTTTAAAGGTTTGTTTATTTCTCCCATCATTTTTGTGCTCACTGTCTGCTCTGTGTCTGTTCATTGTGTGCTCTGTGTCTGCTCATCTTTTTAGGAGGCACTGGGAACCAAACCTGGGACCTTCTGTGTGGGAGGGAGGCACGCAATTGCTTGAGCCACCTCTGCTCCCTGTTATGTCTCCTCACTGTGTTTCCTCATTGTGCCAGCCCATGGCGTCAGCTTGCTGTCTTGCTTGTTGACTTTAGGAGACACCGGGAACCGAACCCAGGACCCCCCCATGTGGTAAATGGGTACGCAACTGCTTGAGTCACATCTGTTTCCCTTTATTGCTTATTGAGTTAATCGTTAATAGCAAGTTATGTATTTGTTTGTCTTGACCGCTAATGTTAGATTGCTTGTATTTCTAGCGGCTGAGAAATATTTGAAGATATTCTGACACTTCAGTTTTCCCATGATGTTGCTGTCCCTAATGATTGAATATACATTTTTTTACATTTTTATTGTCTTTTTTTTTTCAAAGCTACATAGATCACAAAAAATGATACAGGGAAGCAGATTTGGTTAAAAAATATAAGAGGTTCCCATATACCCCCCCCCATGTGGGAGCGTTTTTGGGACTTCAAGTTGTCGTAAATGATATTGCAGGGACAGATGCTGGACATTATATATCCTGAATATATTTCACTTGGTGAGATTTAACTAAGAGGTTAAGTGCTTCTCAAAGTCCCTGAGACAGAACATATTTACTGGAAGTGTTTTTGTTGAAGAGCAAGTGTTCATTGTCAAGAGGGTAGGAAATTCATTTGTATAGGATATCTTTGAAAGTATGACACTCCCTTGTATTTTCATATCCTCCAATCTTCTGAAGAGGTAAAGAAGCTGCTATGTCTATGACTTCTTGTGTCCTTGATGCAGTAACTGTTAAACATGTACCACATTGTTGTCACCACTGTTTTATAAATGGAGAAACAAGACATGGTTTGGAGTGAGGCAAATTTACTAAATGTTAGAACAGGTAATGAACTCAAGGTGTCTCGATTCCTTTGGAGTAGTCATGTATAGAAGCACTAGTTCCTATCCCAAGTTCCATAATAAATCAGGAAGGAGAGAAGAGGAAACTTTTTGTATGGTTTCCATCAGGCTCCCATTCTATTGGGGAACAGTGTTTATTTCTGAACAGTCTTAGGTTTTGATAATGGGAAAATAGGAGGTGGGGACAAAAAGAAGAGGGGTGGGGTTATTATTGAAAAACAGGGGCAAAATCAGAATAGACTTTTCTTTTCCAAAGTGTTTGCAATTGGCTGTTCTTCCTTTTTTTCGCTCCTTGAATAACTGTATGGAAACAATCTCAAGAACACTGGCTCTGCAAAGGTGCCTGGGATCATTTTCATGGAATGGTTTTTATGATTTTTTTTTCAAGCAGGTTAGTGCTGTCCAAAAATAACAACATATATATTAATATTTCTTTCCATACCTTTTATATTGGTAGTTTAGTTTTCTCACTTGAGAAACGGCCAACTTTATGCCTTGCAGGAGCTGTTGTCACTGTGTTCATCGTGTGATTTGATGAGTGTTGTTGGCATAACCAGTTTATTTCCACAGGTCAAATTCCTAATGCTTTAGTGCGTTAAATGGCTTCCAGAGATTTGAGGGCGGCAATGCCACCTTCTAAGTTGCCTAACTTACCACCAAGAAATAATTTAAGTCCTGGAAGTCTCTGAGTCAAAAGTTGAGCTAAATCATTATTTAAAGGCTCCTGGGGACTAATAGCTCTTGTTGTGTCCAACAGAGAGTTTATGACACGCACTATTGCTTGTGGAGGAAAGAAGGCTCTCTACTGGCGAACTTTGCCTCTGTCTGCCCCTGCAAAACAGTCTGGCAGAAGTATCACCAGGAGAGCCAGAAGAGAATTCCACTAGGCTTCTCACTTAAGTTCTGTAATAACAGGCTGCCTCCCTCACCCTGCCTCCCTCTCTCCTGTCTCTGCATGTAGCTGGAGCTACTCAGATGTCCAGTGCTGGCTCAGCACCTCCCCAGGCTCAGAGACCAGCCAGGGCCTAAGCAGGGGGAATCAGAGGTCTCTCGCATTCAGAGCTCAGGTACTCAGCCTCTGGTTGTCCAGGCTGCTGGTTCTGCCCTCTTTAAAATCCTTTTTCAGTCATTGGGTTTTTGTCTTTCTTGTATCCCTGTTATTCCGTCCCTGTCTTGACCCCCTACCCCATATCTAAACCCATGCCTTGGTATTCTGATCAGCGGCCCAGTTCTGCTAGGAGTGAATTCTGGCCTCATCATTACTGATTCTTCTCAGGAGACGGGCCCTGCCTCACACTATGACCATATGACAGCTTGAGCTCAGTATAGTGGAGTTGTGGACAGAAGGGCTTGAGCATCTGCTTAGAGAGCTAGTGGAGGTTGAGTGCCTGGGATGAGAAGGTTTAGCAAGCGGCCCTGCTGAGGGTTGGACTAGAGGCAGGGTGCACCAGTTTCCTTATGCTGCTCTAACAAATTACCACAAACTTAACGGCTTAAAACAGCACGGATTTTTTATCTCAGTTCTGGAGGTCAGAAGCTTCACTGGTCAACAGTTTCACTGTTGTTTCATGGCGTTAAAGTCAAGGTGTCGGCAGGGTGCCTTCTGGAGGCTCAAGGGTAGAATTCATTACCTTGTCTTTTCCACCCTCTGGAGGCTCAGGCTCCTTCGTTTTTCAAGTCAGCAGGGGCTAGTCTAGTCTTTCTAACACTGTGTCACTCTACCACTGCTTCTATCATTACATCTCTGATTCTGCCTCTCCTGCTTCCCTCCTTTACTTATGAGGGTCCTTGTAATTACTTCGGGCCTACCAGATAATTTTAGGATAATCCATGCTAGAGGTTGGGGAATGGTGGAATCCTAGGGTCAGGTGGCTTCCCATTATGGGCCCTGACATTATGGTAGGAGAGAAACAGGGATCTGATAGACTGGCAAACTGTAAACCAGATATGGAAGTCCTGGCAGAGTTAGAATGAGAAAGCACAATCCCCTTTGAGAATTTGGCTGAAAGAAAGCAGTACAGGTTTACAGCCTGCAATTTCAATTGGAATTATAAATTCTTCATAATTAAAATTGTTCCCACATAGAACTCCCTCAGTCTGAAGTGCTTGTGGGGGGCCACTGCTTTCAGACTTGAGGTGTTTCAGTATACGCACTGGCCAGACATTTAGCAGGCATTTTGCCAGCCCAGGCCTATGGAATTTTCCACCCTTAGCTAAAGGAAAGAGTAAAGAGGTGCCTGTGTGCATGTGCCTGTGTGTCTGTGAGCACGCCTGTGTGCCTGCGTGTCTCTGTGTTTGCATGCACGTACCTGTGTGTGCATGTCTATGTGTTGAGGTCTCCCTCTCTGCCTGTGTGTGTCTCTCTCTTTCTCTGCTTGTGGGTGTTTCTCTCTGCCTGTGTATTTCTCTTTGCCTCTTTTGTGTTGTCAGTGGTTTTAAAAGAGAAATGTATGGTTTCATGTCACAGAGCATAATTCTTTGGCTGACAAACCCCAAAACACTGCTCATGTGTCCTGTGTGAGAGACACTTCAACCATCCTGAAGGTCAAGTTAGATTGGTCAGGGCCTTCCTGTATCTTCAAGGTAATCATAGGACTCCTTCCCAGAAATGGGTTTCTAAAACTCCTGGTTGCGGAAGAAGAAAGATGGACTGGAAAAAAATCTCAGTTCTTTCTGGCTTATTATTTCAGTAGAGAAACTGAGACTTCCTCTCTCCACCAGATCCATTCACTACCATCTTAGAGACACATGCCATAAAAGCTTCCTGGCTTATCATATTTGCACTAGCCCTCCTCATATTTGCCATTATAATGTCCATGATGATCTGATGACAGAGAAGTTTACTGCACTGAAGAAGCACTCTTCCATAGATGTGGATTGCATTTTCTTTTTTTAATTTTTAATTTATTTCTCCCCCCTCTCTCCCCCCCTCGCCCGTTGTCTGCTCTCTCTGCCCATTCGCTGTGTGTTCTGTGTCTGCTTGCATTCTTGTCAGCAGCACTGGGAATCTGTCTCTCTTTTTTTAAAAAAAAGATTTATTTATTTATTTATTTCTCTCCCCTCCCCCCCACCCCGGTTGTCTGTTCTCTGTGTCTATTTGCTGCGTCTTCTTTGTCTGCTTCTGTTGTTGTCAGAGGCATGGGAATCTGTGTTTCTTTTTGTTGCGTCATCTTGTTGCGTCAGCTCTCCGTGTGTGCGGTGCCATTCCTGGGCAGGCTGCACTTTCTTTCGTTCTGGGCGGCTCTCTTTACGGGGCGCACTCCTTGCGCGTGGGGCTCCCCTATGCAGGGACACCCCTGCGTGGCACGGCACTCCTTGCGCGCATCAGCACTGCTCATGGGCCAGTTCCACACAGGTCAAGGAGGCCTGGGGTTTGAACCACAGACCTCCCATGTGGTAGACGGATGCCCTAACCACTGGGCAAAGTCTGCCGCCTGCGTCTCTTTGTTGCCTCATCTTGCTGTGTCAGCTCGCCGTGTGTGCGGTGCTTCCCCCTTATTTTTTTTTTTGTGTGTGGGGTGGCTTTCCTTGTGGGGTGCACTCCTTGCTCATGGGGCACCCCTATACAGGGGGCACCCCTGTGTGGCATGGCACTCCTTGCACGTGGCAGCACTGTGTGTGGGCCAGCTCAACACATGGGCCAGAATGCCCTGGGTATTGAACCCTAGTCTTCCTGTATGATAGGCAGATGATCTATCAGTTGAGCCACATCTGCTTCCCATGCATTTTCTAATTTTTACAGCAATTCGAATTGGCCATGACTGTACTTATCATAGGTCCAACCTATCTTTTATCAGGCCCTTGAATAATTGACCGGCTATAATGTACTAAAAATCATTATGTAACAGAGGAAATCCTTTGATTTTTAAAAAAAAATCTGTAGGGACAAAATATGGAATTAACTATCTTAACTTTCTCCTGTTCGATTTTTCCCTTTATTTTTCAACAGGAAAAAAGTCTCAATTCTTTTCATCAGCTATCTCAATTTTAAAAATCAGATATTTTTAGTGTAATTATGTTAATTTTTTTCTAATGTATTTAGACTTTACTAATCTTTACTAGTAATATATATAAAATGTGAAAGGGTATTAAAAGTAGTCCTATTTAAGTATTCTTTAGAATCTAGTATTCATTAAAAAAAAGATTTATTTATTTACTCCCTCCTTGCTGCTTGCTTCCTGTCTGCTCTCTGTGCCCATTCGCTGCACCTTCTTCTGTGTCTGCTTGTCTCCCTTTTGTTGCGTCATCTTGCTGCGCCAGCTCTCCGCGCGCATGGGCTGTCAGCTCTCCACAGGCGCGGGCCAGTTTGCCTTTACAAGGAAGCCCCAGCAAGGGAACCCAGGACCTCCCCCATATGGTAGACGGGAGCCCAATTGACTGAGCCACATCTGCTTCCCTCTAATATTCATTTTATTATTATAGATTCTTTCCCTTCAACCTGGCACATAAATATATATGTATATGTATGTACGTGTAATTTTTTTTCTTGATTTACTACTTTCTCTTTTGGGATTTTCCTTTTTCTACTGGCTCTCAGCTGAACTTCATGGTTTATGGGTAGTGTGCATTAGATCAGTGAGCTTCCTGACCATTGGTGCCTTAGAATGCTGGAGCATCTGGGAGAAAGAGCTAGAAAGCAAGAGTGTTGTTCGACAACAAGGTAGAGAAAGGAAGACGGACTGAGCTGTGGAAAATAGCTGCCTTGGCTGAGGAAGAAGATAGAGCTTTCCTTCATTTCATGCTAAAATCCTAAGGGAAATGCTTTTAGAACTGTTGCTTGAAGCAAAGCACATGATCTTTCCACTGATTTTTTTTTAATTAATTAAATCTACTTAGGGCAAAGTGTGTGTGGGAGATGTGGTAAGGCAAGAGAAGGACTTAATCTGAGGGAATTGAAGGATTAAAAAAAGACAAAAATGGGGTTTTTATTGCACTATAATAGACCGAGGCCAGAGATTAAATTATTAACAATATTTAATGAGTGCAGCAGTATAATTTTAGACTCAGACGGGGGAAAAAGTGAAACCCTTCAGAAATTGTACTAGGTGAAATGGAACAGTTTTGTCTGAGACCAAAGAGGTGAGTAGACATTTATTCAATGGCTGGAGGCAGTGCCCACTGTCAGCTTGCATAATTCAAGGCCCCAAATCAATTAGTGAAGGCGTTTAGAAAATACTTGTACATAGTTCTCCCCTGAGTATGATAATTGGAACCTAGTTCTGCAATTTAGAGATCAGAGACTCAAGACCATCAGACACCTAAAGAAGCCAGCGTTCTTTTGGGGGCCGAGAGTGGAGGGGTTCATGTGCCAAGTCTGTCTGCTCTCCTTCCTCCCTCTGAGCCTCCTCTGGAACAGGAGAGGGCCAATGGTTCTTATTATTCCAAACCCATGTTTCTCAGGGCTGCAAACTCTGCTTGGTCCGAGTGATAGCAATGAGGGCTTGCTCCTCTGAGCCCTTAACTTTCTCTATGAGTGCTCCCAACCTGGGCTGGCCTCTTTTCACTGAGTATGTTCTCTCTCCACCAAACTCCTTTCTTCCCCTTTCCACCTTCTACTACCTCCAACTGTGCTCCTCTCATCCTGATGTTCCACAATTGCTGCTCCTGATGGTCATCACCTCTCTATACTATCACCTTCCTGGAAAAGCATCTGTATAACTGACTCCCTGGCCCAGCCGCACCACCATAGTGCACCCATAACCAGTCCCTTTGCTTCTCCCTCCCTCCATGCTCTGGGGAATGTCATTCTACTGTGGGCAAACTCCCACTCTCCCCTTCTCATGTTTTTCTCACCTCTTCCATCCCTCCTTCCTCAGTGTTTGGCCAAAACATGTTCCCCGTGGGACAGAGTGATCACTGTACTACTTTTATTTTACTTTTTAATCTTTTCTTTAGCCAAGGATGGAAAATTCCAAAGACCTGAGCTAATGATGGCTGAGTGCCTTCTCTGTAAATGCAGTGGCCTGGGTGCCAAGGGAATGTCGCAGAGCTACGTGTCTGGCTTTGTTTTTTTTTTTTTTTTTCCCAAAGATTTATTTTTTATTTATCTCTTCCCCCCTTCCCCTAGTTGTCTGCTCTCTCTGTCCATTCGCTGTGTGTTCTGTGACTGCTTCTATCCTTATCAGTGGCACCGGGAATCTGTTTCTTTTTGTTGCTTCATCTTGTGTCAGCTCTCCATGTGCGCCATTCTTGGGCAGGCTGCACTTTCGCACTGGGCAGCTCTCCTTATGGGGTGCACTCCTTCCCATGGGGCTCCCCTACGTGGGGGACACCCCTGCGTGGCAGGGCACTCCTTGTGCGCATCAGCACTGCGCATGGGCCAGCTCCACATGAGCCAGCTCCACATGGGTCAAGGAGGCCCAGGGTTTGAACCGTGGACCTCGCATATGGTAGGCGGACACCCTATCCATTGGTCCAAGTCTGCTTTCCCGTATCTTGCTTTGGATTTAGTTCCAACTGAAAGGTGGGGAAGTTCTAGCTATGGGATTATAGAATTAGAATGAAGAGTGTTTTAAGAGATGGTACCATAACAACTACAGGGCCCAATTTATGTCACCAATTAAACTGGGTTTAATTAGGAAAGAGTAACCCTTCACATGAGTGACAAAGGAACTTCCTGCGGCTCAATTTAATTGCAGATTTTTCTTTGTTGGGATAGTTATTTGAGAGGGCCAGGTACCTTTCAGAGCAACATGGGTGGGTTCCCTAGGGAGTAAGAACATCCTCTCAGTTGTTACTAGGTGGAGTTGAGTAGGTCTACCCTACCCTAATATTTATTATTCTCTCACTGGAGTAATAATTTGGACAGGGTTTTGTCCATGTGTCCCTAGAGGTCCAATAAGTCAGAATGGACCCCATCTTGACAGTAAGCTAAGAGACATTGTCTTGAAATAGCTAGAAGCTGTCTAACATTCTGCTGCTTCTCAGGAGAGGGTTTAGGGAAAATAACAAAATCCCCAAAGCTGTAAAAGTACCAGCTCCATCTGTACTGGTTCTACTTTACCTAAATGAGCACCCAGAGTTCCTAGTGGACTTCACAGTCTGCCACCTGCAAGGCCCATCCTACTTTTGAATTCTTTTCTCCTACCACATTCCTTCCTGTGGCCTGTACTCTAGTCACGCTGGTGCCAAACACTCACTGAATACTTTCTGGCCTCCATACATTTGTTCATGCTGAAACCTCATCCTGGAATGTTCTTCCAGCCCATTCCCTGACTAAGGGAATCCGATCTGTGCTACAAGGTTAGGTGAGATGGCCACCTTCTCCACAATCCCCGTTATGGAGCAAATTGCTCGTCCTCCTGCAGGATTACAGCCTTATATTGTATTACTTTCCTAGAGTTGCCATAATAAATTACCACAACCTCGGTTGCTTGAAACAACAGAAGTTTATTCTCATAGTTCTAGAGGCCAGAAGTCCAGAATCACTTTTACTGGGCCACACTCCCACTGGAGAACCTAAGGGAGAATCCATTCCTTGCCTCTTCCAGCTCTGATGGCTGCCAGCATTCCTTGGCTCATCCCTTCAATCTCTGCCTGCTCAGACACACTGCCTTCCCCACTTCAGTCTGTGTCAAATTTTCCTCTGCCTCTCTCTTATAAGGACTCTTATGATGGTGGGTAGGGCCCACTCGGATAATGTAGGATCATCTCTTTATCTCAGGATCCTTAAATTATTCACACCTGTTAAGACCCTTTTGCCATGTGAAGTAACATTTGCAGTTTCCAGGTAATAGAGTGTGGTCATACCTTTTGAGGCCATTTTTTTCCCAGCCTACCGTACTAGTTCACTAGTTATTTAGTATTAGAGAAGGTTGATTTCTCTACCTCATATTAGAGTTCTTGACAGCCTCTCTTGTCCATTAGAATGTAAATGCCTCAAGGGGCTGGCAGGAGAGTGAAAAGTGCTAATGCTTAGTAGTCAGGGGGCCAGAAGAGCCCAAGATTCTACTGACATTCTGTGTTACTTTGAGCAGGCAATTTAACTTTTTGCAGTTTCCTTGTGCTCATTCGTAAAATGGAAATAGTAATATCTACCTTGATGGGCCTTGCAGAGTTGTTTATAATAGCAACATTTAAACAACCTAAAGTTTTGGAAGTAGGGGAGTGGGCATATGTACATCTATACAACAGAAAACCCACAGTCATTAAAATGAGATTTAATTTATTATTGCCATGGAGAAATGTTTAGATTATGAAACGTGAAGTATGATGCTCTTTTGTAGAACAGTACATATATGGTGTGTTTGAATTTAGTAACTTAATCACTCTGTGCCTCAGTTTACTTATCTGTAAAATGGAGATAATAGTGCTGACCTCACAGGTTCAGTGTAATAATATAGTAAGACACTTAGAACAATGCCTGGCACATACTAAGCTCTGAAAAAAATGTTAGCTATTTGTATTATTATTATTATTATATTCAAAGAAGATATTAAAAAAAGGGTGTGTATAACTTATGGTGTATGTACCAATCTATGTGTATACAATGTGTGTATATAATAACCATATTCACAGTTCTTATCTGGATGGTGGGATTATGTGTGAATTTTTATTTATATTTTTTGTTTTAAAAATATTGTTTTACATTGAGCAAGTAGTATTTTTATACTCAGAAAAAGTATTAATAGAGCTCAAGACAAGTCTTGACTTACCACTCAGGGTTCTGTATTTAGGTGACATATAGTAAGTGTATAGTAATTAGCATGGAGCTATTATTAATAATCTCCTTGGGAAGTGGATTTGGCTCAACTGATAGAGCATCCCCCTACCATATGGGAGGCCCAGGGTACAAACCCAGGGCCTCCTGATGTGTGCAGTGAGCTGGCCCACATGCAGTGCTGATGGGCGCCAGGAGTGCCGTGCCACACAGGGGTGTCCCCAGCGTAGGGGAACCCCACGCACAAGGAGTGCGCCCTGCGAGGGGAACCTCCTGGTGTGAAAAAAGTGCAACCTGCCCAGGAGTGGCGCCACACACACACAGAGCTGATGCAGCAAAATCACGTAACAAAAAAGAGACACATATTCCTGGTGCCGCTGCCGTACACAGAAGAACACACAGCAAATGGACACAGAGAGCAGACAACGGTGGGGGAGGGGGGAGAGAAATAAATAAAAATAAATAAATAATCTCCTGTGGTCCTGAAGCTCCTCGCCCAGTGCTTTGTTATAATCCGGACCAATTTTCTCCTTTGAATAAATAAAATTTTCTAATAGAAATTAGAGATGTCAGATCCCATTTGCTTTCCATTCCTGTCTGCGTGAGTAGTTCTCAAATTTGTTTCCTATAAAGTAAAGTTTTGGAATGTATGTGCATATATGTATACATACATATATGCATTTATATATAATATGTTCATAACATGTAAGTCTGTACATCTACGTATAACTATATAATGTTTCATATAATCTTTACAATTTTTGAGAGGTAGAAATGCCTGTCCTGAATTTTCTGAAGTGTAATTAAAATAGTTCTCTTGCATATGTAATGTGTCTCAGGTTGATGATACTGCAGTACTCCTTTGCTGCCATTAGTGAGACTAATCCACTAGAGAGACTTAACATTTCAAGTAAAACTGATAAATACGTTATACACATTGATACTGAAAGGATTTTGGGTCATGATTTTCCTGATTTTGAAATACATTATCTTTTCTATAATTAAAAAAATCCTTGGACTTCTGGTGGATTTGAAAACCAAATGGGTGGGGTATATGGGAATCTGCTATATTTTATGTGTAAATTTTCTGTAATCTAAAACTTCTTTAAAAATAAAATTTATTATATGAAAAGAAAACCGATGGGAGAATTTCTGAGGTAGGTAGCTTTGAAATGGGATGTCTTGCCTTTGACATTTAAGACAATTAGATTATGGTGCATGTTTTGGTAAAGGTGCTCTGTGTGCCTCTTTTTTTTTTTTTTTTGGTATCAGTATCTGAATCTTTGAGTCTTTGAGTTTATTTCTTCTTCCTGCTTCTGTTCTTCAGTCTGTCTTTTCCCCACTATAGTTATTACTCTATCTTTCTAAGCTCCTCTCTGACTTATAAATGATTTGTCATATTTAAACTGAGCTTTGGATATTCTTTGTAAGTTAAGTCAAATGCATGGAACAGTCTGTTCTTTTTGTAAAGGAAAAAAAGCAACCCAAAATCTAAATGTAGTTCTTTTGTGATTATGGGCCCTTTACTTTTCCACCTGTCAATGTGTCCTAATAGTTTAAAAACATTTTTGTCTTCACCTCTGGTAGTTTGGAAGGTTGTGCTCTCTGTGACTAGTTTGGCGTTATTATGAAGACCTAACTAGAAAATGGATTGAGCACTTTGAAGGCTTTGGATGATAGGTGCTAGGTAAAAGCAAAGCAATTTTCCAGTTAGAGTGGAGGATTATGAGTCAGCAGTTTTAAGAGCTATTCCTTACAGTGTGACCCTGGAGGCAACATATGCATGAAATGGGCATGTGATTGCCTAAATCAGGGGTTCTTAACAAGGGGTCCATGAGCTTGAACTGAAATTCAAATTATTCTTGTGGGGATGTGTATTAAATAATGCTCAGTATATTGTGAAGTTAGTAAAGATTCTGTGGTTTTCACCTGACTGGTAAAGGAGTCTGGGGAACAAAAAAAGGTTAAGAACCCCCTGGCCCAAATCATGGTGAGAGGAGGTCTTTGACAATCACCTTCAGGCTTTGGTACAGCTTTGTATTCTCAATGCAGTCCATGTGTAACAAATTTGAATAAATCAAATCATTTAACAAACACTAGGGGAATCTGAGGTTTTTTTTTTGTTTAATTATGGCGTGACATTTTTACAGGTTATTTATAAAGGTTAAGAACCCCTGCTTTAGTGGAATTAATTACATTCACAATGTTGTGCTACCATCACCACCATCCATTATCACGACTTTTCTGTCACCCCAAACAGAAACTCTGTACCTATTAAGCAATAACTCCCTATTTCCCCATCGCTACCCTTGCTCTTGGTAGCCTTTAAACTACTTTCTGCCTCTCAATTGTTTTAGGTATCTTTTTTTTTTTTAAGGTACCAGTGGGTCAGGGACCTCATACACGGGAAGCTGGCACTCAAACACTGAGCCACATTGGCTTCCCAGAGTTGGGGTTTTTCCCCATTTGTTTTGCTTGTTGTTTGTATTTTTGTTTGTTCAGGAGGCATCGGAAACGAACCCGGAACCTCCCGTGTGGGAGGCAGGAGCTTAACCCCTTGAGCCACATCAGCTCCCCCAGGAATCTTGATTTTGAATAAAGTTTTTGGAATCATTTGGCAAAGCAGTGAATCCTTTTGCGATGCTAATGACCACCCCCTAATTTATATCTTTTGTAAGGTAGAATTGGATGGTTTAGGTTTTAATAACACCCAACACTCCCATGCCATTTTTTAAAAAGATTATTTATTTATCTCCCCCCCCTCCAGTTGTCTGCTTTCTGTGTCCATGCACTGTGTGTTCTTCTGTGTCCACTTGTATTCTCATCAGGCGGCACTGAGGATCTGTGTCTCTTTTTGTTTTGTCATCTTGCTGCGCCAATTCTCCATGTGTGTGGTACCACTCCTGCGCAGGCTGTGATTTCATGCGGGGTGGCTTTCCTTTGTGCAGGGGGCACCCTTACACGGGGGCATTCCTGCGTGGGCCAACACTCATTGCACTCAGCAGCACTGCATGTGGCCAGCTCACCACACGAGCCAGGAGGCCCTGGGCATCGAACCCTTGGACCTCCTATATGGTAGGCAGACACTCTTATCTGTTGAGCCACATCTGCTTCCCTCCCATGCCATTTAAAATCATTGTTTTAGTGCCTGGGAGAGAAGAGTCACTCTGGGCAGTTGTATTAACTCCTTCAGGCCTGAAGAAACCATTTATTCAATTATTGTTTCTGGAAATTAAATAATACCCTTGTCACCTGAAAGATTTAAAATAACCTTTGTAAGTGGCTTCTTAGTCTCTGAGAGAACATGACATTCCTTTATTGTAACCCCAGAAATCCAAGTGTCAGAAGACACCAGGAAATGGACTGAAGTTATACTTTTAAACATCTGTCCAAGAGGTTTTAAGTGTTAGGAAACCAATATGATGTGGGTTAAAAGCTGATCACTATATTAGAATCTGGCTGAAAGGGCAAGGAGTAGACTGGCAGTCCTTTCTAGAATATTCCTTGGGGAAATTCTTGCTGCCGGCATTAATGGTCTTGCATTCTGGTTGCACTCTATGTACCATAACTGGTCTTATTCTTTTGTCTGATGACCCCACCCCACTATCCCCCACATTTCTGACTGCCCCATGTTTAAACACAGCCCCGTAATGCTCCTTCTGCCAGCTCTACTTAGGGTTGTTTCCCCCTCAGGCTGCTTTTGGATCCATCTTCTGCACATGACCGGTGAAAAGAAACTAAGTGTATTAAAACAAATCTCGCATTAGTGCTGGAAGATAGATTGCATTCCTGTACTTCTTAAAATCCATGTCCCCCTCAGGCTGCTTTTGGATCCATCTTCTGCACATGACCGGTGAAAAGAAACTAAGTGTATTAAAACAAATCTCGCATTAGTGCTGGAAGATAGATTGCATTCCTGTACTTCTTAAAATCCATGCTCTTGACAATATAAAATGGGGCTGTAGATAGAGGGTGAGGTTCTTCAAGGCTGGGTCAACCTTTGCCTTTCATTGACCTCAGTGGACACCAGTTAATGGAAAAGTATGATCAGTGTTCACCCTATGGAATCATTGCTTAATATTGTAGATGACTCATTGGAATTGGTGTGTTAGAAAATCACTTCCAGATGTGTGGCAGAAACTTTTCCAAAAGGAAGGAATAAACTCTAGAAAACTGGGTTATTTTATTTTATTTTTGTTTTTATGATCTTAGGGTCAGAAACAATTCTCCCTCTACATGGTTAGTCAGCATATATTTGGGGTTCTAAGTAGTATGATATAGTTAATTTACTTTTAGGCAAAAGGGAAAGGGCTGCATTCAATCTGCCTTCTTATGTCATATCACCTTCTGCCCTGTCCATGCCTCCTATTTTCTCACAGTGATGAATGGTCTGGAGACCTTACCTATTACCTCAGGCTCTGGACTTATTCCTTAGCGTTATCAGCAAATATTTTTTGAGCATTCTTGTGTGAAGGCACTTTGAAAGGTACTATGAAGGATGGGAGGAATATAATCTAGTGGAAAGCAGCATGTGTTTGGGTAATATAGGAAAATGACTAAAATTGCAAGCTGTAGTTGAAATGCCACTTTCTAGCTATGGAATCTTGGGAAAGTGACTTAACCTTTCCAAGTCCCAGTTTCTTCGTCTGTAGAATGAAAGTGATGGTGATAACACCTAATTCATAAGATGAAATGTGAGGCATGAATGGGGTAATACATGGTAAACACTTGGCATATGCTAAGTAAGTGTTATCTATTATTATTCATCTAATTTGCCTCTGTGTGTAGTATGTGTATGCCTGTGAGAAGGGGCAATATGAGACATGAGCTATAGAATGAGGTTCTCCAAGAGGCAGTCACAGTATTTGATTTGTTGGAATTCTCTTCAAATTATTTCATTCTAGCAGAGAATTCACTGGCTTCTCAATGAATTTTTAGTTGGACTCTGTTAAAAGAGGTAATGCATTGTCATCTCTTTGGAGGCACTAGCTGACAGATCTTACCTCTCATGCAAGAGTCAGAAGGAATGTATTTGCAGGTAGCACAGCCTGCCAAAAGCCAAGTTTGCTGTAATAAGGCTTTTTTGGTAAATATAATAGTATGTTTTTCATCCTACTTGTTTTTTTTCCTCAGTTTACCTATTATCACATTGTATTTGAGCAGTTTTCTATTGTATGCGTATCCTTCTCCCAGATCTCAAATGTAACATCAATGTGTTTCTAACGATAGAATATGATGAAAACTCCTAAAACTTGAAAACTGCATCAGAAGAGGAAAAAACCATTACTGTTCCATAAGGAGTTAAGTCTATTCATTTTGAAGAGTTAAAAATGGTTAGAAACTTGTGAAACCGCAGCAGAAACTACTAGAGTGGTTAAGAATGTGCACTCTAGAGTCAAACATCCCTGACTTTGAATTCTGATCATCTGTGTTCTCTACTACTGCAAAACAAATTACTACAAGTTAGCAGCTTAAAGTAACAAGTAACAGAGGTGTGGGCAGGTAGCTGCTAGGTTCTCTGCTCAGAGTGTTACAGGGCTGAAATCAAGATGTTGTCAGGACCACATTAGTATCTGGAAGCTCCAGGGCCTTTTCTAAACTCATTCAAGTTGTAGGCACAACTCCATTCCTGTGGTTATAGGACTGAGGTCCCTGTTTTATTGTTGGCTGTCAGCACCTAGAGGCCACCCTCAGGTCCTAGCCACATGGCCCTCTCATAACATGGCAGTTTACTTCTTCAAAGCCAGCAGATGAATCTCATTCTTCAGGAAGGGCCCAGACCCTCTTTTATTTTTATTATTATTATTATTTTTTTAATTTTTTTATTTTTTATTGACTTTGTAATAATATTACATTAAAAATATATATGTGAGGTCCCATTCAACCCCATCCCCCCACCCCCCCTCTCCCCCCCCCCCAACAACACTCGTTCCCATCATCATGACACATCCATTGGATTTGGTAAGTACATCTTTGGGCACCTCTGCACCTCATATACATTGGTTCACATCATAGCCCATACTCTCCTCCATTCCATCCAGTGGGCCCTGTGAGGATTTACAATGTCCGGTGATTGCCTCTGAAGTACCATCCAGGGCAGCTCCATGTCCCAAAGACGCCTCCACCTCTCATCTCTTCCTGCCTTTCCCCATACCCTTCGTCCACTATGTCCACTTTTCCCATTCCAATGCCACCTCTTCTATGTGGACATTGGATTGGTTGTGTCCATTGCACCTCTATGTCAAGAGGAGGGCCAGACCCTCTTTTAGAGCTCACCAGATTAGGTCAGACCCACCCAAGGTTATTTCCCTTTTGATGAACCCAAAATTGAATTGTGAGAGTGATATCCCATAGTATTCATCAGTCCCACTTTCATTGAAGTGACAGGGATTATACATGCTGAGTAGACTGGAGCAAAAATCTTAGGGGTCATCTTATAATACTGCCTACCACACTGACTGTATTGTTACTTGGGCAAGTTGCCAGACCTCTTTTAGTCTCAGTTTTCTCACTGATAAAATGTGAGTGGCAATATTTTCTACCTCATAGGGTTGTTGAGGGGATTAAATGAGATAGCACATGTAATGCATTTAGCACAGCACCTGGTGTTTCGTGAGCTTTCAATAAATGTTTGATTCATAGTAGAGAAGAGCTACTTTTCTTCCTCCCCTTCTACCTTTTCCCTCACCTACTCCTCGCCCTCCCCCACAATGAAATGGCTTTGAAAGTAGAGCATATACGTTAAAGGAATTGAGGTTTGTGTTTTTTTCCTGATGATTTGAGTTAAATACAAAAATGGATTTCCAAAGAATAAAGGTTATTTAAAAAAAAAACTGTGCAACACAAACAGTGACCCTTATTGCAAACAATGGACTATATTTAGTAGTGGAATTATGAAGTGTTCTTTCGTGAATTGTAACAAATGTACCACACTAATGCAAGATGTTAAGAATGGGGTGGTATATGGGAACTGTATTTTATGCATAATTTTTCTGTAAACCTATGACTTCTGTAATAAAAAAAGAATAAAGGTTATTTAAACACTAGAAGTTCTATCCAGTTGTTTTGGAATATCTAGGTGTAGGTCTTCCTAGAGCTATCCTTCTAATTTGATTCTTTGCTAAATGAATGTGTGTGTAGTACTGATGCTTCAGTTCATGAATTCATGGACTCTCCTGCTCTGGAGTTGAAGGTATGTTCCCTAGGTAAGGGTAAAAGTTTTCAGGTTTTTAGTCTACTTATGAAAAAAAATTGTTTGGTATATCAGTGAGTTATAGTTGAGAATACCAAATTGGTACTTTGTAGAGCAGGAGGTATCAGTTTACAGGTCCTGTGATGGGTTTCTAACCTTCACTGGGTTTTTAATATCTAAGATGTTCAGCAGATCGGTCTCATAATAGCTCTGCAATTTAGATGTAATTTATTAAAGTAAGCCACTGAGGTATAGTCATTTCAGGGGTCTTTTGAGTTTGGTTCCAGAGAAGACCCTAGAAGAGAATGAGTATATATTGCTGCTTCTCTTGCCTGTAGAAATTGATTATATTTCAGTCATACTGAGAAAACTCCCGCATGATAAATAGTTGTTTTGAAACCCCATTTTGCAGGTAGGAGTGTTGAGAGAGGGAGAGGTAGGGAGAGAGGGGGAAAGGGAGAGAAGCAAAGAGAAAAGAAAAGAAACATGGAATAGAAGAGGGTAGAGAACAAGAAAGGGAATGCCTACAATATACAGAGAGTCATTTCTGGTGGTTTGATTATGAATTGAACTTGGATGTTACTTCTCAGAATAATCAAACATTCCACTCCATTCAGTACTAACAAATCTATATTTTTATCTTCCATGTGAGACGGTTGAAAAGTTTGAGTGTGTAGTTAAGATTGAGTCTCAGAAAGGGTAGCTTGTAGAATTTCTGCGGGGTAGAGCTTGGGGAGCTTTAAAATCCTACAGGGTCCCAAGTCTCCACTACCCGGCCTGTCCCCACTGGGCTTGGCTACCACACCCAGAGTGGGTTCCCTTTCTGTGACTCTCACTAGTTGAAGTGTCCTTCAGCATCAGCTGCCTGAGGAGGAGCCTAGTTGGGGGAGGAGTCATGAGCGAGCTAACCTCATTGAGGAGACCTCAGTTCTTGTTGCTTTACCCACAGAAGATAAGTCTCAAAAGAGGTATAAGACTTTTCTTCCCATCTATTCTTTAGGCCATTTGCCAGCTCACTAACAGTTTATACCTGTACCTTTTTTGAAAAATAAAGCTTACCGTATATTTTTGGATTATGAAAGCAATATTTGTTTATGTTAGGAAAATTCAGGGCAGAGGGAACAGAAAAGGAAAAAGACAAAAACCACCTATAATTCTACCATTCAGAATAACACAAACTTCAACTTTTTAATTTGAACATATTTACTCTTTAAACTACCTCGTACTTGTCAATAAAAATGACGGTCACTTTCTACCATTTCCTTATATAGGTGGAACAGTAACACCTACTTCTTCCCCAGTCCAGTTTTGGCACCTTAAATTATCTGCAAGCAGAAGGAAAATCTAGCTGCCATGGCAGGCATTCTGTTGCAAAGCCTTTCTTCAGCACTTCTCAGGTCGTGGCCAATTGCTGGGAAGATACAAGGACCTGGAGTCAGCAGGTCTGACTTCAAGCTACATTTTTATGACAAGTGTGTAAAAGGACTTTAAAGTCTTTGTTCATGTGATTCAAGTCCTCATAC
The DNA here is from genome assembly GCF_030445035.2 of Dasypus novemcinctus. Taxonomy (NCBI): domain Eukaryota; kingdom Metazoa; phylum Chordata; class Mammalia; order Cingulata; family Dasypodidae; genus Dasypus; species Dasypus novemcinctus. The sequence goes on from NC_080704.1 coordinate 128,132,602, forward strand.
AGAATATGGCTCTTGATTTCAGAGACACTGAGGGCTCTTAATTCTTGTGCCTGCTATCAGCTGATCAGGCCCTGTCCACTGACCACTCAAAGGAGTTCTGACTTTGCAAGTGGTCGCTTCTTCCTGTTTACTTGGTGACCACCTTGATTAAATCCTGAGAGCAGCTGCTTTCAGGTTGTGGCATTTGCAAGCTAACAGGGGCAAGCCTATAGCTCTATAGGAGGTGTTTGAATGTTCCTGGGATTCAGGAAGCTAACTTGGTTTAGCCTGGATGGCTGCCCCAGAGAAACCTCCGAATGGTCAGGGGAAAGAGGAAAAAGCTCAATGGCTTAGCAAAGGATGGGGTGACTGATTCAAAAGCTTTTAAGCATTTCAATTCACTCTGTCTTGAATTCTGGAAAGAGATGTATTTGCTTTCCTGCTTGAAGATGGGATGTTATTTAAATGCGGAATGAAAATTGTGTTGGAGAGAGTGCACATAAATGGCAAGAAATCCTTCGGTTGTTCCATCTTCTGTCTATACATATATAAAGCAGAGAAGCGCTAATTCTGTTTTGGCAGAATTATCTTGATGTGTAACCAGTGGCGGGGAAGTAGTTATGCCTATTTTTCTTTCTGAACATATAAAAATTCTGTGTGCAAACAAGTGTCCTTTGAATACCCACCATGGGAGGCCACACACTCTGTAATGTCCTGGTTACCCAAAACATAGGGAATTTCCCTTGGAATGGGTTTTAAGTGAGATGCCCAAGGTCTTTATTATATAGTCACATCTCATGTACTGTATGTATTTTACTCATTAGATGAGTTTCTGCACTTTAGTAATAAAGGAAAATTATCATTTAAAAAACTGACTTCTAATGGTTTAATTGCTTTTCACCATGTTTATGATTATATCAGTGTTACTATCTGCCCTTCCTGCTTTGGGTTTTTTGTGTTTTTTTTTTTTGCCACCTTTTTTTGAAGTTGAAATAGATCCCCTCATTTTCAGCTAATAGATTCTTTTAATCTGAGGCTTCATATAGCCTATTGAAATCCTGAGATTTTTAAAGCATTTTCTGTGAGAACTTGGATAAGAATTTCCATAATCTACATTTGGAACAGTGTGTCATGCACATAGCAGTGCTCAATGAATATCTGTTGGTGGATGTGTCTTGGGAAACGGGGATTTTTGAACACTAATCCCAAATTCCTTACACTCAGAAGTTTCTGTATTATTTGGAACATTCTAAATATGAATCCAATTTGGAAAGAGAAAAAATAGAAAAGGAATGGAGGAACATAAACATTTTAACTGTGGTCATCTCTCTATGGTGGGATTCTAAGTGATTTATTTTCTCTATATTTTTGGATTAAAAATTATTCAATGAACATGTGTGACTTTTATATCTACATGAAGCCAGTAAGTCTTATATAAAGATAAGGTAGCCTATTTATTTGAAGCTAGCAAGGCAGTAGATCTTAACCTTTCTTGGGTCATTGGGGTTCTGGGAAGCTCTGGGCCCTTTTCCCAGAAAGGTATATATACATACAACATTTTCCATATAACTTCAGAGTTTTACGGATCCCATGTAACCCAGGGATCTCATAAGATTGGGGATTAGGAACCCCTTCAAGGAAATAAAGAAAGTGGTCCCCAAAAAGGAGTTGGCTGACAAATGTGGAAGAATGTAGAGTGAGATGTGTATTTAACATCAATGTGGGGGCATCTAATTCAATAGTACAGCCCTTATGATCAGGCTGTGCAAATCATTCAAGATGCCATTGTAAGAGTTAAGGGCTTTTCCATTTGTGAAACCTCAAGTGTCCTGTTCTCACATAGACCGCAGCACAGGGAGCTGATTAGAAGTAAGTAAAATCATTGAGAGCAGGACTGAGAGCCCAGCTGAGTCCCTGGGCTTGCGAATGTGTAAATGAGGCCTCTGAGCATCCCGTTGGGGTTTTTTTCAGCAGCAGCAGCAGCACCAGTAGCAGTAGCAGCAAAGGCTACAAGCGTCTTGGAGCAGCAGCAGAGAAAAATGAGCCGGGGTTGATCCCTGACAGGGAAATGGTGTAGTGGATGTGGTTCAGAATGAGGAGGAGTTAGTGTGAGGGCTATTAGCCATCGGGTTCAGGTTGAATTGAAAATGAAAGCAAGGGAAGTGGACTTGGCCCAGTGGTTAGGACGTCCGTCTACCACATGGGAGGTCCGTGGTTCAAACCCCGGGCCTCCTTGACCCGTGTGGAGCTGGCCCATGCGCAGTGCTGATGCACGCAAGGAGTGCCCTGCCATGCAGGGGTGTCCCCCGCGTAGGGGAGCCCCATGTGCAAGGAGTGCGCCCTGTAAGGAGAGCCGCCCAGCGCGAAAGAAAAGTGCAGCCTGCCCAGGAATGGTGCCACACACACGGAGAGCTGATGCAGCAGGATGATGCAACAAAAAGAGACACAGATTCCCCTGCCGCTGACAACAACAGAAGCGGACAAAGAACACACAGCAAATGGACACAGAGAACAGACAACTGGGGCACGGGGGTGGGGGGGAAATAAATAAAAGAAAAGAAAAAAAAAAAGAAAATGAAAGCAAGACAGGAATTAGCTGCCATACTGAGGGAATGGGCAAGAGTTGTCTAGTCGAAGAATGTATTGGGGTGAATGTGTAACGATTCATTTCTAGAAAAGACCTAGTTCTGCTATTATGAGAGTGATTTGGCTCAGCCAGGTGCTATAGGTAGAGACTTGTAGAGGCAGGATTTTTATGGATGTGTGCAGCACTGCATATACTTTGGAGACCTTGTAAAAGAGGAAGTAAAAGAAAAATGAACCTGCAGGCACATTTAGCACACAGACTAAATGCGAGCTCAAGGAAGGGAGTGACAGAGAGCAAGAGGTTGTTTAGAAGGAAGTTTGGCAATTGTGTAATTACCAGCATGAACGGAGTTTCGCTTGAATCGTCATCTTTCATGTCTAATTCAAGAGTCCAGCTAATGTGATTTTCTGTCGCCTGACACTTTCCATTTCTGAGACTTCATAGGAGACATCTTAAATTTACCAAAAGATAAATTAATAAGGGAGGGTGATTTGTTTTTAAAGTGCTCAGTAGCAGTGCTCTTTTGGACAGCTTCCCCAATATTTGCATTTCAGTGAGTATTTTGTAGATGTTGTTGTCTTGAAAAACTTGAAGACAAAATTTTAATGCTGAGGATTAGGAAGCTCTTGACGATGGAGTGCTAGTTTGCTCATTCAGTTGTTCAACATAGAATTTTATGGAGCTGGGGACAGAGCAGTGAATAAAACAAAGACTGCAGTCAATGAGCTTCATGCTAGCGAGCTTCATGCTAGCGGGGGAGAGACAGAAAAGGAAACTGACCTCCGTACCTTGTGTTAAGGGCCTGGATGGGGAAGAAAGCATAGATAGTAGCACTGGGGTTGAAGGAATGGCCATTTCTACCTGGACAGATCCAGCGGCTTCTTGGAATCTTGGGGGATGGGAGGAAAACTAGGGAGAGGGGTCAAGATGAGCAAGAGTGGGATGGCATGGCCCATCAGGAGAACTACCCAGCGTGGCTGGAAGGCACTGACTAGAGGCCAGATCACAAATGGTTTTGTAGGCCTTGCTAAATAGATCGGGCTTTATCCAGTAGGCTCTGGTGAGATTTAACCCAGGGAATATTGTGATCCGACTTATGTTTCACCAAAAGCATAACCATTTTGGATCAATTTAGCCATTGAGAAGGTGTTGGGAACAAATTAAGGGTAGATTGGCAGTTCATCTTTTCAAAATGGAATGGTCAGGCTAATTAATCTCTCTCACAAGGAAGATATAAGCATTCTCTCTTTCTTTTAATGAAAGGATCTTTAAATAAACAGGGCTGGCACTTTATTTTCCTCAACAGTTTTTTATGCAACTTTGAGCAGTTTTCCGTAAGTCAGTGTATTGCTCCTGGAAAATATAGACAATGGACAAATTTTCAGCCTATGCTGTCATTTTATGGATTAATTTCCATTAGTGCTGTGGTGTCTGACCTTCCGGCTTTCAGTGCATAAATATGAGTAAAACATCTGTTCATGTCATTCCCTCACTAAAAACCCTCTGTTGGCTCTCCATCGTCTAACACTAGGAGACAGTCCAAACTCATTGCCTTGGCATACATGGCCCTCCATAACTGTGTCTTTCCAGCTCCTCCCTGCCATTTCTCCTTATCCTGTACATCCCCAGACTTGCTGACCACATGCTTTTATTCCTCCATGCTATTACTTATGCTTTCTTCTTTGCCTGTAATGTCTTTATTCACCTTGCCTGCCATGGGAATTTTTATTCAGCCTTTCCAGACTCAGCTTAAATGCTGCCTCCTCCCTGAGCCTCCTTGACAAGTGGAATTGATTCCTTACCGGGATCTCCACAGCATTCTGTTCCCCGCCCTAGCCCTTACTTCACTGGCTTTTAGCATGCTGTTTAGGGGCCTGTCTCTCCCCTCTAGCCCTTGGCTGCTTCAAGGGCTGGGTCCATGACTTGCCCATCTTTGTTTTCCCAACTTTGTAGCCCTTTTCTGGCACCCGGTTTGGTGCTCAGCGAATGTATAGAATCAAGCTGTATGATACTGAATATTTTGTATTTCTTTTTATAAGAGCTTCAAAAGAGCTGCAGGGAATGACAGAGGAGCAAGCCTCACTATTGTACCAGGCCAGTGAGTGGAACCTGTGGCTACAGGGTAGGATCCTTGGGCCTTGAAATCTAACCTTTCTAGTGAGGAGCAGCATGTTTTTTGTACTAGAAACTCATCTCTTACTAAATCAGAGTTTTAATTTTTTTAGGGATAAGGAAATGAAACCAAGTAGATTCTTTTTCTGTTTTCTTTTTTAAAACAGCTTTATTAAGATATAATTCACATACCATACAATTCACCTATTTAAGTGTATAACTCAGTGGTTTTCAGTATATTCACAAAGTTGTATATCCATCACAGTAGAATTTTAGAACATTTTCATCACCTCAAAATAATTTATTTAAAGCCTTCAAAAAAACTTTCATAGGGCTCCATTCCTAAGACTGCTTTCTTTTAAATGGTATCTCTGGTGATACAGGAAGCTTTAGTCATGGAGAGATTAGCTTAAAGAATCAAAGATTGTAGATGGGCTAGGCAGTTTTTTCTTTGTTTTGTGTTTTAGGAAGATGTGTTAAAAAAAGATAAATACTGAAGTGATAATTACACATTGGATGCTGGTCTTATTTAACATCCTTTCTAGGGGTAGAGAGAGGCCAAATTATAGGAGTTACAATATAGTGAGGCCCCATCAGGCTGTATATGAGGACAAGAAAGTGAGTCGAGTTTCTGGATCGACAAGAGTTGGGAAGATAATTAAAACTTATTAATAGGATAAATTAATAGGGCTCAGAGTTTAAATGTAATTTGCTCATCTGCAAAAGCAGCATGGGAGTGATTGTGAACTGGTTATTAAGGACAGTCTGTCCAAGTGTGTATTAGGGCCAAAAGGAAAGTAAAATATGAGACCTGTTCAGGAAGAGCTTTGGCAGCCATCAGTGGACTCTTACCTCACCATGCCAAAAAATGGAACCTAGCTGAAGAAGGTGTACCTATTTTAACATGACTGGGATATATACGATAAATGTGGATTGGGTTCACCACATTCTGGAATATTATACTGAGAGGTAGGGCATCTTCTGACATTTTAATGAGGTAAACTTAAAAGATAAATATCACTTTATTTACATTAAATAGGTTTCAAAATCTCGTGAAGTGATATAAGCTGAAAATATTAGTTGATTCAGAAAAGGTAGAAATAATTTCAGTTAATGGGTGGATCCAATATGATTATGGAAACCTAAAATATCTGCAGAAGGGTAATTTTTGCCACTGTTAACGTTGAGTTTTTCAGAACAGGGCCCATCAGTTTTCTTTACTGCAATATCAGGAGCAAATGAATGTGCCAAACAGACTGCTTCTCGGATCCAGTATGGAAGATGATTTGTGACTGCTTTATAAACTACTGAGCTTTTGTAACAGAATAGATTTGTATTTCTGTGTTCAAGTGATATAAACGACCTTTGTGATGATATGTTTGCATTGAATGTAAATAATTTAACTGGTTAAATCTACATACCTATGGAACATCTGTGCTTTTTAATTTATATTTTGTTTGGCTTAAATTGCAAGATATGTTATGATTCTGTTTATAAAACTAAGGAAAAATGTCAAAAGATTGCTTGTTATAAGTTCACAGCACCAAGATTCAAGGCAGATTATGAATTAGTTGATGGGCACAGAGTGGGTGCAGTCTAATTTCTATTTGTATGAAAGAATTGTTTGCAGTAATTCTGGATGTCTGTGTGAACTTGATAAATTCTTTGATTTGTTAGAAAGTCATTTCAGAACCGTGGCACATATATTTTTTTTCAATAATGGTGTGCCAAAAAATAGAAACGATGTTCTTCCAGTTTTAAAAGAGTACTTTACCATTCTCTCAATTTATTCAAGCCATTTTCATTTTCTTCCTTTTTTTTTGTCTTACCTTAGTTTTGAGTCATTCAAATGCTTTTTATAGCAAAGTGAACAGAAAGCAAGGAGGAATTGAATTGAAATCAACTTTTCTCTCTCTGTCAGCATATAGAGTGAACTTATAATTATTGGTTAAAGTGAAGCTTTGAAGTATAGACTTCATCAAAATTCTATTTATTCATTTGCACATTATCTAGATTATTTGCATATTAGAGTTGGCTCTATTAAAAATACTTTTTAATGGAGTTTGAACCAATCATATGGCACATATACAAACTTGTTTATTTTTTAAAAAATAGTTTATAGGTTGTCAGGTTCATGGCTAAATACTTGGAAAAGCAAAATAATTTGGTATTTAAAACTTCTTTTATAAAGTTCTAACAAGGGAAAGTAGGTTTTATTTTTCCTCACTGTTTCTATTTTAAATGTAAATACCTTTAAAATCTTATTGATTCTTAAAACGGTAAGTTGTTCTTAAATTAGAGTTAGGATCTGAAAATTCTGAAAACATTAGCAATGCCTTGCTCCCCTCTCTCCTTGTGTGCTGCCATTTTGGCTTGGAACACATATATATAAGATCTTTCTCAGTATTATTCAGCTGGTTTTCCCTCACGAACCACAAAGCTTCTGTGTTTGTAGTACTCATGGCTCCGTTCTAGGTTCTGTGGAGGATACTGAGATGAATTAGACATGGTCCCTTGATAATATCTTACTGGTGTGTTTTTGTTGTTGATCTGTTTGTGTGTGTATGTTTTGGTAATTTGATTCTCATCCACTTGAAGTTGCATCTGCCAACTCCTTTTCCCAAAGAAAAGACCTAAAGTGTTAATCCCTACTCATTGATGGCAAATGCTTAATTGGAAGCAACAGCTTAAAAACAAACCCTTTATCCAGTTACACTCCAGGTTCCTTAAGCCAGCCTTGCTCAGCATCATCAGGGCAATGAGAAGGTGTGATTTCACTTTGGTAAAAATGATAGCGTAGTTTGAGTAAGTTTTAGTAAATCTTCGAAGCACTGTGTAATGCAAAATCCATCCAAGGAATAATTTACAGTAGGAGCACAGGAGAGGGGAAATGTTTGTTTTGGTTAAGTTGAGTACACATAGGCTTGTGACCGGTTGGCTCTGGAGTCCATCAGATACAGGTTTGAATCCCAGTTCTGTTGCTGATTGACACTGGACCTGTCTGAGCTTCATTTTCCACGTCTGTAAAGTAGACATAATTAAAGAGTCTCCTTTGCAGGGTTTTTGCGAGAATTAAGTGAGATAATAGATATAAAATATTTTGCTTGATGTATGGTAATATTCAGTGTAAGTGCTAAAAGAAAATGCACGAGATACTGTTCTCACCCTTCAGGTGTTGACGATCTTGCTGAGGAGACCAAGCAGACCATTCACAAAACTTTTTAGTGCCAATGCAGGGCTATATATGAATCAATGCCACAGTGGTTGGTAAAGACAACAGGGACTATAGATAAGAGAGGTGAGGGTCAGGGTTTCACAGGAATAACGTGTTGGGAATAAGCAAGACCTGGTGATTTTGTGCAAAGTGCGATTCTTTCCTTAGCTGTTTACTTTAAGAAAGGTCAGTTTCTTGAAGGCAATATGTCTTTGGGTCTCCATCCCAAAATTTGTTCTGCAAGCCAATCTTTATAAAAATATGTTTGTATTCATATTGCCAGGTAAATTGAAAGATGGCCCACCCTCCCCTAGCATCATCATCAGATTGCATGAACTCAAAGCTCCTTTAGTACTTGGAGTTGCAATTGGGGAAGAGGGAAAGAAGTGACATGGTGAAAGATACTCATACGATTTATAAAAAAGACAGGGTCGTAACAAAGTCAAGTGCTCTATTTAAACCTTATGAAAAATTTGACAGCTGTGGTTCCTTCGTCGCCATGCCTGGTAGGATCCCCTCCTAGAAATCTCCTGTCTACCATGGTGATATTTCTCAGTTCTGTTAATTACAGCACAAATTTTGTTACTCCTCACCCTCATCCACCACTCGCAATGGTTTCCTAGTCTCTGATCTTAGTTTATGAACAAAGTAGGAGACAAGATGAAATGATGCAAGAACTCATACCCATACACTGGAAGTTCTTATAATAGAAATGTGAGTAGATGGGCTCAAACACTTTAGTGAGCAAAGATCACGCATGTAATTGCTTTGTTGGAAGAACATATGGGTTTCAGAGGGTGTGATAGGTACACAGAAGCCAAGTAGCTTTAAGTTATGACAGCTTCTGTGGTCACCCTGAATGTCTAGAGTTTATCTGTCACCCCCACTAGACTGAGCTTCCCAATGGCAGGGTCTGGTTCTTTTTCATCTTTGCCTTTCCATCTGGACTAGCAAAGGGCCTGGCCCTTGGTAGGGGCTCCATAAATGTGTCAGACACTAAACTCACTATTTTGGGTGCTGCCGGAAATTGCATGCCCCCAGTGGTCATTTTGAGTATTAAGTGTTGTTTTAAAATAGTCTGTGGAAAAAGTATTTCAAACTCTGCTACACACAACTGACAGGGCAGAGGAGCTTAATGCCAAGGGGTTCTGGAGAAATGATGGGAAGGAGAGACTCACTGAGTCACCTCCTTTTGAGTGTTACTTCTTTCTTAAGACTGTTGCTGTCAATTAAAACTGTACTTGGATTTCATCGTTGTGATGATGAGTTTCTAACTTTTGGGTTAAAGAATTCCTTTTTTGTATCATTTGTTGCCATGTTTCTTCTTGCTATGAAATTTAATTTGGAGATTGGGGTGGTTGGTAGTGGTGGTGGTACAGGGATATTTTTAAATCGACCTTGTGCCCCATTGCTAAGCTTTCTGCCTGCATTCTGGTCTCCCTCCCCAGTGTGAGAGACAAGAGAGTCAATGGAGCCATTGTTCACTTTTGACTTGCAAAAGAGACATTCTTTGAATTCTTAAGGAGAACTAGTTTCCAAAGTAAAAGATTTACTGGTAAACTGATGACCTTTGGTATAATATCAAAGCAGAAGTAAGGCTGATGTTGTGTTGTTTATGAAGAAATAATTATGTAATTTTATTACTTTTTAAATGAAATTGAAATTATATGCTTATGTTTCTAATGATAGTAAAAATAGACTTGCTAGTAATGTGTGCTTTTAAGTACATGACTAGTTTGATGATTGAATATACACATGCATTACATAGTTTAGAAATCACAAACATGATTATATACTTATACATATATAGCTAAGATGGTGAAAGACCAATTATTCTGTACAGTGGATGTACAGGAACACCACAAAATCATGAAGTCGAAATATTTGATTCTGTTAGTGAGGCAGGCTAGTAAGATAGGGAATCGATGGATGGATCTGGAACCAGGCAGAGAGTCCACGTGGACGTCAGTAACGCCCAAGATGGCTGCTGGAAGACCCCCACCCCCAAGATACCGCTATCTAGGACAAAGACTTCTTCTGGAAGCAAGGAAAAGCCCAGGATGTTTCCCAAGGACTTTATCATTGGGTCCTCACTGGGGGATTGATAGGTGGGGTGATCAATCAAAACAGCAAACAGCTGGAACCCCTCCCCCACCAATAGGAAAGGGGTGTAATAATTAACAGTTTAAAAAGGCAAGCACAGAGCCTAAGTGCCCTCCCTCTCCGCTCTCACCCCTGACCTGTTCCTGCTCTCTGCCCACTGTTATCGCCATTTTTCCTCTGCCACGTGACCATGCAAGTAAACCTGGGTATTTATAATTTATAATGTGGAATTGTAGCCTATAAATCAGCCCTCTTTATCACTTTTCACCCCCTTCTCTCTACCCGGGACCCCTGATCTGTTATTTTTTCCCATTTCTCGTCCCTCCCTACCTGAATAAATTACTGGCCTAACTCACCAGACTGTGCTCTTGAAATTCATTTCTGCAGCATAGCCAAGAACCTAAATGAAATCTGGTAACATTAGTGGATCCTAACATAGTTTCTCCACTTTGGACCAAGAAGCAGACTGCAACTGAATCTGTGCTAATGAGTTTTCCCTTTTTCAATTCCCTGTCCTCTCCTCCTGTGTTAGAAATTCCACTTTGTGGAATTGTGCATTTCTTTAGATTTTTAGGGTTTACACAATGCAAGTCCATTTAGAGTTGGTCCTTAGTGGCCCAAGTGAGCATAGCAGAGTGTACTTACTGTGTCCCACACTGTGGTACAAAGATTGACATTTTTATTTTATTTCATTTTTATTTTATTTTATTTCGATAGGAAAATACTGGTTTATTTCCATTTTTTTGGAGGGGATATAAAGTTTCCCTTTTCAATAAATGTATTTCAATGAAGAGATTTGATTGGAAGAAAAATGTGAAATGAATGATAATGCAGAAAGTGTGGCAAAAATCACGAAGATTGTACACGAATAAGCACGTTTGGGGCAACACTGCTAATAGAAGTAAAAGGACCAAGAACTTGGAAGACCTGGGTTTCAAGTCCTGATTCTGCTACTAGATGTAGACAAATAGACTTGAGCCTCTGAGCCAGTTTGTTCAAATATAAAAGTGAAAGATGGTACTTTCCTTGCCTACTTGACAGGATTTAAAAAAAATATATTTTAAGTTTATTTTTAAAAGATACTTAGATTACATAAAATGTTACGTTAAAAAATATAAACTTGACAGGTTTTTGATGGAAAAAAATGCAGAAAGAATGTATATGAAAGTGTTTTTTAAGACTACAAAGTACTGTTAAAATGAAACAAACAAACAAAAAAACCCAAATAAGATCACTAGGAAGTTACTTCAAGACTGAGAGCTTAGAGATCAGTGAATGAGAGCTTTCAAAGGCAAACCTTTTTTTTTCTCCCATTGTGAAAACTGAGATGGTTCCAAATTTAGTTGGACAGTTTTACTGTCACTACTTAGGAAGAGAAGACTGAAACATATGCTTGCTTCTCTCCAGATTGCATACATGCTTTTGCCTTTTACTTAACACTCCCCCAGAACTGCATAGAATTAGAAGGCGTTGCCTTGATATTATTTGAATGTTTATAAAGTACTGTTTTTTTTATAACAAAGGCTTCTTGAGTTATGAAAAAGCACCTTTACAGTTCAATCAGCGCATCAGTTAACAGAAAGGAGAACTCATAAACCTGAGTTGAGAGAGACCCTTTTTTGTGTGATAGAAACATTATTTTAGAGTGACTATGTAAGTCTAATAATAAAATTAAAAAGGTAAATAGGAAACAAACCACTGGGCAGAGCTACCAAGAAATCATGATGATTCTCAAAGTCAAAGGTTTCCCTTGTCTTTGACACCAGCAGAGTTAAAACTGAATTGTACTGTAGGGAAATGTAGAGTTTAGTTCTTTGGGTGTGGACTCCTACTGCAGCTCCTCTCTTCCACTTCCAATTTGAATATTGCTTTCAGTGGCTGGGGGAGGGGTATAGAAGAAAATGGTGATGGGGGTTGGGGGAGCTCAGTCCCTTTCCTTCTTTCTTATAGAGATGAAACCTGATTCAAAGGCTTACATCTTTTATTCGAGGAAGCTTTGTGTGACCCAGAATAGGCATCCCAACTTTTTCTGTGTACAGCTATTGCTGACAAAAGAAATAGGATGAAGACCCAGGAAAGCTTAGTTTAACCAATTTAAAAGGAAAAGTGAAACCTTGTTTTCTGTGACATGAATATATGACCCTCAGAACACCTGGGGAGCTGTTTTATTTCTGAAGGCTTATACTGTATATTTAAACAAGTGATTTACTTTGACATGTGCTTTTTCATATTAATTCAACTGCTGCATTAGGAAGTGAAAGAAGTTTTTGCTTTTTTGTTTTTCAAAATTACTTGAAAAAGGTATTTATGAAGTTATTGTAGAAAGAACTTAACAGATGCTAATTTCACAGGTTAAGCATTGAGATTTGACGGACTGTTTTTGCATTCTTTTTGGAAGGATAGTTGGCACCAAAAGGAATACTTAAAAAATTTTTTTTCAGTGCCTAAGGCTAGTTTTCTTAAATGGAACTTTATTCATTTAATTTTTCTGGGAAATTAATCAGAGTGTTAGACCTGGAAGATGTATTCACAGTTTGCTTTTGCTTGGGTCCATGAAAAGATGGTAGATATGGGACAAGGGGGTCAAAATTTCTTATCAGAAAAATCCAAGTTCCTAAAATAGGAAAGTTTTGCTCTATTTCAGCTCATTTTGCATTAGCATTCACAACCATAAGTGGACTGATCAGCTCGACTGGATCTCATTGAAATGCTCTACTAAGCATGGGTCTAAAAATCCAAACTTTATTTTCTTCTCAACTTAATTTTTTTTAATTGCAGTTAGCATTTGTACAACCCAAAATTCCCCATTTTAACCACTTTCAAGTACACAGTTCAATGGTGTTAATTACGTTTGCAATATTGTGCTACCATCACTAACATCCATTATCCAAACTTTTTTATCACCTCAACCAGAAGACAAATCCAGATTTAAAACTTGAAATATTTTAGACTTGTTGAACACTGATTCTCATTCATTAGAGTGGTTTACTTTATTTTTTTAATACTTTTTAAATTAAAGTTAATAGATCACAAAGAATGTTACATTAAAAAAACATTTAAAAAACATAAAAAACATAAGAGGTTCCATATACCCCGCTCCCCAGCTCCCACCCATCATTTTTGTAAATTGAATTTTTTTGAAGATATATACATCACACACAAAAATGTTACATTAAAAAAATATAAGTTTCCCGTATACCCCCCTCCCCCCGAACCCCACTCCTCCCATACTCTGTAGTTCACATTCTCTCCCAATACATTCAGTAGGTTAAGGCAGGATATATAATGTAGAGTGGTTTACTTTAATCTTTCTAGATCATCTTATAGAAGAAATTGAGATGCCCTTGAGAAAGGAACTTTGATAAAGCTGTGACCTATTGTGAACTGTGTATAAAAACCATTTTCAAAGTATTGTGTGGATACAGTATAACTGGATTCTGCCACAAATACTATGTACACAAATGTAAATATCCTGATTCCATTATAATATTAAGTTCTAATGTATCTTAAATTTGCTTACTTTATGCAGTTTTTAATTATAAAATTATTTTTAAAAATTTAAGTAAAACAGTATTACTAGACATCACTGATATATACCCACTTTGCTTTTTTTTTTCCTGGTTGGTTTTGTTTTTTTAACTAAGTTTTTTTTCCCCCTTCTTTCTTTGTTTTTTTTAATGTTACATTCAAAAAATATAGGTGGTCCCCATCTATCCCCTACCCCCCTCACCCCACTCCTCCCACTTCAACAACTTCTTTCATCACTGTGGCACATTCATTGCATTTGGTGAATACATTTTGGAGCACTGCTGCACCACATGGATAACAGTCCACACTGTAGTCCACACTCTCCCCCAGTTTACCCAGTGGGCCATGGCAGGACATACAATGTCCAGCAGCTGTCCCTGCAGTACCACCCAGGACAACTCCTAGTCCTGAAAATGCCCCCACATCATATCTCTTCTTCCTTCTCCCTACCCTCAGCAGCTACCATGGCCACTTTCTCCTATAAGAGCAAATACAGTACAAACACATATGATAACATGGATGAATCTTGAGAACCTTACGTTGAGTGGAGCAACCCAGGCATTGAAGGACAAATACTACATGACCTCCCACTTCGCTTTTGAATAGTATGAGACATGGCTCCAGTTGAATCTGCAGTTTCTCAAAGTTCATTCAGTGATCAATGATTGGTTGTCTGCTCCCAGGAAGTATTCTGGGTTTATACTAGTGAAAAAATTTAAGAAAATACCTGCCATCAAAGAGAGAGGTAAAATATATGGTATATCAAATGGTGGTAAGAAGTTCAATGGAGGAAAAAATGGTGGGAGGGTAGGTGCAGATTCTATTGCATGCTCAGTATCTCATGCATTAGTATCTTTATGTATTTCTGAGGGGAGGAAAGGCTGTGTGATATGGAAAGAGCAGAGCTTTTGTTGCAACGAACCTGAGTTTATCCCAGCTCTGAAGGTGAGCTAGTTACTTAACCTGAAGACTGCTTCCTCATCTGTAAAATGGGGGTAATGATTAAACATATATCATTATTATTATGAATATTTCTTGAGAAAATGTACAGAAAGCACTTAGCACGGTGCCTGGTATATAGAAAGGGCTCAATAAGTGCTAACCATTATTATTACACTTACCAATCATATCCTAGAAGCCTCTAAGTCAATGACCCTGCTTCTTATACCCTTTACCTCAGGCTGGGGCCCAACTGTCAATGGCTAGGTGGCCTGGAAACCTGACAGGGATCCGCTGACTTTGCTACCTGGAACCTTACCCTTTCATGCCCTACCCATTGGATCCAGCATCTCCAGTACCCATGCTTGCCCCAACTGTCCTGGCACTTGATGCATCCTTTGGACAGTGTGCCTTGTACTGAGTAGGCATTTGAATGTTGATTCTTTCTCCCTTTCAGTTACCCAGTGACTAGTGCATATTCACAAAATACCAACCGACAGGCTTCCAAGTATACCACTTTTTGTTTAACTTTAAATTAAACGAATGTTTAGGATGGCACACGGATAAGCAGAGTACAGTGCTGTTTCTCTACAACTCTCGCCTTTAGCAAAGAGGAGTCTGTGTATGTGTGCATTTGGCACATGTGTCTAGGTATGGAGAATATTTCTCTTGTGAAAGTGTCTTCTTTAAGTACATATTAATATTCCCTTCTTTTCTGAAATAATTTATCCTTAGTCAGTAGACACACTTATCTACTGTGTTTGACCATAGTAACTTTTTTTCTCTCTTATAAAGGAAAAGACCAAAGTTGTTGAGCCTCTGGACTACGAGAATGTTGTCACCCAAAGAAAAACCCAGATTTACAGTGACCCGCTCAGAGACTTGCTTATGTTTCCAATGGAAGATATATCTGTGAGTTCACAAGCACTTCTTTAAAGAAAATAACCGAATTTATTAAATAAGCTCTTAGCAGCAAGGATGTTCTTTGTCTTTTAGATCTCAGTGATAAGTCGTCAGCGCAGAACGGTGCAGTCCACTGTACCAGAAGATGCTGAAAAAAGGGCCCAGAGTTTGTTTGTCAAAGAGGTAAGAGCCTCAAAGCCCACAGAAGAATGTTAATTATATACTTTTAAGTATGTTTCTTTTAGATGTAAATATAAAACAACATTCCTATAACTTAACTATGTAGCAAATCTATATAATGTGATAAAAAGGATATAGCTTAAATAGTTTCACAAATAAATTATGTTTAGTCTTTTTCATTTGGATTTGAGTACTCTCAGGATTTGGAGTCAGAGTTTACAGAAGGGCATATGAATTGAGATTTACTGCAGCCAGTTGGTTTAGAGAGAACGTAATTATTCCTCAAAGGAAGAACCCATTACCAACATTTTCCAGATTGATTTTAAAAGTCTGCCAGGGGAAGGGCATGTGGCTCAAGTAATAAGGCCTCTGCGTATCATATGGGAGGACCTGGGTTCGATCCCTGCGGCCTCCTGGTGAAAGAAGGAGAGAAAGCGTGCCTACATGGTAAGCCAGTGCCTTCATGGTGAGTCGAGTGCCCACAAAAGTGCCTGTGTGAGTGCCTGTGCAGTGAGCCAAGTGCCCGTGCAAATGCCCATACAGCGAGCCTAGTGCCCACTTGGGTACCCGTGTGGTGAGCCAGTGCCCACGTAGCAAGCCAAGTGTCCACGGAGTGAGCCAGTGCCTGCACAAGTGAGTCATGCAGCAAAATAGTGATGCAACAAAAGAGATGAAGGGGAGAGTCAAGGTGAAGCACAGCAGAGACCAAGAACTGAGGTGTGGCAATTGACAGGGAACCTCTCTCCACATCAGAGGTCTCCAGGATTGAATCCCAGTGAATTCTAGAGGAGAAAGACCAGAATAGAAGACAAAAAGAGAATTAGATATAGAAGATCATTGAATGGGTACAGGCAGTAAAAACAGCAGGATAGGAGGGGAAGTGGGAAAATAAATAAAATCTTTAAAAAATATATATATCTATATATAAATTATACCCCTTCATAGTCAATACCAAGTTTAAAAAAACGTCTGCCAGGGTATTCTTTTTTTTTTTAAAGATTTATTTTTTAATTTATTTATCCCCCCCCCACCCCTTGCTGCTTGCTTGCTGTCAGCTCTCCGTGTCCATTCGCTGCATGTTCTTCTGTGTCTGTTGTCTCCCTTTGTTGTGTTATCTTGCCTCACCAGCTCTCTGTGGGCACGGGCCATCAGCTCTCCGTGGGCGTGAGCCAGGTTGCCTTCACGAGGAGGCCCTGGGATCTGAACCCAGGGTCTCCCATATGGAAGACAGGAGCCCAATTGGTTGAGCTACAGCCACTTCCCTGCCAGGGTATTCCGATCCCCAGAACTCCACACTCCATACAACAACCAGAGTAATCTTTTAAAAAGGCAAAGTTCAAACCCCCCTGATCAAGATGGTAGAGTGAGACCCTTCATGGCTCCATCCTTTGACAGAAACTTTGAAAAAGCAGCAAGAACTGGCTGAAACAACCTTCTCATAGCTCCAGAAACCAGTTAGAAGTTTGAAGTAACAGGGTGAGTGCCTCAACAAAAAGGCAGCTTAAAAGTGGTAGGCTCTTGTGGCCCTTTCTGCTTCCTTCACTGGCTTGGTGCAGAGCCCAGTGTGGGTTGCTAGTCCTGGTTCCAGAGGAAGCAGAGTAAACCTTGCACCACGTACTGGGAGTATGTATGTCTGTGTACACTATCTGGTGGCAGTGTGAAGGACTGAACCAGGATTCTAGTCGCAGGCTTGCCTTCCCAGAACTTGCCCTGCTTGTTGGGGTAGCTCACAGAGTTCTACAGAAATCTGTGGAGAGCAGTCAAATCATAGCTGCCTAGGGCAAAAGTTTGATGGTTGTGGGACGTATATATATATCGTGTATATATATATCGTGTCCTGCCTGGGGCTGTGAGGAAGCATTTTCTAGGGTAGAGGGGAGGGACGTTTGTGTCCATGTAAACTGAAGCAATCCTAGGGCCAACATACACATGCACAAGACAGGACGCATGCAGAGAAAGGACCTGGAGGACCCTATGCTTTGGCCTCAAGCTATTCTCTAAACTCACTGTATGGCTAAGCTCTGAAGAAGATTGCTGGCACAGACCGATCTGCAAAGACTGAGAAAATTTTCCCCCCTCCCCTTTTTAATTG
Organism: Dasypus novemcinctus; assembly: GCF_030445035.2. Lineage (NCBI taxonomy): Eukaryota > Metazoa > Chordata > Mammalia > Cingulata > Dasypodidae > Dasypus > Dasypus novemcinctus. Next base: position 128,150,239 of record NC_080704.1, read on the forward strand.
TTATCCTCTCACATTCAAGGAATACTGTCCTAAGACTAACTAGATACAAGTGTAAAAAGTGTAAATTCCAGCAATAAATATCAAATATTTGATTTAAATATCAAAATGTCCAGGTTTCAACAAAAGATTACAAAACATAGTCTGCCAGCTTATCCGGCTTTTAAAAAGTAGATGATGTAGGGGCATTTTCAGGACTTGGAGTTGTCCTGAGTGGTACTGCAGGGACAGATGCTGGACATTGTGTGTTCTCCCATGGCCTGCTGGGTGGACTGGAAGAGAGTGTAAACTGCAGTGTAAACCACTATCCATGTGGTGCAGTAGTGCCCCAAAATGTATTCACCAAATGCAATGAATGTGCCATGATGATGAAAGAGGTTGTTGATGTGGGAAGAATGGGGTGAAGGGGGTGGGGGGTATATGGGGACCGCTTACATTTTTTGAATGTAACATTTTAAAAAAATAGAAAAAAAATTATATTTTTCTATTAAAAACAAAGTAGATGTGTGTGTACTTTTCTATATTTCTATCTTTAATTAGATTCCTATTTTCTTTTAGTGTATTAAAACCTACAGCACAGATTGGCATGTGGTGAACTACAAGTATGAAGACTTCTCTGGGGACTTTCGAATGTTGCCGTGGTAAGGGAAATATTCAAGAGGAGAATTATTAGACTTGTACCTATTTTTGCCACTGTGAAACACCTCAGTTACAATTTATAATAAGGCAGAACTCAAATAGCATGTTTGGCAAATGCAGTATTTTGGTTAATTTAATGTTTTAACCTGCCTCACTGAAATTCTTTCCAAAATGCTCAAATGTCTTTTTGGCTTTGGTACATCTACATTGACCATAAAATAATCTTTCTTTGATTCTGGATAATGTAGTGAGCATTTTCCAGGGGTATCAGTGAAAAAGCTAGAAGATACTTGAGTGAAAAAGCTAGAAGATACTTGGCTCAACTTAATGACTCCAGGTCATCCCTTGAAAAAAAAATTTTTAGCCATTGACAACATGGTGTGCTCTCACAGTTCTCCTGCAGTCTGCCTAAATGTGGCCTGCTGTTCATCCTTTAGGATTTGCCATCACTGCTCTAGTACATGGGTTTCTAATGTCTGCACCACACCTTTCAGAGGCAGATAACAGTGGTAAATGCTTCCTACTTCCAGGGTGTTCTGTCTCCATCCAGAAATATATCAGTAATTACATGCACATCAGCTCGAAGGACTCTTTTTTTTTTTTAAGATTTGACATTTTAATCCTATATGTCTCATTGTATTTTTGCCCCCTTTTCCTTTTGTACTAGGATCAACATCAAGCCACTGAATATGTTCCTGTCATTGAGTCTTCATCTTGGTGTTAAAGTTGATAATATTTAAAATGTCATTTCCTGTTACACATTTAGCGCATTGTGTTTCAGGCATAGAGGAACAGGTTTCCAAAAGTGTGTCTCTTTCGGTTGAGTTGGAGGACTGCGGTGAATACACAGGCCCAAGAGCTAGACTGTAGGGTTTCAAATCTACTTTCTGCTACTTAGCTTGATGACCTTGGCATCATCAACCTGTTTGAGCCTTGCTTTTCTAATCTCTAATACCACTAACCTCAGAGGGTATCAAAAATGTATTGTTTTAGAAAGAATAGAGGAGAAATAAGACATTGTACAGCCTTTTGTAGTTTTCAAAGCACTTTTCCAGAGGAGAAAACTAAACTGAGTCCTAAAGAGCTGAGATGATGAGTCCAAGATCATACATCAAGCAAATGGAAGAGCCAGAATTGCACTATGTTGCTTTATGATCTGGGAAGGATACCGTACTGTTCTGCCATGACTAACAGCTCTGTCACACATTCCTTAGCAACTTCTATCCTCCCTGACAAGGCATTGAGTACCTGTGCTGAGTTATTTCTTGGCTGCTAACTGCACGTATGGGAGTCCTCCTATAAAAATTAATGTAAGTTTAATCAAAGGAAGGAGAGAATCTGAGTCTGGAAAGGAGAAACTGATTTCTCATTATGTGTTGGCATTTTCTTGTTTGTGAAAGGAGGAATTGAGTCTTCATATCTTGCATTGCTTTTTCTCTTTTCTGCTCAGTGTCTAAGACAACTATCTTGCATTTTTTTTAGCAAATCTCTGAGACCAGAAAAGATTCCCAATCATGTGTTTGAGATTGATGAGGACTGTGAGAAAGATGAGGTAAGGATGGCGGCAACTACGCTGGTTTCTTTGAGGTCATTTCTGCAGAGAGAGATTTTCAGTGGAGTTCCATAAGAACAGATGATTGGGAAGGAATTGTTTTTGAACGATCTGTGGTCAGCTTTCAAATAGAGTGCTTAAAAAATTTTTAAATGTTGCCTTTCCAAATGGGATTTAGAAAAATCCAAGTGAAACAGGCTGTGATTTGGATATAAATATTTTCTTCACCTGTGGGACATGCTTGTGAAGCTACCTTTCCCATGTAAGGCATGTGGTATGGTATGGTGATTCATCTTCATGCTTTTGCCAGATTGATCACTCTTGGAGACAGATGGCCAGATTACTGTGTTATATTGAGGCATACTTTATATAATGCAGAAGGTGTTCCTGTATCATTTAGTAAATATTGAGTGCCTACTATGTGCACAGCACAGAGCCTTTCATTCTACAGTCAACAGTTTCAGGTGTAATCTTTAGGGAAAGGGTGTACTTTATGCTTTAATTAGAAAATGGGGAAATGGGGCAGGGGCTAGTTCTATGCCCCCCATAAAGTTTGAGTAGATGGCTGGCTGGCTGCTGTCTTACTCTGGTTTTTGCTTTGTTTCAGGATTCATCATCTTTATGTTCTCAGAAGGGTGGTGTGATTAAACAAGGCTGGTTACATAAAGCAAATGTAAATAGCACCATCACGGTTACCATGAAGGTAAGAAGTAGCTATTATATCATTTCGTTATTTTAAGAATATTGCCACAAATAACCTGTCTTCAAAGAATACTTAATTTTACAGTGAGCTCCAGCAAAATAATCCTTCTCTAATAAATATTCTTACAGACATATGGAATTTTAAAAAATCCAACCTCAGAATAAATTAGGAAGTGCAAATTTCTAGAGAAATGTAATTACTATCTTTGGAATCAGGAACTTTAAAAAAACAAGGCTATCAATTGAATGAAGACAATAGCTCTGAAAATGAAAAAAATAAAAGGGAACCAAAGGTTCCTACACTAGGAAATGAATTTAATGAGTGGAAGGGTAGGCTATTTCACTTATTCAGCAAGTATTAATTAAGTGTCTATTGCATGCTGGTCCCTGTGGGAAAATATATCAGTGTCTAAGGCGGGGTTCCTGGCTTCCAGCTAGTCTTTAGCATAGATAGGAAATGTGCCAAATTAACTATTATACAAAGCAGTACCAAAATAGCCTAGCCAGAAAGTTTTGTAGTTTGGCCAGAATAGTGAGTTTGTGTAAGAGGTTTGTGCAAGACAAAGATAGAAACATAGAAAGGGATAAAATTGTGCAGGACCTTGAATGCCTCAGACATAAGGTAGCCTTTGTTTGGAAGGCCATGAAAAATCATTAAAATCCAAAAGAAAAAATAAGCTACTTGAAGAGTCTGAGCAGAAAAGCAAATTATTCTCTGACACCAAATAGAACTTGTTCTTTCAGTTATTCAGTATAACATAATATGGTTCATTGAGGCTGATTCACACTTCCATTAAGTATTAAAGGTCATCCTATCTTTCACATAGCATGCAAGCAGAAACGATGGGTGTCTATCAAGGGAAGATTCAAGTTTTATATTAATTTGCTATTTTGCCTACTGCTTTCCATTTAATTGGTCCTGACCTGTTCTTATTTTCATTTTCAAGTCCTGAAAATAGTGAATCCAATTTGGATGCTTTCCTGTAGGTCTCCTACACCTAAGTATGGGCCTCAGCAAATGATAAGATAAATCATTTATTGAGAACTTATTATGTTTCAGGCACCATACTATGTGCTTTGTATTCTGTATCTTCTTTACTTTTCATGGCAACTCTAAGATGGATCCTACTTTTGTTTGTAGTTTACAAATATGGAAACTGAGGCCCAGAGTTCAGTGACTAACCCAAGGTCAAACAGCTTCAAGTTTTCAGAAGTGGGATTTGAACCTAAGCAGACTGCTGCTACAGCCTGTGCTCTTAACCAGTACACTATAGGTGATCACCAGTGAGCAAGTGAGACTCAAGTCTTTATATTAATGCATCTCCCATCAGCAATATCATGTTTGGAAATGCATGTGTGAAGCTTATAATTCTGTGCAGATTGTCAGAAAGTGGTTCTATAGTTTTTACTCCATTCCTTTCCCCCCTAACATTCTCAAAATATTAAAATGTTTTACCCATACGTAATCTTTAGCCGAACATTAAGTAAATCTGGATTGATAAAACAGGACATTAAGAAATTATCTTAAAGCAGATACAACCCCCAGATATTGGTTCCTTTGAGGGCTAAAGAGACCCATGGGAGTTATGGTCATGGCCGATGGGGTTAACTACCAGGGCAGATGGCCCCTCTTTGGAAATGGTGTTTATGTGTGATGAATCTGGACTCAGATGGGATCTCCCTTCATAAGACTTTCATGCTAATGTGCTGGAGGTGCAGTTAATGTTGGGGTTTAAGATATATTTAGGGGATTTGAATCTCTGGACTGACAATGTGATAGCCAGATCCTGAGCCTCAACAGACTCCAGCACCTACAATCTGATTTATTGGACTTACCACACTCAGCTAAGATGGAGGTGAAGAAGGACAACCACCACACCATGGAGCCTAGAGTGATTACAACTGAAAATGGGAGGATTGCATCCAGCATCCAGGTGGAATCTGAGCCTCCTCTTGACATAAAGGTGCAATGGACACAACCAATCCAGTGTCCACATAGAAGAGGTGGCATTGGATTGGGAAAAGTGGACATAATGGACAAAGGGTATGGGGAAAGGCAGGAAGAGATGAGAGGTGGAGGCGTCTTCGGGACATGGAGCTGCCCTGGATGGTGCTTCAGAGGTAATCACCGGACATTGTAAATCCTCACAGGGCCTACATGATGGAATAGAGGAGAGTATGGGCCATGATGTGAACCAATGTATATGAGGTGCAGAGGTGCCCAAAGATGTACTTACCAAATCCAATGGATGTGTCATGATGATGGGAACGAGTGTTGTTGGGGGGGGGGGGAGAGGGGGGGTGGGGGGGTGGGGTTGAATGGGACCTCACATATATATTTTTAATGTAATATTATTACAAAGTCAATAAAAAATAAAAAAATTAAAAAAAAAAAAAAAAAAGAAAAAAGAAATTATCTTTACAAAACAATTCACCACAGAATGAATGAGTTTCTCTAGTGATTTAAAATTGTAATTTGCTTTATATGAAACTTTTTTGGAAGCTGATATACTGTAAATCAAAATACAGTCACCTGTGGAAAGTGTCTATTTTATTTTATTTTTTACATTTTTTAAATTAAAGTTAATAGATCACAAAGAACGTTACATTAAAAAACAAAAAAAACATAAGTGGTTCCCATATACTCCGCTCCCTGTCCCCCACCCCATCATTTTTGTAAATTGTATTTTTTTGAAGATATATACATCACACAAAAAATGTTACATTAAAAAAATACAAGAGGTTCCCATATACCCCCCACCCCACTCCTCCCACACCAACAACCTCCTCCATGATTGTGGCACACTCATCACACTCGGTGAACACATTTTGGAGCACTGCTGCAACACATAGATAATAGTTTACCCTGTAGTTCACACTATCCCCCAGTCCATTCAGTAGGTTATGGCAGGATATATAAAGTCCAACATCTGACCCTGCAATATCATTTAGGACAACTCCAGGTCCCAAAAGTTCCCTCACATCACTTCTCTTCTTCCCTCTCCCTGACCTCATCAACTACTGTGGCCACTTTCTCCACATCAATGATACAGTTTCTTCTCTTACTAGTCACAATAGTTTTATAGTAGAATATCAGTGGGTCCACTCTAATGCATATTTTATTCCTCCATTCTGTGGACCCTGGGATGCTGGGATGGTGATGTCCACTCCACCTGTTCTTTCATAATTTTATGAAGTATAGATTGATTGGTATGGTAGGCAGAATAATGGGTCCCCCAAAATGCTCAAGTCTTATTCCCTGGAACCTGTGCATCTGTTATCTTACACGGCAGAGGGGAATTAAGGTTGCTGATCAACAGATACAGAGATTATCCTGGATTATCTGGGTGGCTCCAATGTTATCACAAGGATCTTTAAAAGTGGAAGATGGAGGCGGCTCCACCCTGATCAAGATGGCAGAGTGAGAAGCTTCAGGGCTGCATTCTTCTAAGAATCTTTGAATAGCCAGCAAGAACTGGCAGCAACATCTTTCTCAAAGCTTCAGAAAACAGACTTGCAGTAACAAGGTAAAGTGCTGAATCAAGAAAAAGTCTACTTAATGGTACTGGCATAACGATAGATTGACCAATGGAACCCAAATGAGAACTCAAATAGAACCTCACATCTACAGTCAAGTGATTTTTGACAAGGCTATCAAGCCCACCCAGCTGGGCCAGAACAGTCTAGTCAACAAATTGTGCTGGGAGAACTGGATATCCATATCCAAAAGAAAGAGGACCCTTATCTCATACCTTATACAAAAATTAGCTCAAAATGGATCAAGGATCTAAATATAAAAGCTATAACCATAAAACTCCTAGAAGAAATTACAGGAAAACATCTTCAAGATCTTGTGGTAGGTGGTAGTTTCTTAAACCTTATACCAAAACATGAACAACAAAAGGAAAAATAGATAAATAGGACCTCCTCAAAATTAAACACTTTTTGTTCTTCAAAAGACTTTGTCAAGAAAGTAAAAAGTCAGCCTACTCACTGGGAGAAAATATTTGGAAACCACATACTTGATAATGGTTTGATATCCATGTTATATAAAGAGATCATCCAACTCAATGATAAGACAAGCAATCCAATTTAAAAATGGGCAAAAGATTTGACTAGTCATTTCTCCAAAGAGGAAGTACAAATGGTCAAAAAGCACATGAAAAAATGCTCAACATCACTAGCTGTTAGGGAAATGCAGATCAAAACTACAGTGATATATCATTTCACACCTTATAGAGTGGCCATTATTAAAAAAAAAAAAAGCAGAAAACTACAAGTGCTGGAGAGAATGTGGAGATATAAGAGCATTCCTTCACTGTTGGTGGGAATGTAGAATAGTGCAGCCTCTGGGGAAGACAGTTTGGCAGTACCTTAAGAAGCTAAGTAAAGAACTGCCGTATGATCCAGCAGTACTTTTACCAGGAATATATTCTGAAGAACTGAAAGCAAGGACACGAGCTGATTGGCACACCAACACTCATAGCAGCCTTATTCACAAATGCTAAAATATGGAACCAGGCCAAATGTCCATTAACTGATGACTGGATAAATAAAATGTGATATATACATACAATGGAATACTCTTCAGCTGTAAGAAGAAATAAAATTGAGATGCATATGACAACATGGATGAACCTAGAAGATATTATATTGAGTGAAATAAGCCAGACACAAAAGGACAAATATTGTATGGTCTCTTTAATGTGTACTAAATACAATGATTAAATTCATGGAATAATCTCTGGAGTATAGGTTACTAGGAATTAGAATGTGGGTTGAGAATGGGAGCTTGATGCTTAATGTATGCTGCATTATTAATAAGGTTAATTGTAAAAGTGTGGAAATGAATAGAGTTGATAGTAACACGTTATAGTGAGTATAACACTGCTGATTTATAAATGAAAGGGATAATATGTGGAAATAAATGTCAATTGAAAGAAAACTAGAGAATCTAGGGAATGTATGACAGTGATTTCGGTGGTAGACGAAGATTGTGGTTAATAACGTAAATATAAGAATGCTCTTTTATGAAGCGCTAGCAATATTGAGATACATGGGAAAATTACTAATAATTTAACTTATGGACAGTAGTTAACAGTAATATATTTTGCAGCAATTACAAGAAGATATTATTTCAATACTAAAGGACAACAATAGGGCATATAAGGGGTTATGGGATTTTTCCTTTTGGAGTAATGGAAGTTCTAAAATTGAGGTAATAACAGCATAACTCTGTGATGAAAATGGCAGCCACTGAGTGTACACTTTGAGAGGATTCTACCAAGCATGGGACTGTATAACACAAGGAATCCAGTGGTGGAGAATGGACTGTGGTTACCAGGGCAAATACGAGAACATTTTCTCCTGAATGATAGCAAATATATACTAATATAGAATGTTAATAATTGATTGTGTTGGGGGACAAGACGCCAAATGTAAGATATGAGGTATAATTAGTAGTAATATTTTGATGATGCTCTTTCATAGTTTGTAACAAATGTTTCACAGCAATGTAAGGTGTTGGTGGTGATGTGATATATGAGACCCCCTCTATGATTTTATGCATGTTTGTTTTGTAAATTCACAGCTTTTATTATACACTTATTGTTTATATATTTTCATGTATGATTGGTAAACTTCAATTAAAAAGTTTAAAAAATAAGACTACTTAAAAGTGGTAGGATCTCATGGTAGTCTCGCTGGCCCCTCCCGCAACCCTCACCTTTTTGGTAAGGAGCTGGCCCCTGCTACCAGTGTGGATCCCTAGTCCCAGTTCCAAAGGGAAAAGCATAACCCTCGTGCACTTACTGGGAACATGAATATCTGGTCCAATCTGGTGGTGGTCTAATGGACTTGCTCTCGAGAACTTGCCCCGCATGTGGAAGACAGCTCATGGAACTCTTCTACAGAACGTTTTGGTCAAGCCTGGGGCAAGGGATTGCTGGCTCTGAGACCTACAGTGCAGTGCCCAGGACTGGGAGGAAACTGTTTTCTAGGGAAAGGATGAACAGTCATACCTGTGTAAGCAGGGGAATTCCTAGAGCCAACTGTGAATGCCCAAGACATGACACATGCACAGAAAGGACTTGGGAGACCCAAATACTTTGTCCTAGAGTTATTCGCTGAACTTACCGTATTAGGATAACCTCTAAAGAAGAGTGCTCACACAGGTCAATCTATAAAGACTTGGAAAGTTTATTATTTTGCTCCTAGCATTCAAGGAAATCTCAGTCACAACACTAGCTGGATATAAGTTTAAGGAACAGATGCCTCAGAGTCTAAATTCCAGCAATAACACAATAACGTATCACATTGCCCAGATTTCAACAAAGGATTACCAAAACATACAAAGAAACAGGAAGCCATGGCCCAGGCAAAGGAGAAGATTAAAACATTAGAGACAATCAAGGGGGAGGATTACACCTGAGGAATTCCAGACAAAAGCTTTCTAAAAATAGTCCTAAATATGCTCAAATGCTAAAGGAAAACATGGACAAAAACCTAAGGGAGATCAGGAAAATTATAGATGAACACAGAGAGATGAAAATGAGGAAAAGGAAACAGACTGAAGACCACAACAATAGAAATGAAAAACTCCCTAGAGGGATTCAACAGCAGATTGGATCTGTCAGAAGAAAGAATCAGTGAAATTGAAGGTAAAGCCATTGAAATCTTTCAGACTGAGGAGAAGAAAGAAAAAAGAATGAAAAAAGTGAACAGAGAAGTGGACTTGGCTCCACAGATAGAGCATGCACCTACCACATGGAAGGTCTATGGTTCAAACCCAGGGCCTCCTTGACCCGTGTGGAGCTGGCCCATGTGCAGTGCTGATGGGCACAAGGAGTGCCGTGTCACACAGGGGTGTCCCCCATGTAGGGGAGCCCCACGTGCAAGGGTTGCGCCCTGTAAGGAGAGCCTCCCAGTGCAAAAGAAAGTTCAGCCTGGCCAGTTGTGGCGCCGCATATACAGAGAGCTGACGCAGGAAGATGATGCAACAAAAAGAGACACAGATTCCCGGTGCTGCTGACAGGAATCCAAGCAGACACAGAAGAACACACAGCGAATGGACACAGAGAACAGACAACTGGGGCAGGGGCGGGGCGGGGGGGGGGGGGAAGGTGAGAGCGACAAATAAAAAAATGAATCGTAAAAAAAAAAAAAAAAAGGTGAATAGAGCCTGAGGAACATGTGGGATACTGTCAGCATGACAGTGTACACAAAGTGCCCAGAAGGAGAAGAGAGAGAGAGGCAGGGAGAATATTCAAATTATAAATAATGGCTGAGAACTTAACCAAATTTAACAAAAGACATTATTATACATATCCAAGATGCTCAACTCACTCTAAAAAGGATAAGCCCAAATGGACCCACACTGCACCATGTGTAATCAAACTGTCAAATGCCAAAGATAGAGAATTCTGAAAGCTATAAAGACAAGGAAGCAACATGTCACATACACGGGTGCCTCAATATGATTAAGTATTGATTTCTCATCAGAAACCATGGAGGCAAGAAGACAGTGACAAGACATTTGATGTGCTAAAGCAAATAATTGCCAAACAAGAATTCTATATATGGCAAAACTGTCTTTTGAAAATGAGGGAGTGATCAAGAAATTTCCAGATAAGCAGAAGCAGAGAGACTTTGTCAGTACTAGACCAGCCCTATAAGAGATGCTAAAGGAAGTTCTGTAGGTTGAAAGAAAAGGTCACTAGACAGTTGATTGAGACCACATGAAGAACTAAAGATGTCCAGTAAAGACAAGGACGTGAGTAATTAGAAATACCAGTACTATTGTCACTCCATGTTTTACTTGCTAAAGGATGTAAAAGACAAAGGCATAAAATGTAAGGGTGAATCAGTGATTTGGTTTGCAATGTATAAATATGTAATTTGTGACAAGAAACTTCATAAAGGTGGGGGGCAGAGGGATATAAGAACATTTATGTCTTCTGTTGAAGTTGTTACGATGGTATCAAAGCACACAAGCTTGTTTTAGATTGAGGATGTTAAATTTAAGCCCCATGGTAACCACAAAGAAAATATCAGAATATGGAAACTCAAAGAGACAGAAAGAGTACAGATTACCAGGGATGGGTGTGGCAGGGAGTTAAAGCAAAATGAATATAGGGTCTGCTTTTGGTAAATGGAAAGTTCTAGTAATGGATGGTGGAGAGGGTACTACAAAGTTGTGAACGTGATTAATCCCACTGAATTCTTGGGAGGGGTTGGAATGGGAAGATTTATGTTGTATATGTGTTTCCACAATTTAAAAAAAATGAAAAAGAGAAACTAAAGAGATGATGACAACTAAGTGTAGTTTCATGACCCTGGATGGGATCTAATAATGGAGGAGGAAAGACTCAGATCAACATTATTTGGACATAAGAAAAAAAGTGGAGTACAGATTCTAAGCTTTATATCAATGCTAAATTTCTTGAATTTGATAACTATAGTTAAGGTGATTACATAAGTGAGTATCCTTGTTTGTAGGAAATATATGTGAAGTATTATGAGTTCAAGGAGTATGATGTGTGCATCCTGCTCTCAAATGTTCAGAAATAGATAGAATGTTATGGTAAAATATTAAAATTGGTGGATCTGGATATCTGGGGGTTTGCGGGTGTGTTGGAGTTCTCTATATAGGGTTTGTATTTATTTTTGCAAGTGCCCTGTGAGTTTGAAATTATTTCAAAATGAAAAAAAAAATTAAAGTGCAAAAGGGAGGCAGGAGAGGAAGGGTCAAAGAAAGAGATGTGGAAAGAGATTCTATGGAAGAGTGATCAGAGAGATGCTATATTGCTGGCTTTGAAGATGGAGGGAAGGGGGCGGGGGCCATGAGTCAAGGAATGTTGGTAGCTTCTTGAAACTGCAGATTGCAAGGAAACAGATTCAGTCCTAGAACTATGATAAGGGAATGCAGCTTTGCCAGCACTTTTTTTTTTTATAATATACTTATTTTTCTAAAAAAGATAGATTATATAAATGTTACATAAAAAATATAGGGAATTCCCATATGCCCTGCTCCGTACCCCTGCCACATTTTCCCACATTAACAACATCCTTCGTTAGTGTGGTACATTTGTTACAATTGATGAACACATTTTGGAGCATTGCCTCTAAGTGTGGATTATAGTTTACTCTGTAGTTTATACTCTCTCCTGCACAATTTTGTGAGTTATGACAAGATATATAATGGCCTGTATCTGTCATTGCAAAGTCATTCAGAACAGTTCCCAAGTCCCCAAAATGCCCCCACATAACACCTATTTTCCCTTTCGCTCTCCGCAGAATCTCCAGTGGCCACTGTCTCCACATCAATGATAACAGTTTTTCCATTGCTAGAATCACAATAAGTCTGTAGTAGAATACCAGTAAGTCTACTCTAGTCCCTCGTTTTCACTCCCCAATCCTGAGGATTCTGGGATGGTGATGCCACTCTGCCTCTAATTGAGAGGGATGGGGCAGATGGATGGGACTACCTTGCTTGCAGTTGCAGACTCTGTTCCTTGGGATGGTTCTTGTCCATCATCATCTCCTTAGTTACCCTGGGAGGGTCCAGTGAACTGGAGAGCAGGTGTTGCAGCGCTGTTGAGATTCAAGCACCTTGACTTTGAGCTCAGTGAAACCTGTGTCAGACTTCTAATTTAGAGAACTTTAAGAAAATAAATTTGCATTGTTTTATGCCAGCAGGTTTGTGGTAATTTGTTAAAGACATTTATAGGAAACTAATGCAATCACTTATTCAGAGGTTGATTATTCAGTGTGTCTTATCTATTCAATTTGTGTTTTATCTATTCCCAAGGTTGCAAACTTCAGTGCTCACAGGGGCCAGGCAGGAGCCATATGTTCATGAAGTGGGTAGTGGCACTGAGAGGCATCCTGTTGACCACATAGCCCTGCTGAAAGGGACAGCTGCCACTTGTTTCCAGCTAATTGTTTCTTTGTGGCTGCCAAGCTAGACTTTGTATTTCCTTCTTTTACCCATAGCTGTTCACATTTTGGTCACTTATTTCTTTATTCTTTTTAGCAAGATGTAGTCCACATACCACAAAACACTTCTTTTTAAAACTTTTTTCCAAACAGTAGACGAAGGAAAAGGGAACCAACCAAGTTGGTCATATGATGCTATGTAGCTCTGAAAAAGTTAATAGGGAAGAATTTGACATGTAAAGGTCATAATGAGGTTTAGGAATCTTCTCTGGCTGTGGATTTCACTTATCTCTGGTATTCTCCATTATCATGCATTTCTGGGAGTTGAATCTTCATTCTATATTCTCTTGGTTTCATTCCTTCTGCCCTTTCAGTAGTATTGTATTTCCAGATTCACCCCAGCTAGCATGAGCAAGAGAGGAAGGTTCAGCCAGCTTCAGATAAACTTATCTGAGGAATTTTGCCAAGATTGTTTCTTCCTATAAGTATTGTATGTTAACTGTTATTTAGTTCACCATCGTTGGAATTGATTGAAACTTGGAGTGGATATGTTTATAATTTTTGTGTGTTTTTTTTCTGTGTAAATAGAAGGCATATGAGTGTATGGGGTGGGCAGGTAGAGGATTGGGCATGGGTAGCAGTATTATAATCACTAGGCTGGAACCTGGAGTCAGGGCCAAAGCAGAAAGCCAGGCCTGTGCACCAAGGTGCGCTGTTAGTTACAGGGGGCTCATATAAGTGCTTCCTGCTTGAAGCCTGGATTGTGCAGACACAGGTGAGAGGCTAAACCTAAAGGTGGGGGAAATCAGCGAGCCCAGCTCTTGGAAATTTGGGAAAGGCAGAGGCAAAACAACTGAGGCAAAGGGCTAACAGTATATGAGGCATTTCAAAAGGAACCTTTTTTGTATGTTTTCTTTCTATCATGTTAATCTTAGCGAAGGTGTTAATGGGTCTCGTAATCAAATGGAAAGATGATTCTGAATCATTTTCCTGATAGCAGTGACAGTTTTACTCTTGGTACATTCAGAATCCCCTGCCTGCTCGGACCTCCAGCCCCAGTCTAGGGAGCAGCTTTGGTAGCATTAGCAATCAGCACCACAGGGCCAGAGATCACAGAGTTGAGAGCAAAGAACTTTTTTTTTTCTGTCAGGTTATCGAAGCCTTGATAGCCTTTGTAAATTCACAGAAGACTAGCCAGGAAGCTACAGTAGTAGTATCTTGGCATTAAGCATGTCTCATTGGCCAATCTGGCCTACAAAAGCCATGCTGCTTCCCTCCCCTTTCATTTGAACCTCCTTGATGCATTTCCCTTTGGGGTTTATGGGGAATAGAAGCAGGACAGCTGGATGCCTTTTAGAATGAGGTTTAAAATTAAGGGCTTTATTCATTTAAATTTTTCTGAATTTTGAAAGTTACATAGAGTCAGTTCTTTGGAAAGTTTGAAATTGGACACAACAACTTTAAAATGTGTTTATAAACAAGTCTGAGTCCTTTTCCCTGTCAAGAATAAGGGAATCTAATGACAAGGGAGAAGAAATAAAAGATCATGAGATAAGGTGTTTAAAAAAAAAGGAAAGATAGTAAAGTCCTCTTGATAAAAGGGAATCAGAAGACTCCTATTTTATAAGGTCTTTTGAGAAAGCAACCACATGATCTATAATGTGCATAAATAATGTCCCTGAAGTAATTCGTAGATAGCCTGCTTTAGAAAGTTGAACCTCCCTAGCTAACTGCCAAGAGAATTTTGCAAGAACATTCAAAGAGTGGTGATGGACTCCAGGGAAAGAAAGAGGCTGGTGCAGAAACAAAGCTGAGCTGTTTGTATTGGAAGATTAAGACCCTCATGTTTATGGAATAAAAGTTTGCATTTTCCTCAGTAGACACCTTTTTCCTGCTCTGGTTAATTAAGATACAATCTGCAGCATTCAGCTGTTGTCATTATTCTCCCAGAATTGCTTGCTGAGTGTCCCCATTGCTCATTGAAAAACTGGTCCCATAGAACCCAGGCTACAGGAGTGCCACTAATGATGTGCATCACTCCATAAGTTTCAGTTCACACTGCCTGAGGACTTTCTTTCACTGAGGAGGTTAGCGATATCATCCAGCTCTTGCAAAAGGTCTGTTGGTTGTCTGGGATGAGGAGAACCACAGAGACCATTTTACCCAGCACTTGTAATTTGCTTTATTCTTGGTGTTCATGTTAAAACAGGATAAACCTTATCCTAGGCGAATAATTTCATCGATTTGTACTTTCTAGTTAATGGCAACCACCGCCCCCTGCTCTTCATTTCCTGGAAATGTATTAGAGATAAATTTAAGATATCATACAGGATAAATGATTCCTTAGACAGAAATTCTAGCTCTAAGAGAAACCTATTCTTTGCAATCTCTTTCTCGAGTAGCTGCTAGAGACATCTACTTTTTTCAGCTTCTTTCCATATTGTAAAGGAATGTAGTGTGGACTGGATAGCTGTGATATTGGACATGACCTTCTCCTGGTATTTAGAACTATTTTTCCTAAGGGATATAATGATATATGGAATAAGGAAGAATCTTATCTTGAGGGTGGTTTTTCATGGGAAAAACAAAACAAAACTCTGCAGATTCTTGGCTAACCCGTTAAGACACCCACCTTTATGCATCTTCTTGGCTCAATTTGGTCACATTCCTCTACCTCCCTCCTCCCCATTCTCGGCAATTAAATGCTGAAGTGCCTTGGTATGTTATCGGGGTTGCAAGTTCAACTGCTTGATGTATGACTCACTTCTGGTGCCCTTTCTTTTTTCTTTTTCTTCTTTTTTTCTGTACAAAAGAGAGTCATTTGTTGTATATCAAGAGTCCAGAAGTCTTCACTTATTTTTTGACCATTAGAGGAGGGATTTTTCCCCCCTCTGCAGTGGGATAACAACAAATCAAAAGAGGATTTTACGTAAGAATGCACATATGATATTAAAAAAATTACCGGGACACTAAGTACTATGTTTATTGGAACAAAAGGAAGAGAAAATCATTATTTTTTGTATGTTAGTCCAATCTTATTCTCAAGTGTACCAGACTGTCTCTACAGCTAACAAGTGGATTACACTCATTTATGGGTAAGAGATCTCTCTTTAATTTGTGCGTATGTGTGTTTTGTTTACCATCATTCATTGAACACTGTTCAAAACCCACTTATTAGGTGCTTCCTATGTTCCAGCCACTGTTAGGAATCAACAGATTCATTACCAGATATATATTAATACATGGTGTTAGCATTGTAGAGAGAGAAGTATAAGATGTGAAGCTCAAAATCTATTTTGGGTGGTAAGGTGCACACAATAAAAGTAACTGTTTAAAGGTGATACGGAGACCGAAGGGCTATACAACTCAGATCATTGTGGTCTGGCATCAGAAAAGGCTTCTGGAAGGCTTAGGGCCTTCAAGGAAGGGAATCAGAAAGGAGAAGGTGAGTGTGGCAGGCAGTACTTAATAAGGCAGGTGTTGTAGGTGAAGTTGGGTAGTCATGAGAGATAATGTTGGTTTGGTCTTTTGCTATCTCTCTCTGCCTCAGTTTCTCCTCTGTAACATGGGCATGACAGTAGTATTGACCATACAAGGTCTTCAGAAAGGTTCAATGATATAAAAAGAGGCAAGTCCTTAGGCAGAGACTACAAAATTGTAAGTACTCCACAAATTAGAAATTATTTTTTCATATTAATAGAATTGTTTGGAGGGCCTTGAATGCCAGGATCAGGGATATGAGCTTTATCACATGGGTAATTGAGAGGCATTGAAAGTTTGAGACAGGCTATGATATACTGAAATAAGTCTGATAGAATAATCTGTCCACAGTAAGCGGAACGGATTGCAGACACCTCCTACTAAACTCTGCTTCAAACTAAATAGAAAATCTCCAGTGCCCAGATATGAAGGAATTATTTAAGAAAAGCTGCTTGATTTTTTTTAAAGCCAGTTTCCCAGAGGGTGCAACAATGTAATATATCGAAACTTGGTGGGACTCTAAAATGATATGGTGGAGAAAGATGAATGATATATTAGGTTGCCAGCCTAATGGGAGGAGTTCTTCAGCAAGGTGAAGTTCCTGACATTCTGTCATAATTAACTGCAACTTAGCTTTCAATCTTGGGGTTTTCTTCCCCATTGTTTCTTTTATATTTGCTTAGACCCACTATGAGGTGCAGTATGTCTCTTGTTCTCTGACTCTCTCCTTTTCCTTGCTGGCTTTTCCATTCTGTTCTGTCTGGGACATTAGTTAAGTAAGTCTTCCCCTTCCCATTTCTACATTGCTTCTAGGCCACCTATTCTTATCTTCAACCTTTGGAGCATCCTTTCTTTGGACTTCTGGTTCATGTAATTTAGCAGTAAATAATTACCATCTAGGTAACACACATAGGTAAACATACTAGAGATTCATTATATAAAATATAAAAAGGATTTCTTGTTTTGAGGCTACTACATGCTCAAATTTTCCTGCCTTCCATCTTTGAGTTCGCTGAATGACACAAGGCCTTTTGTTCCTACCCCATAAAGGACCCTGTGGTAGACATTCAAAAGATTGTCATCCAAACACTTCAGGGCCATCAGTAGACTTGGCAGGCCCTGATCCCAGAGAATCCTCTCCTCTGGCTTTCTCTCTTGTTTTCTTCTTTTGGGTAGGCTGAGTAGGCCACTCATCAAGGTCCATGGTCCTCACATTAAGTGAGGAGGGGAGTTTTCAACTGGGTTCGCCATCCAGAAAAAATAAAGGGGAAGAGGAGGAAGGATATGGGCACTTACAGAGAAATGCCATTCTTTTCTTTTTAAAATTAATTTATTGAAGTAATCATTCATACATAAACATACATAAACAATAAGTATATAATAATAGTGTGAACTTACAAAACAAACATATATAACATCGTACAGGACTCTCATAACTCACCCTACCACCAATAACTTACATTGTTGTTAAACCTTTTTAACTAATATAAAAGAGCATTGTCAAAATATTACTATTAACTGAAGTATTTTCCCCCCAACCCATCCTATTGTTATTATCTTTATCTCAGTTATATATGAACATATAAAACAATTAAGTGTGTAGTAAAAGTTATGAACTTAAAAAGCAAACATGCATAACATCATACCAGGGTCCCATACATCAACCCTCCACCAACACCTTGCTACCAGGGTCCCATACATCAACCCTCCACCAACACCTTGCATTGTCGTGAGATGTTTATTGCAAATTACGAAAGAATATTGTCAAAATCTTACTACTAATTATAGTCCCTATCTTATATTTGGTGTGTTTTTCCCCCAACCCACCCTATTATTATTTTTAAAATATATTTTTATGACAAAAGTTGTAAATTTATAAAGCAATCATGCACATGTGCAGAATTCCCAAACAATGCCCCTCTATCAACACACCACACTGTGGTGGAACATTTGTTACAGATAATATCATCTGATTGTTACCATGTCTATAGTGTACATTTGGCTCACATTTTCCATACTGCCTCATTACCAACACTGTACATCTTTTTCATAGATGCAAGAATATTATATTATTACTGCTAACCACAGTCCACAGGTCACTCCAGCTGTATTTTTCCCATGCTTCTCCACATTCTCAACACCCTTTAGGAGTGACGTACATTTGCTCTAGCTCACAAAGGACACTCTTACCTCTGTACCATCATCCACGATTCTCATCCACCTCTTGATTTACAGTGCTATTCAGTTCCTAGTTTATTCTCTAGTATTCTGTCAGTTGGCATTTACATACCCAGGCTACCATTTTTAGCCACATCCCCATATATAAACTAGCTGTTAACTCACTACCTGTTACCATCCACTCTATCCATTTCCACACTTCTATGGTAAAGCTGATTAGAACTTCTACATACATTAAACATCAATAGTCCATCTCAGTCCTCCTTTTACCTCCTTTAAGAATCTACCACCTACCACCAGGTCTTGAAGATATTTTCCTACAATTTCTTCTAGAAGTTTTATGGTTCTTGCTTTTATTTTTAGGTTTTTGATCCATTTTGAGTTAATTTTTACATAAGGTGTGAGATAGAGGTCTTCTTTCCTTCTTTTAGCTATGGATATCCAGTTCTTTCAGCTTCATTTGTTGAATGAACTGTTCTGCCCGAGCTGGGTGGGTTTGACAGGCTAGTCAAAAATCACTTGACCATACATGTGAGGGTCTGTTTCTGAACCATCAGTTTGGTTCCATTGGTCTATGTGTGTGTCTTTATGACAGTATAATGCTGTTTTTACCACTATAGCGAGGTAATAAGATTTAATTTCTGGAGATGAGGGTTTGCTCTTCCCTTTTATGATGTTTCTGGCTATTCAGAACCCCTTACCCTTCCAAATAAATTTAGTGATCTTTTTTTTTTTAATGCTGGTGGAATTTTTATCGGGATTGCATTGAATCTGTATATCAATTCGAGTAGAATTGACATCTTAAGGATATTTAGTCTTTCAATCCATGAGCATGGAACGTTCTAGTTATTTAGGCCTTTTTAAATTTCTTTTAACATTGAGTTGTAGTTTTCTGAATACAAGTGCTTTTCATCATTGGTTAAATTTATTCCTGACTATTTGAGTTTTATCTGTCATTTTCACCACTCTTTTGACACTTTTAGTTACTTTTATTGATATAAACTTCATTTCTGGACTCTCTTCCAACCCTCTCTCTTCTGTCTTTCCTTTTCAAGCTCAAGCACACCCTTTAGTATTTCCTGAAAACCTGGTCTCTTGCTTAGAAGTACTCTCAGTTTCTGTTTATCTGCAAATATTCTAAATCTCGCCCTCAATTTTGAAAGACAGTCTTGTTGAATATAAGATTCTTGGCTGGAAGATTTGCAGCCAAATTTTAAATATATCAGAGCACTGTCTTCTTGCCTCCATGGTTTCTGGTTAGAAATCAGCACTTAATCTTATTTGGTATCCCTTTTATGTTATGCACGGCTTTTCTCTTGCTGTTCTCATAATTCTCTTTGTCTTTGGCATTTGACATTCTGACTAGTATGTTTCTCGGAGGTGGTCTCTTCGGATTTTTTGGGATGGGAGTATGTTGTGCTTCTTGGACAGGGATATCTATGTCCTTCAATAGGGTTGGGAAAATTTCTACCATTTCTTCAGATATTCCTTCTGCCCCTTTTTCCTTCTTTTCTCCTTCTGGGACACCCATGACATGTATGTTTGCACGTCTTTTGCTGTCATTTAGTTGCCTGAGACCTTGTTCAATTTTTTCCTTTCTTTTCTTTATTTGTTCTTTTGTATGTTCTCTTTCAGAGGCCATTTCTTCAAGCTCATCAATCCTTTCTTCTGCCTCCTCATATCTTCTATTATATGATTCCAATGTTTTTAAAATTGCATTTTATTGTACCTTTTATTTCCATAAGATCTGCTATTTATCTGTATTTCAAGTTCTTTGTGTTCATCCATAGTCTTCTTAATATCCTTAATCTCTTTAGCCATCCCATTGAATTTACTAAGGAGATTTGTTTGAACATCTATGATTAATTAGTTGTTTCAACTCCTTTATGTCATCTGGAGACTTATCTTGTTCCTTTATCTGGGCCATAGCTTCCTGTTTCTTGGTGTGGATTGTAATTTTTTGCTGGTGTTTTCTCATCTGGCTTACTAGAGTATTTATTCTTGGTGCAGTTTTTCTTTTTAGTTTGAGGTTTCCTGCCCTTTCTCCCTTGCTGGTTGTGCAGTAAGAGCCAAGATTGTAATTGTTGCTATAGCTGAGGAGGCTCAAGCCGCCTTCCTTGTGCCAGGGAGCAATGAAGCTTCTCCCAACTTTCTCCTTTGCTAGGGGTAGGGACAGAGTCACTGCTGTGTGGAATAATTCAAGTCGTGCAGGCCTAGACTGTGGTTGCCCAGAGAGATTGATGAGGCTTCATGTCCCTTTCTTGTTTGGGGCAGGGATGGAGCTGCAGGTGTGGGCAGCAATCTATGTAGTGTGGGTCCAAGATGATTGCAGTTGCCCTGGTCTGGTAGACTTCCAATTTTCAGTCTGTGCCAGCCAAAGATACCTGCAGTTAACCTGGATAGGCTGGTGCAGGATCCACCAGCCTCATCCCTCCATAGGTGGGGCTGACATCTAGCCTTGGCTATAGGCAGATCTGGGTGAAAGAAACTGGTTCCTACCATCACTGTGATTTTTAGTCAGCCTGGCTTCCCCTCAGGCTAGGGGCGGAGTCAAAATGGCCACCGATTCACACCCCAGCTGTACCCAGGGTTATATCTTAGCCAGCCAGGTCTACTAATCAGTACCCAAAATCAGTGGGCGAACTGTCTTCTCCTACCCTGTTTTTGGGAAATGGAGCTTCCAATTCCAGCCACAGAATAGCTCCAGGGGCGGCGTGTGCCACCAGAGTAGGATAATCACCAGGATAATCACCAGCGTCCGCGGCCTAACAGGTCATTTCCTGGAGAGGCTGGTGCAGGTCCCCGCAGCTTCCTTCCTGCTGGAGGTGGCACTGGGTTCTAGGCTAGAGCTGTAATCTGTTCTGGAAAGAAGCTGGTCCTCACCAGCACTGTGATTTTCAGTCCTCCCAGCTTCCCCTCACGCCAGGCGTGGAGTTAAGATGGTGGCTACTGGCCTCTTTGTGACGTGGACAGGCTCAAACTTTGGCTGTTCTCAGGATTATACTTTAGCCTGCTGAATTTACTCTTCAGTAGCTGAAGTTGGTGCCCAATGGTCTCTTTCTTCCCCGTTTTTGGGAAGTGAAGCTTTCAGTTCCAGCTCCTGAGGCAGCTTGTGCCTCCAGTAGAAAACGGGCACTGGCCTCTGGGGCATGGAGTGCTTTACTTAGGAGTCTTCTCTGTAGATGGGCAGTCTTCTCCTTCCATTCCTTCAAGCATGTGGCAGGATGCTCTTCTGGTCTCCTGGAATCCCCATACAGGTGCTTCAGCTAGCTCCAGAGAGCTCTGGGTGTTTACTAACTGTCCTGTAGCAGGAGTTGACTCTATGCACTCCTTACTCTGCTGCCATCTTGCTGGTTGTTTCAGTGCCATCCTTTTTTCATGAACCTGCTGGAGAATCTGGGTACACTATTCATTTGTCATGCATTTTGCACATTTTTATTCAGGGCACTGTGATATGTATGGGGGTATATAGCATTGGATGAGACATGGACCTTAACTGTTTAGAGGAGACAGATAGTAAATAAGTATACAGGTTTATATATTTGGATAGGGATAATTCTATGAAAAAGGTAAAACAGGATGCTGTGAAGGCAGGTGGTCACAGAAATCCTCTCAGAGGATAGCAAAGACCTGAAAGAATTAAAGAATGAAATATGTGGATGTGTGAGAGAAGAGGATTCCTGGCTATGGGAAGACAAATTGCTTAGGGCCCTGAAGGAACTTGCTTTGGGGTGTTTGAAGAGCAGAAGATAAATCACTGTAGCTGGAATTGTGTGATTGGAAATAAAGTCCAAGAGTGACTCTGAGACCAGATCATGTGTGGCACTCCAAGCTACTGTGAGGATTTTTGATTTTATTTTAACCTTGATGGGAAGCTTGATTGCAGTTCTACCATTGACTTGCCTGTACAGTTTGAGTAAGGTCCCTTAATATGCTGTTACATAAAACATAGATAATGATCCTTATTGGCAAAGGACATTAAAAGAATTAATTATTCGTTAGAAAGGACTCGAGGCCTTCAGATGAAGGTATGTTATCCATGTTGTATATAGTTATCATTTTAATAGCTGTCTTCTTTTTGAAATGGAAAATAAATTTAAACCTGTACCCCAAATAGTCATACCTTCGAAATGTAATAAAAAAATGTAAGGGAAGTTATATTTCTGAGTTCCTTTTTGGTTCCATATAAGAGATTTCTTTTCTTCTTTAAAAGGCCACCTTAAAAGCTTCCAGGAAGTTGAAACTCAAAATGTATTTTAGAATATTGGAACTAAAAGAGATCTTTAGAAATCTTATAGATCTCTTCTTCAGGCAGAGTCTGATTTCTGTATAGAGGTGACTGTTTTGCCTATCCCTTACTGTCTAAACTTAAGTGCTTCTAGCTTATGGGAAAGAGCTTGGTGTGGGGGGAGCAGTTGCCCCCAGTCTAGGAAGGCTGCTATGTTATTTGTTCAATATCAATAAATTATTTGTGGGTCCTGAAGAAAAAAAAGAACTTAAGGATCATCTGGTTTGATAGCATCATTTTACAAATGAGGGCCTTTAGGAAGGCTCAGAGAGGAACCAAGGCCTGAGGACAGTTTTGCTGCTGCTTAGCAGGAGAGTCTGAGCAAGAATCAAGATCTTTTGACTTTGACATTGATTCCCTCCGCTTTACCATTCTGTCTCCCCAGATTCATGAGCTACTTACCTCAGTGTCACATTTAGACATAATAACTGTGTTACAGGAAGTGATTTAGTAAAATTTCAGATCTTTATTCTAAGGATGTGCTTTGCTAATATCGGAAGTGGTGGCTGCCACAAAACATCTATGATGTCAAAAAAAAAAAACATCTCCACTTTGTGAAACAGCTGTACATGAAGAAAATTTAGACTGTAATTTGTCTCTGTGCCACAGATGCTTTGCTCTTCCCTTCCTCTGTCCCTCTTGGTTGCTAGGTATAGACTTCTTTTCTTTTTTTGGGTATAGACTTTGCAAATAGATTCTATAGATTGAACTACTGAAGCTATAGATTTGGAAGTTTAGATTTGGTCAATTCAGATTCTGATGTGGTTGCAATTTTTTCATATTAATTTTGTGTGGAAAATGTATTCTAATTTTTGCCATCCATAATTATTGTAATAACTTATTTTTAATTTTTTTATTAGAGCAGTTTTAGGTATACAGAAATATACAGAAAATACAGAGTTTGCATATACCACCTTCCCCCATGTACAGAGATTTCCCTATTTTTTTTTAAGATTTATTTATTCCTCCCTCTCCCCTGTTATTTGCACTCGCTGTCTGCTCATCTTCTCTTTAGGAGGCATTGGAAACCGAACCTAGTACTTCACATGTGGGAGAGAGGTGTTTAATTGCGAGCCACCTTAGTTCCCTCGTTTTTTGTCTTTGTTGCATCATCTTGTGTCATCTTGCCCCGCCCGCCCATTCTGCCAGCTTGCCTTCTCCTGGAGGCCCTGGGAACCAAACGTGGGACCTCCCATATGGTAGGCGGGAACTCAGTCACTTGACCCAATCTGTTTCCCTCCATATTTTTAAACATTTTGCGTTAGTGTGGTACCAGTTTTCTTTTTACAGTCGATGAAACATTATTATTGTATTATTAACTAATAGTCCACAGTTACATTAGGGTTCACGCTTTGTGTTGTACAGTTCTATTTGGTAATATATACAAACTAAAATTATTTTAGCTACTTTCAAGTGTACAGTTCAGTTGTGTAATTACATTCTCCATGTGCTCCTTTTACCACTGTCCATTACCAATACTTTTGCATCACCCCAAGCAGAAACTCTGTACCAACTGAGCAGTTTTTTCATACATAATAATTGTAATAACTTTTTAAAAAAGCAATGTCTTATACGAAGTGAATGTTATTAATGTTCATTTGAATTGCGATCAGTATATAATTTTAGGTCTTCTGGTTCCATCATTTTAATAACAAATGTGAACTGAACCACTGCCATGAAAACAAGCAAACATATATATATAGAGTCCTCATTATGATTAATACTTTCCTTGCATGTTAGTCTATATTTTCTTCAATTAAAGCTCCAGTGAACCTAAATGTGGATTAATCCAGTATGAGAAGTTATATATATGTGCTTTCTGTACCTTCACGTCCTAAAGTAGTAAACTTTTCTTGATTGGTCTTGAAAAACAAGCTGATATTTTCTGTTTGGCCTCTTTTCTGTTGAAACCACATAGTTCACATGGCCACTCCCTGAAATAAGAGTTTTAGCATTTACCAGTCTAACCTTTTAGGGTGTTCCTCGCATTGATGTATTTTGTCATTCATTCAAAAATGAAAGATATTTAAAGAAGTAAAAATGTAACTACAAATATATCTACAAATTATTTTGTACTGACTTTCCTAAAAAGAAATGCCCCTTAACATATTTCTATATTCTGCTTATTCATGCTATGAGGTAAAAAATGGTTGATGTTTCAGGTACTTTGCCAGAAGTTAAGTAGATTGCAAGAATGATCTTGCCAAATAATACTCTTTTTCATAATTAAAATTCTTAAAATAGGGATCATGCAGGGCAATCAGATGGGTTATTAAAAATGGCAAGTTTAAATCTTAAAGCAAAGCTCTGCGACTAGAACATGTTACATAGGAATGCATTTCCTCAGTAACTGGCAAGAGTCTATTTCCTAGTCTCTCTTCCCAGTCTCACTCCAAAATTATTTTAGACTCATCATCCTGGGGAATTGCAAATAGAATAAGGTCTACCTCTCACTACAACAAATACTTGGCACAACTTTCCGAATGTGACTTACTGAAAGAAGCAATGGTTTCTTCAGAGAACTCCTACTCCTGAATTCCCTTTTCTCCCTTCATCAGGTTCCTCGGCTCTGTTTTTAGGGGAAAATAGAGGAGCAGCATGAATGAATCAGTTGGTTTTCTCCCTTTCCCAATTACTGTGGGCTTTGCTGTGATTTGCGGTAATTGGCTGCTCCCTAACTATTATATCTAAATCCCAATGAATGGTATAATCCCATTGGGCCTACTGACTCAAACCTAAGCAGCCTAAGCCACTGAGCAACAATTTGTTCTCTACATTGGCTTCTAGCCCATCAGCCAATGACTCTTAGAGGGTTTCTCTGTGTATGCATAGACTTTCAGAAGGGGGTCACTGGTATGCATATATGATACATTAAAAAGAACAGGTGAAATGTAAATATATATTAGAGATGTGTGTGTGTGTGTGTTTATTTGGAATGTGTGGTGATTTCAACCAAATTATAAGAGTCCAATCACAAGTTTGCAATGAAATGGAAGAAGGGTGCTGTACTGAACTGATGAGTGATTCAGATATAATATTTTATAAACTTTCAAGTGGTAAACTAATGTTAATTATTCTTTTCTAGGTGTTTGATTAACTGGGACTAAATCACTTGACTTCAAATTCTCTATCTTAAAAAATAATTATATCTGTAACAACTTCTCAGGGTTGTCTAAGATTGTCCAGATATAATGCCTCACAAGCCCTTTTAGCTCAAAGAAACTTCAAATGCAATGTATATGACAAATGTATCATTGGTGGTCTTTCCCCCATAGGTATTTAAAAGACGTTATTTTTACTTAACTCAACTTCCTGATGGTTCATATATTCTCAATTCCTATAAAGATGAGAAAAATTCAAAAGAATCTAAAGGCTGCATCTTCTTGGACGCGTGCATTGACGTTGTTCAGGTAGGAGTATGGAGGTAATGGGTCTCTTTCTCCAGGAGTATTATTGATGAACTAATAAGAGTCTCGTCTATCTTGGTTAATGGCATCGCCATTCGTACACACACAAAAATCTCATCCATATTTAGAAACCTCAGAATCCTTTTCAGTGCCCCATTCTTGCTCCATGCCAACATTAGAGTGTTTACCGAGTCATCTGACTCCAAAGTGCCTCTTGAATCTCTTATCTTATTTCCATCCTCACTGCCCCTTTTCTGGTTCACCTTTTTATTCTGTTACCTAAATGTCTTGCCTTCCCATTGGTTGTCCTTCTCCAGTCAATTGTTTACACTGTCTTCCTAAGACATAGATTGGGTCCTTCACTTCTCTATTCAAAACCTTTTGGCTCTTGACCTTTTGTCTTAGGGACTGAGATCTGAAGACCCTAACAAAACATTGCAGACCACCAAGGATTTGGCCTTATCCTACTTTCTAGCTTCATTTCCCCCTTGCATCTCTTTTACATTCTGTGACCTAGCCACACCAGGCCAAGCACTTAATGGAGTTTCTCCTGTATGTGGCTTTCCTTACATTGTTTTTCTTGCTTGGCATATACTTTCTCCTTCTGTTTCTCTTTGACATTTTTTTAAAGGAGGTACTGGGAATTGAACCTGGGACCTCATACATGTGAAGTGCATGCCTCAACCACTGAGCTACACTCACTCCTTGACATATTTTTTAAGACTTTACTCAAATGCTGCGTCTACCATGAACCATTTTCTTCCTCACCCTCATGCCCACCATATGAAAATAAACTCCACTTTCCCTATGCTACCAGTTTGCTTTTTTCTCTATCATATAACTGAATCACACTCTGATTTATGGTTCATTCTGCACATTGCTTTTTGGATTTCAGGGACAACATTTTGTTCATTTCTTTATCCCCCTATAATAGCAGTCTTATACACACTTATGTTATACATAGGGGCTTAGCTCATGTTTGTGGATTTTAATATTAAGGGGGCATGAACAAGACAGGGTGAGAAACACAGAGCAGAGAGGCAATCTAAATAGGAAGTTGATTCACCAAGAGATATGAGGGATTACTTCAGAGCCAGGGTGGCACAATGGACCAGAAAAAGCATTGGATAGATTAGGAGTCAGGAGATCTTAGTTCAACCTCCTTAACCAACCTGTTTTAATTTTCAAAACTATAAAATGGGAATTCATAATGTCTATGTACTCTAAAAAAGATTGTCCCGAGGATCAAATGAGAAAGCACTTTAAAAAGTATAAAGACCTATGGAGAATAGAAGATATCTTTTATATATATAAAAGCTTTCTTATCTCACTGGCACAGAGGGCACAATATAATTTCCAGATTTTTTCAATTAACTCTAGTCTAGATTGACCTTTCTTTATAGCGCTCCCAGGATCTGCTTTCCCCATGTATTTATGACCCTCCTCCCAAATATTTTCAAATATATAAATCTTTAATTGCTTGCTACAGCAGTTTAATTTCATCCTTTACTATACTTTGAAGATGAGAAGGAACTTTTTTGGTAGAACTTGAGTAACGACCATTCAGCAGAAAATTATTGATTCTTGAGTCTTTCTTGAAATTAGTGCTGAGGTATTTGGAAGAGGGAAGAGGGGGTCATTTCTTTTGCTATGACAGAGGAGGTGGTAATGTAAAAGAATTATGTTTGAGGAAAGGAGGAGGCTTTGATTTTCCTTGTGTGCTAGTGTTCAACATTGATTAAATTTTTACTGAGTTACAATTTAATGTAAACCAACAACTACAGTCTTTTATGCTATTGTACATTTCATGTTACGCATGTTAAAGTGAATTATATATCTGTAATGGATTTTATGGTGTGATATAAAGCAAGCATCAGATTTGTTTAAGGTCACATTTAATCTTGTTTTAAAGAACTGATTTTGAAAAATATGTAAATATATAAGGAAAACTTTAAGCAGAGTGAAAATAGTAAAATGTTTACTTTTATGGTAGCAGTTTCATCTTCTAATTGTGAAGGATGTCAGGAGTGTTTAAATGTTAATACTCAAGTAGCATTTTATGCCACCTTTGTGCATGTAGCTCTGTGCTCAGTAATTACGAACAAAAAATACGTTTGACATGGTCATCCGTAATCTTTGAGCTTACATTTCTTGTTGAAAGAAGCAATTATTTCATGAAAGCATTGATGTACTTCTGAACTAGAGTAAAAATAAATAAACTAATGAAATCTAATATTAAAAGAGCAACTAAACTAACAGAACACGTGCTTTTATTTTTTTCCCCTCTAGTGCCCCAAAATGCGCCGTCATGCTTTTGAACTCAAGATGTTAGATAAGTATAGCCATTATCTGGCTGCTGAAACTGAACAGGAAATGGAGGAGTGGTTAATAACTTTGAAAAAGATTATTCAGATCAATACCGACAGTTTAGTGCAAGAGAAAAAGGAGACAGTAGAAACGGCGCAAGGTCAGAATTTTTAAATGATTCATTATTGAGGTAAAGCACTCATCTTTAATCCATGGGAATATCCTTTGTGTAGGGTGCATATAGAACTCCTAATCTTGAATGTTGACCTGCCTCTTCATTAAAAGTGACTGTGGACATTGACAGATAGTTTTAAGAGTTGATGTTACATGGGTTTTGACACATGAAATACAACCAGACTAAAAATTCATGGCAGATTTTCAAAAGTCCATTAAAGTTTTCCCTAAGGTTTCAAAATCAAAATTCTTTGCAATAAATCTAGTGGAGAGGATGGAGTGGGAGAGATAGTTAGGATGTTATTCTTAGGCGATTAGTAATGGTCTGTATGGTTTGGAACATCTGCTTTTAATGAATTTACAGATGATGAAACTAGCAGCCAGGGAAAAGCTGAGAACATCATGGCCAGTTTGGAGAGGAGTATGCATCCGGAGTTGATGAAGGTATATCTTTCTTATGGCAACTTGCCTTCGGTTGAGACAACACAGGATTAGCTGTTAAAATTTTAATGCTGGATTCCATTTGACATTGTCATTTCTAAGGCAAAGACCATAGTGGTAGTGAAACAGGTAGAGATTATAAAACAAAAGTTACACTACTAAAGACAGACTGGTAAGTGCCAATTTTCAGTTTGGAAAAATTTTTTTTTCTAGACACCAGGAAGTCCTTCCAAGTTTTTGTGACTATTAATTTTATCTACTACTTATAGAATTTGATTACTGTGTGTCATTCATGAAATAAATATTTTTCCAAGGGGTTATTGACCTAGATCATGCATGTGATATTCAATCTAATGATTTATATGTTAATTTCACATGAAAATCATACTCTCTATATGTAAATATATGTGTATGTACATGAATGATTTCATCCGATAGCAACTTTGGTGAGCAGACAGAATTTGAGTTATTTACTCTGCTTTTTGAAGTTTTAAAAGAACTATGGAGGTTGATTTTCATGCATTTCTTCATAGGATATGCATTTTATCTTGTGGACTCTATTTTACAATAAATTACAATTTATTCATTTAAACGCTTGCCTAACCTATTTATATTTTTACTTTATTCTTTTTCCTGGACTACTAGGTTAACCAAATTTAGGAGGTCCTTTTTCCTATTTTAAAGTTACCCTTTTCTCAAGCTTTAAAGCTATTTTCCAAAATTTAAGAACACTCAGGGTCTCCTGAGCTAGGCTTTCTGTGATTTTGTAAATTTCAGACATATTCTTTCTCAATGTCATTCCAGAATGTCCAGCCCATTATGTCTTTCTTAACAGGTGAAGGAATCAGAAGTATATATACATGAATGTATAGAAGGGTAGTGTTTTCATTTTTATTTCTTTTTTGTATTCAAAGTATCTTGGATTCTTTTTTTGTACCTAATATATGTAAAGCTATATTCTTGGCATTATGAGAAAAGCATAGAAAATATAAGAATCTGATCTATAGCTCATCTCATGTCATAGTGGCAGTGATATATCACTCCCCAGCCAAAGAAGCATCCTTTATCCATCTTAAATACTTGGAAATAGATTATAGTACATTTTTGAGGCTGTGTCACAGATTGCTGGTTCATATAAACTGTGTATGTAAATGGTATTCAGTACTGTTTTAAAGAAATGAAATAATATTTGGTCTACTTTCATATATTCATATTTTCCCATTTTAGTATGGACGAGAAACTGAGCAGCTAAACAAACTCAGTAGAGGAGATGGAAGACAAAATCTCTTTTCTTTTGATTCGGAAGTTCAGGTATTAAAGATTTCTTTAAATAGACCTAGAATTGCTTACTCTGAAACTACACCTGTGAAGTGTTGAATCACTGATTTTTGCACCACTAGGGAATAGATTGTTTTGTATTTGTCTTGTTCTCTGTGAACAGGGAACTTAACAATGAACTTTAAACTCAGAATGTCATACTTGCAAATAGTTTGGGACTGAATACATGTTTTTTCCCTGGGTTCCCTGTATCTTTTTACTTTATCTTTCTCCTAAAAATGGATAAATTAAAAAACCCTTAGAGAGGGCTTCAGTACTCTTTTAACCCGTTGAACACAATTGTGATCTAGTAGCAGTGAATATCTGCAGTGTAAAGAACACCAAGCCGTGTGCGATACTTATTTTCCACTTTAATGTAGGCATGTAGAACTGGGATAATTTTCATGCATAGCTTAATCCCTTTTTAAATGGAGGGTGGTTCAGGAAAGGGCAGGTATGTGTTCATATGTGTATTTTAACCTCTTTCACGAGAGGTTGGCACTTCTTATACTAAGATATAGCCAGTTAATATGAAGTTCATGACATTTAAAAATCAAATGTCTGATTTGTTTAAAATGGGACAAGTGTGTAGTATAAAACTATTACAAACCATTTTCCTAACTGGAAATATTTCACAGTAAAATTAAATTACTTGGAGGGATTATTGATTTTTTTCTGTTTTCTTTTTCGTCATTCTATGTGAGAGTCCTAATTTAAATATTTGGTTTTATTTTTAATAAAGTATGCATAATATAAGCATTACAGGTTTTTTGCCTTAATGGACAATATATCATAAAAATTTAAAATAATTTGGGGAGGACCTGATTTTTTTTGTTACTATTGCTTCTTTTTCTTTTGCTTCATACTATTTCCTAACCTAACTTTTTTTAGTTTGAAATGGAAAGATATGTTGTCTATAAGTAATGCAAACATTTTTCCTTAATAATATTTAACATGAGAAAATAATTTGGGGAAATGGATTTCATCTTCCTTTATTCTACAGCAGTGTAATTTTTTTTAGTTTAAGTAAAGTAATTAACAAAAAATAAAGAGTATAGCAGGCCTCAGGAATGTTAGTTCTAAGATACTCATTCAGAAATATACTTGCTTCAGGCATTCCCGAGCCTTTGATTTCCCCCAGATGATTGGGCTCTAATTGGACATGCCAGCCTCTTTCATTTTATACAAAGGACCCAATTGACTGTGGTTGAAACTAAATCCAGTATCTTTAAAATTTTGTGGCATAGTGTTTTTGTGGTTATGGAATGGAACTGATTTTATGTTTGAGTTGTTTGACAGTGAGTTACATTGAGAGAAAAATTTCCAATTGTGATGCAGCTTTGAGGACAAAGAAATTTAACTTAATACTGATTATGGAAGGCAGTCCCGCCACAGAGAAACCCATCTTATATGTGTTAAATACCTTTTGTAGGTGAGGTGCCATCCCATAATATCAGCCTTCTTTTGTGGCCACAGTTGAGCGTTTTAGAGACATGATTTACACCCCTGAGAATAAAGAAACGCTCTCTCACTGGAGAAGGTGACTCAAACTTTGAACTACAGGGGAAGGCCATGTATTTCAACATTTGTACTTGCAAGTCTCTGAAGGGAAAAGATATGGGGGTTGGGGTGGTTTGGTACATTTCTCTTCATATTCTACTGTCTGAGTAAGACAGGAGGGAGAATAGATAAATGGGCAGAAATTAGAATCGATCTCCATGGCAATAACATGCCCCCGCTGGCTCCATAGACAGATAAATGTTCAGGAGGGAGCTGGCTAGTTATGTACAATTGTATGCCTTTTGTAGATAGAGAAAAATGAATTATGCTTGTCAGGTAATAACATTATACTTTGTTTACACACATTTGTATTCCTTTCGTAGGTAGGTAGATTCAGGAAAAAAATCATGCTTTGGTACACACATTTAGGCCCTTTTAAGGAGGATTTTGTCAGTGATATGGGTCTTGGTCAGGACAGCTATAATTATTCGAGATTCTTTAGGCACAGTACCTGTTTTGGTTTGAATTATTTAGGGAAGTGAGAAAAATTCTCTGTTTCTTGGCTTGAGTTTTCTATATTGGCACTATATACTGTTCAAATTCACCACATCATTTCCTGCCTGCCATGTCTCTGGCCTTAATGAAAGTATAGTAAGTGGTCCCACATCCTATACTTTTATCTCCCATTTGTGAACATAATGTAAATCTATTCAGACATTTGGAATGAACAGATGAATTTAAGATTGCTTGAGGCTTATGAACTGAGAACAAGGTTTCTAGGATTTTCTTTGAGGAGGGACAGATTCCTCTCTTGCTAAGAGAAATTCCTTGACTCCCAATATATTTTTAAAATTTTATTTTGAGAATTAAAAAAAAAAACAACAACCTCTTTTGGCTGCCAGGATACATCCCCCAGCTCTGTTAGAAGTGGATTTCAATGTTTATCAGTTTCCTAAGCAGACGCCTCCCCCTCTGCTCCCCAGTGTTCCGGACTTGTCTGCCTCCTCAGCCTTCTCCCCCTAGATGCCATTAACTTCTAAATCTAGATCTCCAACCCAGATCTCTTCTATTGTTCTAGCCACCTACCTACATTACCTCAAATTGAACATGTCCCAGACTGAACTCATCATCCCTTCTCTCGCTGCCCCCTGCACCAAATCTGCTCTTCGTTTTTATCTCACAACTAAGTTCATAATATCACTATCCAGTCTCACCAGTTAGGCCATTGTTTGTTCTTGATATCTCCCACACCCATTCCTGTCAGTGTTGCATTCTGCACAGCTCATAAAGGAAACAAAACCCCTGGCATTATCTAACGTATATTTTGTGGGAAGACAGATAGCTTAATAAACATTCAAAAAGTAACATTAGGATAATCAGTGAAAGAAGATATAGACTGTCAGGGAATACGCTGTTTTATATAGGGAGTTAGGGAAGGTCTCTCTGAAGAAGTGACAGTTGATTAGAGACTTGAATGTAGTATGTGATTAAGACCTGCAGCTATTTGGGGGAAAAGGGTCCCTGACTAAGAACCAAAGTGCAAAGGCACTAAGGTGGAAGTGTACTTAGTGTCCTGGAGAAATAACAAGGACGACAGTATGGCTAGAACAGAGGGGGCAGCAAGAAGCAAGAGTGGTAGGAGATGAAGTCAGACTAGGAGGATGTAATCATGTCATGTAGGGCTTTGTAGGCAGTGGTGTGGACTTGTGACCTTTCTATTGCTTTAGATCAGATCTACCTCCAAGATTTCTCCATCTTTAAAAAAAATGTATTTATCTATCTATTTTTATTTCTCTCCCCTCCCGCTGCCCCGTCTGCTCTCTGTCCATTCATTGTGTGTTTTTCAGTGTCTGCTTGTATTCTTATCAGCAGCACCGGGAATCTGTGTCTCCTTTTGTTGCATCATCTTGCTGTGTCAGCTCTCCATATGTGCAGCGCCACTCCTGGGCTTGCTGTGCTTTTTTCACGTGGGGCAGCTTTTCTTACAGGGTGCACTTCTTATGCGTGGGGCTCCCCTACGCGGGGCACACCCCTGTGTGGCACGGCACTCCTTGAGCACATCAGCACTGCACGTGGGCCAGCTCATTGCACGGGTCAGGAGGCCCTGGGTTTGAACCCTGGACCTCCCATGTGGTAGGCAGACACTCTATCAGTTGAGCCACATCTGCTTCCCGTCTCCATCATTGTTTGAACCTCAGCGTAAGTGTACCACAAAGGCTTGCTGAATGTACAAATAAAAAAGTTCAAATGAAAAATGGACTTAAGACTATTGAATTCTGCCATTTTTACTTTTGGGTCTATATTAATATGATTCCTATATATTTTTATGTAATGATACATATCTGTTTTGTAGAGGTTGGACTTTTCAGGAATTGAACCTGATATAAAGCCATTTGAAGAAAAGTGCAACAAGCGTTTCCTGGTAAATTGCCATGAGTTAACTTTCAATATCTTGGGTCAAGTTGGAGACAATGTAAAAGGACCACCCACAAATGTATGTATGTCTTTTCCTTTTACCTCCACTGAACAAGGGCGTTAAAGAACTGTCTTTCTTTTTAATGGCTGTGAGCTAATTTGCCAGATGAAACATTCCAATTCTACATTGTATAATAAATTTGACATAGAAGAATTTCATGCATTTCTGTCTTTGGCCAAAATATGTGCCTCATCTTGACAAGGTTCCTGAAATTCTTAACCTATTCAGAATAGCAGAGTATAGCAGACCCTTGACATTTAAGAAGTACATGTCCCCAGAACCTGGAAAGTCCTCACATTTCTGAATTCTACTAGAAGAAATGATTTCTTCTGAGTCATCGGTCTGTATCATATCCATGAGTAAGGAAGATGAAAGCTGTGCTGGAATGCACATGCTGTGAAGTCAGCTATGGCTTATTCACTACTCCCATAGGGTGGAATTGAATTTGTTCTGCAGAGAAAATTCTAATGATTACCTGTTACGGATCATTTGAGTTGCTCAGAAATACTTGAAACTCTAAATGTTAAATCTTCAAAGAAACAACTTTTTATTTTTTGGTTCTAGTTTTGTTTTTTAAAAACATCTACAGTGATGATTGAGTCTCTTACAAGGGAACTGAAATGCACTAGCTTGCAAAGGGTTAATCTTTATGCCATCTGGCATGACATTTCCTTTTGTGACCAGCTTTCAAATGCCATCTATAGAAAGGAATCATGTCTTCCAAACTGCTGATGGGACAAAGCTTTTGTCAAATAGTTTAATGTTGATTGATATTAGCTTTTATGAAATGTTTAGTCAAGTAAGTTGTAACATATCAAAAATGATTCATTTCTGTTCTACAATATTGGCATTGTCCTTTTTGGTAAGTTTAGCATACATATAATAAATTAAGTTTTATTCATAGAACAATTGATGATAGAAACTTCTGGTTTCTACTCTTCATCTGAATTTACAACTTGTAAAATTATTTACACCTGACAAAAGTTAAAATTTTATGTCTGTCATTTTGGGATATTCTTTTTTATATGCAAATGAGTCTTGATGCAATTTTAGCCATGTGTGGAGGTCAGAAAGAATTATAATCACAGCAGCTTGAGTGATTTTTAAAAAATTATTTTGCAGCTTGAGTCTCTCCTGCCTCCCCTTCCTCCAGCCTCCAAAAGTCTTAGTTTAAAAATGTAAATTGTTTTCATTCCCAGGTTGAACCTTTTTTTATCAATCTCGCCGTATTTGATGTAAAGAATAACTGTAAGATTTCAGCTGATTTCCACGTAGACCTGAATCCTCCATCTGTTCGTGAAATGCTGTGGGGCACTTCAGCCCACCTGCCCAGTGATGGGAACCCAAAGGGCTCTTTATCTGAGTCTTTCATTCATGGGATTGCCGAATCCCAATTACGCTACATAAAGCAGGTAAAGAACGGTCATCAGCCTTTGTGGTGCATTCAGAATAAGAAATAGAAACACCTTAGGATGTTTCATGGTTCCAGGCCAATGATTTCCTACACATTCCATCTCTTGGAAGGTCTGTCTATAGATATTTTCTGGTCACTAAATTTGGAGGAAATAAGTGTAAAGCGATGCTAGTAATATATGGTGAAGTAACATTTCCAGTAGGATCATGATAATGAGACCCAAAGAAAGTATTTTGTAAGATGGAATGCAGATACATGCACATGCTCATGTGCATACTTCTGAGTAAGGCAAAAAGATCCCCAGAAGTTTTTCTTGAAGAAAAAATAGGCCTATAATAATTTCCCACCCCTGATTCCCATGTCCATTATGAGTATGTATTTTTAAAGGAGTATAAAGGCTATTTGTACACTTTGCCAAGGGGTTCTGGTTAAAAAGCAATGGTGGAGAACTGCTCGTATCACAGCCAGAAAGTTATTTTGTTCTGTCCTATTTGGTGCAAAGAATCCCCTTTAGAAAAATCCTAACATTTCTCTGTCTGAAGCCCATAAGATGTTAGAGGAAGCAGAATTGCTGGTCTGCCTTCTAGACACTTGCTGCTGAAAGGAAACCAGAGATGGCATAGAATTATATTGGGAAGTGGCAGAAGAATAAAGCAGCTCACATTGTAAAGAGACCTATTTTTCTTTAAAAAAATTATTTTTTCTGATTATAAAAATAAACACATACTTATGTAGAAAATCCAAGCAATTCAGAAAGTATAAAAAAGGTAAAAATCACCACCACCCATAGACAATAGCTGTTAATATTTTGGTGAACATCTTCCTAGTGTTCTCTACATATAAAAGATATATATATATTTTCTGTGCTCTCATAAGATTATATCATTTATGCTGTTTTATAGCTCCTTTGTTTATTTACCAATGTCACGTTTATCATCCTAGATCAATATCTATTGATCTTTTATCTATGTTCAAATATTTTAAAATTATACTCACTTCTGGCATTCATGTGGGGGAAATGTCTAGAGTACTGGGAATGGGGAATGGTAAGTGCTTAGTAAATGTTAGCTATAGTAATAATCAGCATTACTATTCTAATCCAGCCTTATCCATGTGGGATGTTGGATGTATGGACCCCAAGGCTGAGAGGAAATATAGCATATCTTTTGTTGTCTAAAAGCCCTAGTTTCTATCCTCTCCACCCACTGAACTTCACTCACTCTCTGAACTTCAGTTTCTTAATCTGAAAAAAATACATATAGTAGTGCCTGCATTTGAAGGTTTCTACGAAGACTCAATGAGATAATGCGTGAAAAGCATCCCTCATAGTTATGAGGCAATTAGTTAAGCAAAAGATTGCACTCCAGGTACAGTGTTCAGCATACGTTCTGCAGGAGCAGCTCAGGCAGTCTGTCTGCCCCATGTCACAGTTCCTATGGCATGTTCTTGGCAGTACCAGAGGCCATATTCTGTGACCTTGAGGCACTTTGATGGGCCATTCTAGTATTAACCAGGTACCTAATATGCATTATTTAATCTATAGAAGTTTCTGAATGGCTATTACCATCTCCATTTCATAAATGAGACTTAGGTTGTGACTTGCCTCAACTCATACGTGGTGGAGCCAGAGTTTGAACCCAGGAAGTTTGACTCATGAGCAGTTTTTTACCACTTTGTTTCATGCTTGCTGCTTGGGGATTCAAAGCTGAATCAGCAATTATCCAGGATCATTGCAAACTACTTGACTTCGGAGGAATGATTTAGTCTCTTATAGTTCTATTCTGCCTCTGGAACAAATGAGGTAATATGTCTGAAACTCTTTGAAAATTGGAAAGCACTGTATTAACACAGTTGGTAGTATACCAAGTAGAAAAATAAAACTTGGCAGATTCCCACTGATGGATTTTTTCCACTCAAATCAAGTGGCATGGTGTGTCTTTAAACAACAGACATGATGAACTAACAGGGTTTTTAGAGGATATTGTATTTGGAAGGAGTCTAACTGGACGGGGATGACATGATTGTTCCACATACATTCAAGGAAATTTTCTGTAACTTTGGTTGCATTGGCTTCAGTACCCTTAAATGAAGTGTGTAAGGACAAAAGGAGTTGTAGATTTTCTGTTTCTTCCTTGACAGTGAAAGTAACAGAGCTCTTTAACTGCAACAGAAAAATATTTTCTATTGGGTGATTTAGTTTTAATGTTATGGCGAAGCAGTAAAGTGTTTTCTTCCTTCTTAGTTGCAATTAATATTAATTAAAGGTGAGTGAATTGCTCTGGAGTTACATGCAGCTGCTTTTAAAAATGCATAGCCAGCTCCACTTGAAATGCACACTATTTCTGTATATGCCAACTAAGGCAAACAATGCATTGTAGTGATTAGGCTAAAGAGTGCTCCTTATAAGCAGCCAAGCAGAAGAGGCTAAACTGCAATGGTGACACCTGCACTTTGGAGACACATACGTGTAAAGTTGTTGACATAATCCAGGTGGAAGGGACATTGGGGGCTTTGAAAACTGTATGAAAGGAGCTGTTATTTATATACTTCTAGGGTCTTAGACATGATCCTGTGTTGAAGATCGACATTCCATACTAAACATTCTCCTAGGAATCGTTGACCAAATAACTTTGCACATGGTTAAATAAAAAAGTCTAATGGAAGAATTTTTTTTTCCAGGGAATTTTCTCAGTGACGAATCCACATCCAGAAATTTTTTTAGTTGCCCGAATTGAAAAGGTGTTACAGGGAAACATTACACACTGTGCAGAACCCTACATCAAAAATTCAGACCCATTGAAGGTATTTATACAGATCATTTCTGAACATTTCAGCTTATGTAGAACTTGCCTTTTAAATGGCATTGTCAGTGGCCCCTCTAGGAAAAAAAAACCTTATATGAGCATGCTATTTATTCTGAAATACTGTATATTACACAAGTGTACATACTAAAGCTTGAACATGTCATTTTCCCCTTTCATTTATGTTCTGTTTACATGACAACTTGATTTCTGCTTGGTCATCAAAATAAGAGCTAAAGGCTTAATTGGCACTGGATCGTCAGCAGTAGTCAAGTCCAACCCCATGTACAACCTTAGAAAGTCAGAGCTGGAAGGGTGGTTCCCAAATGCTAGTCCATACCCAGATCTACTCCTGTCCAGGGTGAAATGAGCAAATAGACGAAGACAGTGTTCCATGAAGCTAAATGTATTTAGTTAGAAGGGCTGCCTTTTTTCTAATATTTTTGTTCTTCCTGCTCTTTAAATGAAATGTTGGCATACTAAGTAGTAAGGTAATTTTTTAATTGTTTTGTTTTGTCGAATGTCCTTAAGTGATAGAATTAAAAGTTGACAACCCTACATCAATCATCCAAACTTCTGGATCATCAAATCCAAACATTTAGAAGCAATTGTTCTAATCCTATCCTTTCATTTTATAAATGAGAAGACTGAGGCCTGGAGAGGGAGAATTGTGGCAAAGCTCATTAGCAGCACTCTGGCTACTGTGTATTTATGAAGTTTTGATCCGTTATGCATGGAATTTACTTGTGTATCCAAGTAATGTCTTAATGATATAGATAAAAGCCTCCAGCATCCTGTATCCCTAGGGATGAGCATCCAGCCAGCATTTCACAGTCTGTTTAGATACCATATGCAGTTTATCATTTTTGTCATATCTCAGTGCCTGTGTGAACAGCAGCTCTGGCCTGCACTTGACTAATTGCATTGACTCCTGGTTAGTTGTTCCCTATCTTGAGAGTAAAAAAAGGTCAACTGTATCCAGAACTAACTTCTCCTAAGAATATTGAGTGTCTGCCTGGTGTGTGAAAGGAAATACACGTTAAAACTGCATAAAATTTCCTAATAAAGGTCGGTGGCAACAAACGGGTCCTTCAACCGATTTGCCTGTCTCCTGATATATTGGCAAAGTCTCTATTAATGAGAAAATAATACAAAGACTTTAAGAAAAGCTTTGGTCTTGGAAAGTAGGTAGTCGTTGCATGTTGTGTTTCTTTTGTGGCTATTTTATTTTTCTTTCCCCTAGAATTTTGGTGTTTTATATCAGTAAGATGGGGAAATTACTTTTTCTGTGTGTGGGTCCATGGCAGTTTGAACTAATATGTGAACCTATTTTCTTATTTCTGACCTTAGATAGCCCAGAAGGTGCACAGGACAGCTAAGCAAGTATGTAGCCGGCTTGGACAATACAGAATGCCTTTTGCTTGGGCTGCCAGGTTTGTACAAATATAATCCTGACTCTTCTGTTCATGCTCATATGTGAAGTTGGGGGCTGTTTCCCTGACCAGCATGTCAGCAGTGTTTCTGGCAGGCCAGTTGTATCTTGGGACATTTGGGATGTAAGAATTCTTTCTCATACTATTTGCTGTGCATCAAAGACCCTCTCATGACGTGGGGGCATTTTCAGGACTTGGAGTTGTCCTGGGTGATACTGCAGGGACAGATACTGGACACTGTGTGTCCTGCCATGGCCCACTGGGTGGACTGGGGGAGAATGTAAACTACAATGTAAACCACTATCCATGTGGTGCAGCAGTGCTCCAAAATGTATTCATCAAATGCAATGAGTGTCCAATGATGATGAAAGAGGTTGTTGATGTGGAAGGAGTGGGGTGAGGGGGTGGGGGTATATGGGGACCTCTTACATTTTTTGAATGTAACATTTAAATAAAAATAGAGGAAAAAAAAAGACCCTCTCATTTCTTCATATGTCTTGCTTTGGGGAAATTTTCTTTGACTTGGGCTACTTACCTGACCTACACCACTTAATTTTGTTGCATTTTAAAGCAGAGCTTATTTGCTAAAGTGTTGGAATTTTCCCCCAGATAACTAGAGATAGTAGTGAATAATTTCAACATGCCCCCTATTTCAGTTGGCTGGGATTATGCCTTGAGAAACTATCAGAGAATAATTCTGGAAAATATATTGAAAATTAGAAGGCAAAGAATAAAAACAGTCACTAAGTCCAAGTATGTAAATAATTAATAGATTTTCTTGCTTCCTGATGACAAATTCAGTGAACCCTTCGGGGGTGGTGTGTAAGGAAGCGTGTATTATATATATCTTATGGTAGGTTATGCTGTTTTGTCTAAATCTTGGAAACCTATATTCAGAGCCGACTGAAAATGAGTGTTTTGCTTTGAAGTACAGGTTCCCCGGCTTGTTTGTAGGTACAGCCTGTACAACTCACTGGAACTTTTGTGGAAAGGGCAGTATGATCTGAATAATCCAATCAATTAAGTTCAGTGGGTTCTGGGGAGTACCATAAGAGTAGGAAATTCTGAGTTAATTAACTCTTCTGTCTGTCGCTATTTATAATCATTTCACTTTTTGGAAATTCTCAAAAGGCTTTGTATGTAAGTAGATGAGAAGGTATATTATCCTTGTTTTGCAGACCAGTAAAAAAGATAACGAAGGGTAGATGAATGGCAAAACGTAGTAATGGAGGTTGGTATATTTAGGCATTATAGAAGGTGTTAACAGCACTTGTGAACATAAGCAAACTTTGTGATGTTCCTGTTTGGAAAAAATCATTTGCTGTTGCTGCTATTGTGGTTGTTATTAATAATTATTAAGTGCTAACTCTGAACCAGGCTCTGGCTTGAGTGCTTTATGTGGCTACTATTATCCCCATCTTGGAGATGAGGCAGTTAAAGCCCAGAAGTTTAAAAAAAAACCCTTTCCCAAGGTCACATAGTGCAATGGAGCTCAGGGATCAGAACCTGCTTCACCTGCCTTCAAAGCCCACTCTAGACAACTGTGCTATACTCTCCCCCCATCTGGCCATGGCAGTGGCTGCTTGATGCCATTTTTGCCAGTAGAAAACTTCATTTTAAAGTATTCCAAGTAGATGCTTTGCTTCCCAGTTCTAATGAGGAATTATGCTATTTTTTCCTTTCTGAATTGTTTTGGTTGTCTGCAGTAGCAGGAACCCACTCTGAAGGCTTGGCTGGGGTATGTAAAAGATGCACAGTAAACTCCTGTTTACTGAAAATAATAGGATGTATGCTTAGAAACAGTAATGATGGTTAATGCCTATAAACACATCTTCAGAGACTCTTCCAGAGGAAATTATTTTTCTGGCTTCAGCTGTTTGCTATATGCTGGGCACTTGTACATTACTCGCCATTTTAGCAGTAAACTAGCTGCTTGAAATTGGGGAAGGGAAGGGGGAGGGAATAATTCAACTTCTTGTTTGAAACTCTACATATAAAACTTCCCTAAAGATATAATTTGTCTTTTTTAGGAATGACTTAAATTTGATAAAATTTTACATGTTCCGTTGGGTGTAATCATGGCCCCAATCAAGATACAAAACATTTCTATTCTCCCAGAAAGTTTCTTCAACCACCTATCCAGTCAGCCATCCCACCCCAACCCCACATATCTACCAATTTGATTATTATTGTGGATTTCTTTTATTTATTTTAATTTCATAAAAATGGAATCCTATGGTACTAACTCTTTGTGTTTGGCTTCTTAGGTTTAGTGTGTTTTTGAGATTCAGCCATATTGTTGTTGTATGTATCACTGGCTTGTTTTGAGTAGTATTCATTGTATGAATATTTGTTTATCCATTCCCTTGTTGATGGACATCTAGGTTATTTCCAGTTTTGAACAATAACAAATACATCTGCTATGAACATTCATGTATAAGTCTTCTGTGAACATAGGCTTTCATTTCTCTTGGGTACAAGTCTAGGAGTGGAATTGCTGTGTCTTAGTATAGGTGTATGCTTATTTCATGAGAAACTGCCAAATTATTTTCTAAAGTGGTTTCAGCATTTTACATTCCCACAAGCACGAATTTTATTTTAACTTATCAATATTTGAGTTTTTTTTAACCTTTCTGTTACTCTTTTAGACCCATTTTCAAAGATATTCAAGGCTCTCTGGATCTGGAAGGGAGATTTTCTCCTTTGTATAAACAAGACAGTAGCAAACTTTCTAATGAAGATATTCTGAAGTTGCTCTCGGAATATAAGAAGTAAGTAGGGTTACTGCAGTAAATGAATTAAAAGTTTATTAAAATGATGAGAAACCATATGCTTAAAATTTTAAGTTTGGACATAGGGTAATCAATGGTTTTAGTAGTCATAATTTTTAAATCTAAGATATTCTTATTTTATACCTAGGCCAGAGAAGACCAAATTGCAGATTATTCCTGGGCAGCTGAACATAACAGTAGAATGTGTTCCCATGGATTTATCAAGTAAGAACTCACATATTGGAAATAAACCTTAAGCGTTATGTCTGAATCTCATGTTATCTCTTCAATCTTTTTAAAGTTTTTAAATTAAAGTCTTTTTTTTATTAGAGCAATTGTAAGTTTATAGAAAAATCATGCAGAAAGTGCAGTTCCCATATTCTATCCCCACACACAATTTCCCCTCTTATTAACATTTTGCAGTAGTGTGGTGCTTTTGTTACGTTTGATGAAACGTTATTATATTATTAACTATGGTTCATAGTTTACATTAGGGTTGATCCTCTGTGTTGTACAGTTCTATTCTGGTGACATTTATCTTTTTATTGAGATTTATAATGGTGATGGTTATGAGTAGGGAGATACTTGACTAAATTGGTTTTATCAGATGCTGGTTCATGTAAAATATATGATGTTGTGCCTCAGCTCTGCCTTTTGCCTTGAGAAAGTTTCTACTTCTGTTATCAACTGAGGAATCACAAAGGACAGTAATTTCTTTTCTTGTCTAAGGGCAAGAGTCTAAAATTCTTGGAGAAAAATGGACAAAAGACACAAAAGTAAACTTGCAAGGAATAAAATATCATGACTTATAAACATATGAAAAAATGTTCCATCTTATAGTCCCAGTGATGCAAATTAAAGTTAGATGCTTTTGCTCATTTGTCAAATTTACAAAAACATCTAAATTGAAACTCCCTAATGCTGGCTAGGTTTCAGCCTAGCACCATCACGCATTATGAGTAGTAGTTTGGCAGTAGATACCCACGGATGTCCATAACAATTCCATAGATGTCCATAACAATTTTGAGATTCTCTCTTTCCATTCATTCCTCCACTGAATAAAAATGGGAGTAAATATTTGAGTACCTACTAAGTGTTTTAAAGTTTAGATGGAGCAATAGACAATAAACAAGAAGCAGATAGGGGACAGACTTGGCCCAGTGGTTAGGGCGTCCATCTACCACATGGGAGGTCCACAGTTCAAACTCCAGGCCTCCTTGACCCCTGTGGAGCTGGCCCGTGCTCAGTGCTGATGCGCTCAAGGAGTACTGTGCCACACGGTGTCCCCCACGTAGGGGAGCCCCACGCACAAGACGTACGCCCCTTAAGGAGAGCCGCCCAGTGCGAAACAAAGTGCAGCCTGCCCAGGAATGGCGCCGCAGACACAGAGAACTGATGCAGCAAGCTGACACAACTAAAAAGAGACACAGATTCCCGTGCCGCTGACAACAACGGAAGCGGACAAAAAAAAAACCATGCAGCAAATGGACACAGAGAACAGACAACTGGGGGGGGGCGGGGGGAGA
Source organism: Dasypus novemcinctus (assembly GCF_030445035.2). Classification (NCBI taxonomy): domain Eukaryota; kingdom Metazoa; phylum Chordata; class Mammalia; order Cingulata; family Dasypodidae; genus Dasypus; species Dasypus novemcinctus. The sequence continues at coordinate 128,194,578 of NC_080704.1, forward strand.
AGGGGGAGAAGGGGAGAGAAATAAATAATATTAATAAAAGAAGCAAATAAATGAGTAATTTCAGCTCGTGGTGGGGGTAGGCTGCTTTAGGAATGGCCCTAGAAAGGGCTCTCTAAGCTCAGGGACTGATGGGGGAGAAGGAGCCAGTATGCAGTTGTTGTGACATTCCAGCCTGTGGTCCCTGCATGTGTAAACAGTTAAAGGATTGCAGTAACTGGGTGAGCACTAGTGGGCATTGCCACCCCAAGGTCCTAAGGATGGAGGAATAAAATATGGATTAGAGTGGATTTACTGGTATTCTACTTTCGAATTATTGTGACTCTAGCAATGGAAGAAATTATGTCATTGATGTGGAGATAATTGCCATGGGAGTTGCTGAAGGCAGAGTGAGGGAAGAAGAGATGTGATATGGGGGCACTTTCAGGACTTGGAGTTGTCCTGAATGATATTGAAGGCACAGATGCAGGACATTATATATCCTGCCATAACCCACTGAATGTACTGGGAAAGAGTGTAAACTACAATGTAAAGTATAACCCATGCTGTGTGGCAGTGCTCCAAAATGTATTCATCAAATGCAATGAATGTGCTACAATAATGAAAAAGGTTGTTGATGTGGGAGGAGTGGGGGTGTGTGGGGAGTGGGACATATGGGAACCTCTCATATTTTTTATTGTTTTTTAAAATTTATTTTTAATTTATTTCTCTCTCCCCCCCCCCGTTGTCTGTTCTCTGTGTCAATTTGCTGCGTCTTGTTCCTTTGTCCGCTTCTGTTGTTGTCAGCAGCACAGGAATCTGTGTTTCTTTTTGTTGCGCCATTTTGTTGTGTCAATTCTCCGTGTGTGCGGCACCACTCCTGGGCAGGCTACATTTTCTTTCGCACCGGGCAGCTCTCCTTACGGGGCGCACTTCTTGCGCGTGGGGCTCCCCTACGCGGGGGACACCCCTGCGTGGCAGGGCACTCCTTGTGCGCATCAGCACTGCACATGGGCCAATTTCACACGGGTCAAGGAGGCCTGGAGTTTGAACTTGGGACCTCCCTTCAATATCATTCAGGACAACTCCAAGTCCTGAAAGTTCCCCCATATCAAATCTCTTCTTCCCTCACTCTGCCTTCAGCAACTCCCATGGCAATTATCTCCACATCAATGACATAATTTCTTCCATTGCTAGAGTCAAAATAATTCGAAAGTAGAATACCAGTAAATCCACTCTAATCCATATTTTATTCCTCCATCCTTAGGACCCTGGGGCGGCAATGCCCACTAGTGCTCACCCAGTTACTGAAATCCTTTGGGCCAAGTCTGCTTTCCACTCTCATGTTTTTTAATGTAGCATTTTGTGTTATCTATGTATCCTTTAAAAATAAAAAAAATACATTAAAAAACAATCCTATAGGATTTCTTGGCACCCTAGCTGACCCAGCCCTCATCTTCTATTCATGGAACTGGCATGTGCTGTCCGTGGAGGTCCCTGCTGCCAATTTCAGAGGGAGCAGAAGAACCTTCTTGCACATACTGGGATTGTGTATGTCTGCCCATCTGGTGGCAGCTCTCAATGGACTGAACCAGGACATTTGCTGCAGGCTTCCCATTCTGGAATTTACCCTGTATATAGAAGGCCATCCACAGAATGCTGTGGGAAAACACTCTAGTTGCTGCTGCCTGGGGCAAGGGATTGATGGATGGGAACATATATAACCTGTACCATGAGTAAACTATTTGCTAGTTAAGAGGGGACATTTGTATTCATGTAAATGGGGGAATTTCTAGGGCCACACATACTTACTTATGACAAACCTCATGTGCAGAAAGCATCAGGGAGGCCAAATTCAAAACTCCCTCAGACTAATTTGTAAAGATGGGGAAAGGTGTCTTTTTCCTTTTTTTTTTTCTTTTTTGTTAGAGGCTGTCAGACAAGTAAATTCTCTATCATGATACTAGCTGGGTACAAGCTTCAGAATCAGATGCCTCAGAGTACAAATTCCAGTGAAAACACATTAAAATATCAAATGTCCACATTTTAGCAAAAGATTACAAAACAGACAAAGAAAAAACAGTGACCCATGCAACAGAGATTAAATCACTAGAAAGCATCAATGAAGAGGAGCAGACTTGGGATATTCCAGTAAATGACTTTTAAAGTAGTCCTAAATATTCTCAAAGAGCTAAAGGAAAACATAGACAACAAACTAAAGGGCTTTAGGAAAAAAGGTAAATGAACGTAAAGAAAATTCAACAGAGAAACTAGGAAGAATAGCCAAAAAGTGCTGAAGAATACAGTAATACAAATAAAATTTCCCAAGAGGGGTTCAGTAGCAGATTGGACCTGGCAGAAGAAAGATTCAGTGAACCTGAAGATAAGACAATTCATATGATTCATGTTCAGCAGAAAGAAAAAGGCATGAAGGAAAGCAAACCTCTTATATGTCGGTTGAGCCCTGAATCTCAACAGAGTCGCAACACCTAGTCTTCAGTTTATCAGACTACCCAGGACAACTAACAAAAGGATGATGATGGATAACATCTATCCCCAAAAAGCCAGTATTTATAACTGCAAGCAAGACAGTTCCATCCATCTGCACCATGGGATCTAAGCCCCCTTTCAATCAGAAAGAGAGTGGGCATCACCATCCTGAAATCCTCAAGATTGAGGAATGAACAAACATAAGGGGGGAATGCAACTATGGATTAAAGTAGACATTATTGTTCTAGTAATGAAAGAACTTGTATCATTGATATAAAGCAGTGGTTACCAGAGGTTCTGAGGGGAGGGAGAGAGAATATGTGTAACATGGGGCATATTTTTCGACATTGGAGTTATTCTGAATGACATTGCAATGACAGTTATAGGCCATTATACATTTTGTCAAAATGTATAAAAATGTGTGGTGCAAAGTGTAAGCTACAAGGTAAAATATTCACCGTGGTTAGTAGAAATGTTTCAATATGTGTTTATCAATTTTAACAAATGTACCACACTAATGAAAGATGTTGTTAATGGGGGAAAGTGGGGGAGATGGTGTGGTATATGGGAATCCCCTATATTTTTGATGTATCATTTATGTAATCTAAAGCTTTAAAATTTTCAAAATGGATATAGTCTGAGAAGCCTGTGAGACACCATCATCAAGCGTACTAATATACAGATTGTGAGAATCCCAGAAGGACAAGAATGAGAGAATGGGGCAGAGAGAATATTCAAGGAAATAAAGGCTCAAAGCTACCCGAACCGAAAGAAAGATATGAATACACACATTCAAGAACCTCAACAAACTCAAAACAGCATGAAGCCAAATAGATCCACACCAAGACACATAATGAATGCCAAAGATTCTGAACTTTCAAAATTTCTGAATTCTGAAATTTTTAAAAAAGATTTATTTTTTATTTATCCCCCCTCCCCCCGTGGTCTGCTGTCTGTGTCCATTCACTGTGTGTTCTTCTGTGTCTGCTTGCATTCTTGACAGCGGCACCGGGAATCTGTATCTCTTTATGTTGAGTCATCTTGCTGCGTCAGCTCTTTGTGTGCAGTGCCACTCTTGGACCTGCTGCGCTTTTTTCACACGGGGCAGCTTTCCTTATTGGAACACACGCCTTGCATGTGGGACTCCCCTATGTGAGCGACACCCCTGTGTGGCATGGCACTCCTTGTGTGCGTCAGCACTGCACGTGGGCCAGCTCACCACACGGGTCAGGAGGCCCTGGGTTTGAACCTTGGACCTCTTTATGGTAGGCAGATGCTCTCTCAGTTGAGCCAAATGTGCTTCCTTGAATTCTGAAATTTTTAAGAGGGAATCAACAGGCTGTGAATAAGAGAGCCTCAATAAGATTGTCAGTTTCTCATAGGAGATCATGGATGCAGTAAGGCATTAGATAACATTTAAATTGCTGAAAACACAAAATTGCTAACCAAGAATTTTATATGTGGCAAAACTATCTTTTAAAAACGAGGGAGAGGGAAGCAGATTTGGCTCAACAGAGCATCGGTCTACTATATGGGAGGTATGAGGTGGTCCACGTGCAGTGCTGACGTGTGCAAGGAGTGCCGTGCCACACCTGGGCATCCGCCGTGTAGGGGAACCCTACGTGCAAGGTGTGCACCCCGTAAGGAGAGCCACCCCACATGAAAAAAACGTGCAGACTGCCCAGGAGTGGTGCCACACACACAGAGCTGACACAGTAATATGATGCAACAAAAAGAGACAGATTCCTGGTGCCGCTGATAAGAATGCAAGCGGACACAGAAGAACACACAGCAACTGGACACAGAGAGCAGACAACAGGGGGAGTGGGGGAAGTGGAGAAATATAAATTAAAAAATAAAAAATAAAAAAAAGTAAATAAATAAAAATGAGGGAGAGAGTCCAGTCAAGTAAATGGTGATATAAGAAGCTCCAGGGTGCTGTTCCATCTCAAAATTGTTGAACAACCAGAAAAAACTGGTGGAACCATCTTACTCAAAACTCCGGTAAATAGTAACAGGAGGAATGTCGAATCAAGAAAATGCAGCTTTAAAAACTGTAGAAGATTGTGACACTCTTGCTAGCCTCTCCCCCAACCCTCCCTGGGGTTATGCAGAGCCAGCTTGCCCTGTTGAGGAGGGAGTAGAGTAACCCTTATGTATGTAGTTGGGAGTTTTTATCGATGCCAGTCTATCAGTTAGAAGCCTGAATGATTTAACCAGTTAATTAATCTCTGGCTTGCCATCTGATCACTCACCCTGCAGTCAGGAGCAGTGCAGACACCGAAGGTGATGTAAGAAACAATTAAGTCGAAGTAGCCTGGGCACAGAATTATCTACTTTAAGAAATACAGTAGAATACCCTGGAGAGGCAGGGGAGTCTATTTCATAGGGAGTAGAGGGGGCATTAGAACTCAATTCCTAAGGCCACGAGTAGGCACAAGCCCAGGATAAGATGCAGGCTTATAAAAGATGGAGAGGACCCTGCACTTCACATTCACCACAGGATGATTTTCATAGGAAGGCTAAAGTCTGAAAGAGAGCACCAGCTAATGCAGAGCCAATTTGCAGAGACGGGAAAGGTGGTTTTTGTTTTTGTTGTTTTTTTTCGTGCCAGACATTCAGGGAAATCTGTCATATCACTACATGGTTACACTCTTAAGGAACATTGAGCTCAGGGGTAAATCAAAGAGTTAACACTTTATTAATGTACAGTGTGCAATAAAAGATTACAAGACAGACAGGAAATGGTGACACGTTCAAAGAAACAATATGAAAATCCAGAAGCAATCAATGAAGAAAACCAGACTTTGGACATACTAGACAAAGACTTAAAAAAACAAAGATCTTCAGTATGCTCAGGATATAAAAGAAAAGATGTAGAAAGAACTAAAGGACATCAGGTAAACAATGAAAGTACAATATGAAAATCTCAATGAAGAGACAGAAATTTTAAAAGGGAACCAAACAACTGGAGTTCATGATCAAAATAACTGAAATGAAAAATACATAGAGGGTTACAACAGCAGATTGGAACTGGGAGAAGAAAGATTCAGTGAATTTGAACATAAGACACTTGAAATGAGTCAGGCTGAAAAGCAGAAAGAAAAAAAGAATGAAAAAGAAAATTGAACAGATCCTGAGAGAACTGTGGGACACCATCAAGTGTACCAATATAGCCATTATAGGAATCCCAGAAGAAGAAAAAAGGGGCAGAAGTACTATTCAAAGAAATAATGGCAGAAAATGTCCCAAATTTAACAAAAGTCATGAATATGCACATTCAAGAACACCAGTGAACCTCAAACAGAATAAATTCTAGAGAACCATGCCCAGACACCTAGTAATCAAACTGCCAAATGCCAACTACAAGGAGAAAGTTCTGGAAGCTGTAAGAGAGAAGTCATGTGATAAGTACAAGGGTGTCCCATTAAGATGAAGTGTCATTTTCTCATTATTAAGCACAGAGGGCAGAAGGCAGTGGAATGAAATATATAAAGAGCTGAAAGAAAATAATTACCAAGAATTTCTTATTGGCTGAGACTTCCAAAAGGAGGGAGAGCTTGAGACATTCCCAGATAAACAAAACTGGGGGAGTTCATCACCACAAGATTCCCATCCCCCCATTTTAGTTTGCTACAGGCTGCCAATGCAATATACCAGAAATGGGTTGGCTTTTATAATGGAAATGTATCAGGTTAAAAGCTTAGAGTTTTGAGGTGGAGGAAGTGACCAAATCAAGGCATCATCAAGAGGGGCTGTCTCACCAAGTTGCAGCTGTGGGCAGTCAGGCACATGGAAATAGCATCTAAAGGTGCTTACTCTTAGAGCACAGCTGTGGTGTTCAGGCACATGGGAGGGCGTAATGGTGCTCTGCTGGTCTCTGCTTTCTCCTCCAGGCTTACTTTCTCCTTGAGCTCAGCTGGGAATGATCAGGCATATGACCCATCTCTCCCCTCTCCTCCAGCTCCATATCTTCCAGCCTTTGGGGGGTGGGATGGGCTCTCTTTCCGTGCCTCTGTGTTCTGCTGATTCCAGCCTCCATCCTCTGGAACCTCTCTCTCAGTTTCTTAGGGTTTCTCCGCCTCTGCAGTTTTTTTTTTCCTGTGTGTCTGCAGCTCTTTAGTCCTTCATTTATAAAGGAATCTAGTTAAGAGGATTTAGGATCCACCTTTGGTCCATGCAATATAATCAAAGGCCCTTAATTGAAGTGATCTGACCAAAAGTGATCTAATCAAAAGGTCCCATCTACAATGGGTTTACAGACACAGGAATGGGTTAGCTTTTGTACAGGATTTTCTGGGGTCTGCAGAAATCTCAAGCCAGCAACCCCCTACAAGCAGTACCAAAGGGAGTTATGCAGACTGAAAGGAAAGAACACTAGACAGTGGATCGAAGCTGCATTATGAAAGACCTCCAGTAAAGGTAACCATTTGGTAATTATAAATTCCAGTACTATTGTGTCTTAGTTTGCCACAGGGCTGCTCATAGAAAGTATAAAAAATGTGTTGGCTTTTATTAAGGGGATTTATTTTGGGTAAAATCTTAAAATTCTGAGGCTGTGAAAGGTCTAATTTAAGGCACTATCAGAAATGCTGTCTCACCAAAGTCAGCTACTGGTGATCACATGGTGATCAGACATGGTCTGCCAGCCTCTGTCTACTTTCTCCTTGAACTCAGCTGTTGCTGATCAGTCATCTCTCTCTGATCCTTGGCTCCTTGAGTTCAGCTGTGGGTAAACCTGGAGTCCTTTCTCTCAAATGGCCAGATCGAATAAGGCAGAGCTCCCTTTCCCTGTGTGTGTGAGTGTGTCTCTGTGTCTCTGTTTATATCAGACCTAGCAAGAGAATGGAGACTCAGCCTGACATAATCCAACCAAAAGCACTCGTAAGTGATCTAAAGTGATTCCAATTCAATCAAAGGATACCATACTCACAGAAATAGATTAGTTTAAGAACATAATCTTTTTCTGGGATTCACAAAACTCAAACTGTCACATACTGTATTTTTTTTATGTACCTCCACTTTTTACTACTTATAGGTTCTAAAATGCAAATGCATAAAAAGTTACAAACCTATGGTTTTGGAATGCAGTGTATAAAGGTAATTGGTAACAAGTGCGATACAAAGGTGGGGCATGGAGTGGTATAGGTACAGTGTATGTGTATGCTATTGATATTAAGTTGGTGTCAAATATAATTGTTACAGATTTAGGATGTTAAATTTAATCCCCATCATTACCACAAAGAAAATATCTGAAAAATAGATGTAGAAGGAAGTGAGAAGGGACTTAAAGTGGCATACTACACAAGAAGAAATAAATATAAAGGAAGGATTGATGGATGAATTGAGTGACAAAAAGGTATAAGACTTACAAAGGCTAAATATCAAAATGGCTGAAGAAATTTCTGCATTATCAGTAGTTAAATGGATTAAACCCTCTAATCAAAAGGCAGAGATTGGCAGAACGGATTAAAAAAAAACATAATGCAACTATATGCTGTTTACACAAGCCTCACCTTAAAATCAAAGACATGGTATATTGAAAGTGAAAGGATGCAGAAAATATATAACATGCAGATAGATAGTAACCAAGAGAGAGCTGGAGTAGCTGTGCTAATATCAGGTAAAATATGCTTTTATGAAACACAGTAGATTGAAATACATAAAACTGTTATAAGGGACAAAGATAGATGGTCATTATATACTGGTAAAGGGGTAACTTTTAAATATATGTGCACCTAATGGCAGACCCATACCCAGGTGTATAAGGATGGCTCAACATAAAATCAATTAATATATATAATACATCACATTTAATCAAACAGGGGAAAAACCACACGATCATTTCAGTTAACAAAGCAAAGGCATGTGACAAAATTTAGCATTCATTCTTGACGAAAACCACTCAAGGGCACTAGGAATAAAAGGAAACTTCCTCAATGTGATAACTTGCATATGTAAAAAATCCCACAGCTAACATCATGCAGAATAGCAAGACTGAAAACTTTCCCCCTAAGATCAGAAACAAGACAAGTTTCCTGCTTTCATCACTGTTATTCACCCTTGTACTGGAAGTCCTAGCCAGGGTAATTAGCTAAAAAAATAGAAAAAGCATCCAAATTGAAAAGGAAAAAGTAAAACTGTCCCTATTCACAGGTGATATATAGAAAATCCTGAAGAATCTACAGAAGAAAAAAACTATTAGCGCTAATAAATTCAACAAAGTGGTGGTTAGAAGATCAACACCCAAAAATCAGTAGTGTGTGTATACACTATATCAGCAGTGTTCCTCTACACTAGTAATTAATCTGAAGAAGAAATTTAAAAACTCCATTTACAGTAGTAACTAAAGGAGTTAAATATTTGGGAATAAATTTAACCAAGGACATAAAGGACCTATACATGAAAAACTACAAATACTTACTTAAGAAATTAAAACTCTAAATAAATGGGAAGTTATTCTGTGCTCATGATTAGAAGACTTAATATCATGATTGAATACACAGATTCATTGCAATTCCAATCAAAATTCCAACAGCCTTCTTTGCAGAAATGGACTAGCCAATCATGAAACTTTAAATGGTAAGGATATGGGCCCTGAATAGCCAAAACTATCTTGAAGAAGCATGAAGTTGGAGGAAACACACTTCTCTTTTTTTTATAAGATTGTATTTATTTATTTATTTATTTCCACACACACACACACACACACACACACACACACACACCCAGTTGTCTGTTCTCTGTCTGTTCATTCGCTGCATGTTCTTTTGTCCACTTCTGTTGTTATCAGCGGCATGGGAATCTGTGTTTCCTTTTGTTGCGTCATCCTGCTGCGTCAGCTCTCCGTGTGTGCGGCACCATTCCTGGGCAGGCTGAACTTTCTTTCGCGCTGGGCAGCTCTCGTTATGGGGCACACTCCTTGCGTATGGGGCTGTCCTACGCGGGGGGCACCCCTGCGTGGCACCACACTCCATGCGTGCATCAGCACTACGCGTGGGCCAGCTCCACACAGGTCAAGGAGGCCCTGGGGTTTGAACCGTGGACCTCCCATGTGGTAGGCAGACACCCTATTCATTGGGCCAAGTCCGCTTCCTCCAATTTTAAAATGTATTACAAATCTACAGTAATCAAAATAACATGATACTGTCACAAAGACAGTCATACTGACAGATGGAATCAAATCGAGAGTTCAGAAGTAAACCCTCATATCTATGGACAGTTGATTTTGTCAAGAATGCCCAGACCACCGAATTGGGAAAGAAGAGTCTCTTCAATAAATGGTATTGAGAAACCTGGAAATCCATATACAAAAGAATAAAGATGGACCCCTACCTCATACCACATACCAAAAATAACTGAAAATAATCAAAGACCTAAATATAAGATCCTAAAGTATAAAAATCCGAGAAGAAAACATAGGGAAGCATCTTCAGGGCCTTGTACTAAGCAGTGGTTCCTTAGGCTTTACACCAAAAACATGAGCAACAAAAGAAAAAAATAGATAAATGGGACTTCATCAAAATTAAAAACTTCTCTCCATCAAAGGAATTAATCATGAAAGTAAAAAGAAAACCTACAGAATGAGAGAAAAGAGGAAACCCCATATCTAAGTGTTTAATACCCATAGTACAAAGAATCCAACAAGCAATAACAAAAAGAAAAACCACTTAATTAAATCAGCCGAAGACTTGAGTAGGCATTTCCTCCAAGAATATATACAAATGGCCAAAAAACACATGAAAAGATATTCAACATCATTAACCTTTAGGGAAATGCAAATCAAAACGAGGTACCTTTTACCCACCAATAGAATGGCTACTATTTAAAAAGGAAAATATGTTGTTTTTTGTTTTTTCAGTTAGGCCAGTATAAAGAATGAGTTGGGAAATGGGGGGAAAGAACAGAGCTTACTGAGAAGTGAACCTGTTGGCCATGTTGTGACTCATTTCCTCCTTTCCCTGTGTTAACCTGCCTCCACTTCACCCTCAGAGTTCACACCCTATTTTTAAGGGGGTGCTGAGGGGCAATGGGTGTTCTTCTGTAGTTACTTCCTGCTGGGAAGTAGTCTCTGCCCAACAGGGCATTAACCTCTCTGGCTATTTTGTTGAGGTCGAGGAAATCTACACATAACAAAGGCGTTGATTCTGTAAGAATAAACGTAATTAGAATTTTGCAGGTACATGGTCCCACTAAAAGGATGAAGAAGATGATGGTAAGCAGGCTCAAAAAAGGGGACCAGCTATGACATACTGGACCATGAGAGTGAGAAAAGCCAGGTGCCTTCAGAGGCTACATCCTCCCAAAGTTGATGGGAAACAGCATTCTTCCTTGAGTTCTTTTTGCTGTTGGTTACCTCTAGGGAGAGATTGTGCTAGGCCTGCTGGGATTGGTATAAATTTCCAACAGCAGTGGTTATGCCTAGGACAGCTAGGAGAGGTATGAGGAGAGGCATTGCCCCGGACAGACAGGATAGGCAGCAAGACAGTCATATGGCAAGCAAAATAAAGACAGTATTTAAGAGTATTTATAGGCACATTATTAACTACCTGGAAAATGAATTAAGTTTACTAGGACTTTTAACATGTTCACTATATCTGTGCAAATGATCTAGGATAGAAAAGACATCATTAAAATCATTAGACATATAGGTATAGTACTTAATATGGAAGGAACAAGTTCCTCTTTGAGCTACAATTAATAGATCTAAGCTCCAGGTTTGCAGTACCTTACGTGTTATCTCTCCATGGATGCAGGCCATAATGCCATTTGTGTTAAAGTTCTACTCACAATACTCTGGTAATCGTTGCTCCACTTGGTGTGTCCTTCACATGGCCGGCAACCTGCAGCACCATTGATCCTAGAGAGAGACTAGGAAGGCAAGGCTCCAGTGTTTTACTGGCCTGGTGCATAGTGCTCTTCAGCAGTATGAAACAGAGCCATTCTGGAGGCAATGTCCTTGTACATCTGGCCATATCAAGCCATTGCTGGCTGCTGCAGGAATCTGAAACTGCAGTGTACTGTCCACTTCAGAAGCATTATTAATTAGAAACCTAAATTGATTTTAATAACAAAAACTAACTTCATAACAGGGAAACCTGTCAGAGGCTACCTCAATCTATGTGTTAAAGTGATGGTAAGGAAAGATAATCTTGGTTCCATTGGGAATCTTCAGTTTTCATAAAATAATTGAGAAAGTAGTTTTTCCTGTACTGCTAATGTAAAATACCTATAATTAATGTCATCATGGTAAAGGTGTAGAATTACAAAGCAAAGCACAGGGGAAGTGCCTGTGGTTCAAGCAATTGATCTCCTCTTTACATATGGAGGACCCTGGTTCGATCACTGGAAGCTCCTAGTGAAAAAGGAAAAATAGGCCCCTGAATGGTGGAGAGGTACACCAAAAAGACAATGACACAACCAGAAAGGGGGAGGCAGGGAAGTAAAGTACAAAAAGTTAAGCCCATTTGATAGATTATACATTGCATTGCAAGTATTTAGAAAGTGTGTAAAGATTAAGAGATAGACTTCGGTATTGTCAAACTCTCATGTACATTCACATCAGGCCTTCAGTATACTGCATATTGTTTCTCCATTTGGGTTATTGGCTAAGTTGGTCACTTACCCCTAAAACAATAAAAGTACTACATCTCTGAACATGCTCCTGAAGTGAATGGAAAATAAGGTTTTGGAGAGGATGTGGAGAAATAGGAACACACTTTCATAGTAGGTAGGAATGTAAAATAGTGTGTTTGCTGTGGAAAAGTTAGGTGGTTCCTTAGGAAGTTAAGTGTAGAATTACCATATGATACTGCAATTCCACTTCTAGGTATATACCAAAAAGAATTAAAAGGGACTCAAGCAGTTATTTGCACACTGAAGTTCATAGTGACATTATTCACAATTACCAAAAGATGGAAGCCATCCAGGTGTCCATCAACTGATGAATGGATAAAGAAAATGTGGCATATACATACGATGGGATATTAATCACCTGTATAAAGGAATGAAGTCCTAATACATGTGACAACATAGATGAAACTTGAAGGCATCACGTTGTGTGAAATAACCCAGACACAAAAGGACCAATATTATATGATCTCAGTGATTTGAAATAATTAGAGTGAACAAATTCTTATAAACTAGAATACAGGGAACCAGAGGACAAGGTAGGGGTAGAGAATATGGGGTTTATGCTTAATGGGTATAGAGTTTCTGTTTGGAGTGATGGAAAAGTTTTGCTAATGGATGGTGATAGTGATAGCACAGCATTGTGACTATAACTAAACCACTGAATTACATATTTAAATGTGATTTAAAAGGGGAAATTTTAGGTTACATATACATCTCTGGAATAAAATTTGAAAAAACAAAACTATACACATATAGTGAACTCTAATGTAAACTGGTCTGTAGTTACTAGTGTGATTATTATAATGTCTCATCAGTTTTAACTAAGGTACCATATTAATGCAAGGTATTATTAATAGGAAAATTATGTTGTGAGGGAGTATATGAGAACTCTATATTTTATGCATGATTTTTCTGTAAATCTAGTTTCTCCAAGAAAAAAAGAGGGGTCACTTAAGATATTCCCAGATAAACAAAAGCTGAGGGAGTTCATCACCACTAGACTGGCCCTACAAGCAGTGTTACAGGTAGTTCTTCAGGTTGAAAAGAGAGGACACTAGAGAATAGGTTGAAGTTGCATGAAGAAATAAAATTCTTTGGTAAAGTTAATGACATGGATAAATGTAATTGCCAGTACTGTCGTATTTTGAGTCTCAAATTCCACTTTATAAAAAAAAAGATTTACTTTATTATTTTTCTTTCTCTATTCCCCCCTCCCCCAGATGGTTCTCTTGTCTGTTTGCTCATTGTTTGCTTGCCTTCTCCAGGAGGCACTGGGAACTGAACCTAGGACCTCCCACATGGGAGGCGAGTGCTCAGTGGCCTGAGCCACATCCGCTTCCGGCAGGCTATGGCATCTGCTGGCTTGTGGCATCTGCTCGTTTGCTGCGGGTGTAGTGTCTAGCTGGTTGTGGCAGGTGCACCATCTGCTCGTCTTCTTTAGGAGGCTCTGAGACCTGAACCGGGGACCTCCCCTATGGTAGGTGGGTGCCCAACTGTTGAGCCACATCCGCTTCCCTGAAATTCCACTTTTTACTTCCTACAGAATCTCAAGGCAAATGCATAAAATGTAAAAAATGATCAGTTGTTTTGGATCCATAATGTATAAATGTGTGGTTTGTGACAAGAACGCCATAAAGGTGGGTGGACAGAGGGGGAGTAGGAACATAGTGTGCGTATACTATTGAAGTGAGATTTGTATCAAAGCAAATAAGATGGTTAAAGATTTAAGGTGTTAGATTTAAGCCCATGTTAAACACAAAAAACAATATACAGAAACTCAGAGACAGAAAGTAGAATACAGTCTATTAGGGGGAGGAAGTGGAGTCAAATACATAATGCGTACAGGTTTTCCATTTAGGGTGAAGAGAAAGTTCTAGTAATGGATGGTGGTGAGGGTGCTGCAACATTGTGAATGTGATTTTTTTTTTTTTTTTTTTAAAGATTTATTTATTTATTTAATTTCCCCCCCCCCCTCCCCTGGTTGTCTGTTCTTGGTGTCTGTTTGCTGCGTCTTGTTTCTTTGTCTGCTTCTGTTGTCGTCAGCGGCACGGGAAGTGTGGGCGGCGCCATTCCTGGGCAGGCTGCTCTTTCTTTTCACGCTGTGCGGCTCTCCTCACGGGCGCACTCCTTGCGCGTGGGGCTCTCACACGGGGGACACCCTTGCGTGGCACGGCACTCCTTGCGCGCATCAGCACTGTGCATGGCCAGCTCCACACGGGTCAAGGAGGCCCGGGGTTTGAACCGCGGACCTCCCATATGGTAGACGGACGCCCTAACCACTGGGCCAAAGTCCATTTCCCGTGAATGTGATTAATACCACACTGAGTCTTATGCTTGGGAGAAGTTGTGATGGGAAGATTTATGTTGTATATATGTTTCTACAATTTAAAATGAAAGAGTAAAGAGACAGTGACAACTAAATGCAATACATGGTCATGGACATGATCTAATAATAGAAGAGAAAAGCCCCAAGATGACATTATTGGGTCACATGAAAATTAAGAATATAGACTATAAGCTTTATTTATATCAGTGTTAAATTTCTTGAACTTCATAACTGCACTTAAGGTGATTACGCAAGTGAACATCCTTGTTCATAGGAAATGTACATGGGAGTATTGTGTGTTCAAGGAGTTATGATATGTGCAACCTGCTGTCGAATGTTCAGAAGTTAGATAGGTAGATGGATAGATGTGCAGATTAACGGCAGATGGACGGAAGGAATGCCTGGTAAATGGACTGACGAACGTTTGGGTAGAAATAATGATGTAGCAAATGTGGCAAAATATTAAACTTGGTGAATCTGGGTATTTGGGAGAGATGAGGGTATTTTGGGCTTTTCTGTATGGGGTTTGCAACTGCTCTGTAAACGTGAAATGATTTCAAAATAAAAAGTAAAGAAAAAGACCTGGAGTTGGGAGCAAGCTTGGTATGTTTGGCAGGGCTGTAGGGAAACCAGTATGGCTGTAGTTTAGTATGTGATAGGAATTGTAGAGATAGGGGTTGAGTTAAGAGAAGTCAGAAGGATGCAGGGGATTGTGTAAGAGCATGGAAACTCTTTTAGATTAGATTTTATTCTAAATTCAATGAGAAGTCATGAAAAGATTGTCAGCAGGGGAGTGGCATCTAATTTACATTTTAAAACTTCTCAGAGTAAATCTTTAAGGATTTTTTTTCCTTAAAGAAATAATTTGAAATGAAGACAGGAGTTTATGCATAAAGATATTCATTCTTTACAGTGCTATTTATATTGGGGGAAATTTGGAAAAAACCAAAGGGTCTGATACTATGTGGTTAAGCCAATTATGGTACGCAGATACCATGAAACATAATTCAGCGTTGAAACTGATATTTACATAGTCCATGGAATAAGATATCAGATAAAATACGCAAAGAACCCGGATAAAGTTCTATGCATGGTGGGATTTTTTTTGTTATTACATAAAGTATGCATAGAATGTTAAGAAAGTTATTTCTAGGTATCGGAATGATAGATCGTTTGCTGCATGCCTCCAGATTTTCTATTACTATAATAATTAGAAAAACTAATCCAACAAAAATTACTGTGTCCTCAGGTCTGACTCTCCCTGGGTCTTCCTTCTCTGACAATACCGCTCTGCCACAAGGGCAGGCAGTCTTTAGAGTCTCTTAAATATATGAATAACCTTTCATACAGTGGCTACTTCAATAACATATGCTGCTAAACTTTTTTGAGGCTTTGTATTGTTCATGTTCTGGAGTATTGAATTTTATTATTGTTAACACATAAGGTCTGTAGTTTCAAAAGGCTTCCATTATTTAAGTGAAAAGTTGCACCTGTACCAAGTTAACTTTTTAAAAGCAACTCACCATGAGCTAATTTGAAGCATAAATTTACTGTTATTTCCCTGATAACAATAAAAATTTGCACTGAAAGCTAAATTGCAGCCACAGGGAGAAAAATGTAATGGATTTCTTTGCAGAGTTTAAATTTGTCAAAATTATGTGTTATGTTTGGCAAATCACTCCACTTGAAAATGAGAATGAAATAATAATCCATGTCTAATTTGCACGGCTCTGCTAAAATCAGCATTAGGCTGCTCTCTCTTGTCCTTTTAGGTTCTTAAAGTGTTTGTATGACTTTGTGTCAATCAATAAGAATTCCTTTTTTTTTCTTTTTCAGATCAGTCTTTGAGCGCACAATCCATTTGAACACAGTGTATTTTTATAAATGCAAGAATGTGTTAACAGTTGTTAAATTGTATTATCTTTGCTGTTTTTTTCCTACCGTAGATTGTATTACTTCTTCATATGTGCCCCTGAAGCCTTTTGAAAAGAATTGTCAAAATATTACTGTGGAGGTTGAAGAATTTGTTCCAGAAATGACAAAATATTGTTATCCATTTACTATTTACAAAAACCATCTGTATGTATATCCCTTGCAATTAAAATACGATAGCCAGAAAGCATTTGCAAAGGTAAGTAATGTAAACTATACATTTTGGAGTATAGTATGTTATTCTTAATATTCCAATTTTGTGGTTCATTTTGTATAATTAATCGTTTTAGGCAAGGAACATCGCTGTCTGTGTAGAATTCCGGGATTCAGATGAAAGTGATGCTAGTGCTCTAAAGGTTTGTTTATGATATTGATAAGCCTGTATGTTTAGTAGAATTAGAGATATTGGTACTTAGAAGTCTCGGTCTCCATGCTTAATTTGTTGAAATATCACAAATAAAATGTACTAAAGTGCCAAATGTAATATTTTCTTTTTCTATCCTTACACATTAACTGTAAAGGGTGAGTTAAGTAATAATAAATAATGAGTTGGGAGGACATACAGCTTTAAAAGTAGCTAAGCTGCATATATCAGACTTTCGCTTTTGTTCTACTTTTCTTTGCTCTGTCACTCATTCAGAAGGTCATTTTGTCTTATGAGCTGATGGTTTATAATGGTACCATCAGGGGTCTATAAACGCCTTTCTCTTTGAAACCTCAGCAGGCTTTGAGCCAACAGAAGCACATCAGGACTGCCCTGCTCTGAGATATGACTTCTACTCTGTGACTGGCCTAACGGGGCCCTCAAGCTTGGATTAGTGATCTATGGAAAGCATAATCTCAGTATCATCTGATACAGTGGTTCTTAAGTACCTGTCACTTCATGGTGCCTCTACGTGTTCACTCTTTGTAGCTGGATTTTACTTTTGTACTTCTGCCTCCTCATCAGAGGCCTGAATGAGAAGTCAGATCTAGCCATCACAGAGTGTTTAGTTGGCTCCCTCTTCTCTAGATTGAGTTGAGATCAGACAGATGGATTGCTAGTCTGATACGCAAACCACCTAGGGATAGAGGCTGGAATGCCCCCGACAAAGTCGTTGAATGGTTAATAGTCCCCACCTTTGGAAAGATTTTTTTTTTCACAGAAACGCCTAAGTTAAATTCAAGATTAGCTGGCTCAAATTAGGTATATTTTCTCTGGTGCTCCCTTCAGTGGAGATGGGAACAAATGTTCCTTTTCCTCCATGCAGTATCCTTTTATATATATAAAGGTTCTTAGGTTACCTCTTAGCAGTTTCTGCAAATTGCCTTCATAACCATGTTTAAGGAGAGTTGGATATGCACTCATATGGAGTCTCAGTTTTCATTTTTTAGTAGGCTGAGAACCTCACTCTGAAGTAACAGAGTGAGGTAATTAGTACCTTGGCTTGCTGGCTCCATATTCTTTGTTGAGCTTATTAGGCCTAGGAAAGTGAAAAACTCAAGCTAGAAATGAAATTGGATCTTTCTGTGGAGCCATAGAAAGCATTGCCCTTATTATATTGATATAACAGAAGGTAGTGATTTAAAAAAAAAAACATGGTTTATAAAGGGAGAGAACAATAAGCTGTCTGTAGAGTAATGGATGTTTAATTTTTAATTCCTATAAGCACTTGTTTCTGACTGCCTGGGGGGTGGGGAGTGTCGCTCTTATACTGAGAAATACAGATAGTGTGAAAGAAGTATTGAGAACATTTCCTTCCATACATTTCAAAGTGTTCGGCTGCTTACTGTCAGCCAGTTTGGAATTGTATTTCTTTGATGGCCAGAAGTTCTAAAGCATCTGCACAGCCAAGTTATACATTATCTGGAATGGTGTCTGGAGTGACTTGTGTAAATGATTCTGAATTTGATAGGCTCATGGTGAGAGCCAGTTGGACTTGGCTGTGGCCCTGTACTCACAGATGCCTCTAACTGTATGTGGTTTCCCTATCATCATATTTAAGGACCTGCATTTAGAATGGTGACTCTGTTTCCGTCCTTTGCAGTACATTTATGGAAAACCTGCGGGGTCTATTTTTACCACCAATGCTTATGCTGTTGTCTCACATCACAACCAGAATCCAGAGTTCTATGATGAGGTAAAAATGCATTATTCTGACATTTATAAAATGCAGTGGTTGCTATTTTTTTCTCCTTGAATCATTTCCATGATTTCATCTGCACTTTAAATCCCTGAGTATTTTGTTCCATGAAAAAATAAAATGTCACATCAGAGTAAAGGGCCACTACCTGCTTTTGGTACCCTTTGATGACAATGAAAGATTTGTCCAGGACTTTAAGAGACTCCCTGATTTGAGATAACAACAAAGTGGGATATAGACAGCAGACCAGAAGTAGGACTCTAACCCTCACTTTGGCAATCAGCTCTGTGACCCTGAGCAAGTCACTTCCCCTTTTGGAGTCTCCATTTCCTCAGCTTTAAAATAAGAAATTCAGAGATTTTCTGAAGGCCCTTCTAGCACTTACCATGTATAGTTGTGTGTAGTAGGGTACCACCTCTCCGTGAGTGAAATGTTTTGAGAGACCCAATGGCACCATTAGACCTCTAGAATTCTACTCACTACACAAAACCTCTCAGTACAAAGTAGACAAAGGTCTGCCTGTCTCCATGCTTCCCTTCAGAGGCTTCTCTGTCCTGCTGACCCTCTCTCTGCCTCTTTCTTTCTTCTCACTCCTCTGTCTCTACATCTTTGTGTACGTCTAAGAATCTGCCTTCATATCTCTGTCAAGCGTCTTCTAGTTTGTATCCAAATCTATAGACTGCTTTTATTCCTATATGTCTCCATGGAACCTGGATGTATGTCCTAGGCCAGACACTCTGCTGTTTCTGCTTCTCAGTCCTCATGTCTCCAATCCTGGCTTTGTCTGAAAGCATTCCCCGTGCCTTCATGATCTCTCCAGGTCCATCTGCTATTGTATGGGAAGCCTTAGGCCTCACATATTCCTTTTCTCAATCCAGTAGCTCTAATTTCAGGAGAAGGGGAATAGTGGTGCCTTGCATTTTTGCCACCCACAGAGGAAGTGTGCCCATATTTATGTGCAGCAGAGCATCAGTTACCCAGATGGTCAGGATGCTTTGAATTGGCATGGTGTGTGGTGATATATACCTTTAACAGAAATTAGTTTTTCACACCATTCCTTGTGTGAATGACAGTTGGACCAGATATATCCATCACCAAGCTGTTTCATTTGTCCATCTCTGTGACCAACACCAGTGACTACAGAAAACTTAATTACGTAGTAAGCAATCTCATTGTTCTTAGGATGTGTGAAATGAATAGACTTTTAAATTATTCACTATGTATTGACCAGGGGAGGCAGGGTAGAGGGGGGAGAGAAAGATAGTTTGCATATGTACCTTTATCTATGCATGCATGTGTATTATGATCAATATTTGTCTCAGCATACTTGCAGGAGGTATTAAAAACATTCATTGGGGTTCTGGTTGGAAAAGTACTTTGATATACTTTAATATAAGAATTAATTTTTAATTAATTTTTAGTACTAAATTCATATATCACAAGTGAGAATTTTTATCTCTTTATTCAAGCATAAAGTCTTATTTCCTCTAGAGAAGTTTATCTGAACTGTAATTGGTGGGTACTATAATACCATAGTGACTTTTTTCCATGTTTATTTGTAAAGGCTTAAAGTTTTTTTTTCATGCAAAAGAGATCAATGACTTAGGAAAAAGTAGCCTTTCAAATTCAGTGCACATTTGAAATAGATTGAAAGTCATGGACTCAGATTGAGTTACACAGCGTTCTTGGGCTGTAAAGATGTGGTTTTGATCCAGTGTTTTAGAAAACCCTGCTGCAAATTTGGGTCTAGTAGAATCCATTGGACTCTCTAGCCAAAAGTAATAGATCAGCTCTCAAAACCTGGGGGAATATTATTGTCAAACTGCAACTGACCAGAAAAGCATTTAGAATATATTTAAACTATATAAATATTACTTGGTCACTTGGCCTATTGCTTAGGAAGTATTTTTGGAAAGGTATGATAAAACTGAACTAAGTGTCTGACAGTGGGCTTGACAAAACAAACAAATGCTATGTGTAATTTTGCTGTCATTTCAGATTAAAATTGAGCTCCCTATTCACCTTCATCAAAAACATCATTTGCTTTTCACTTTCTATCATGTAAGTTGTGAAATTAATGCAAAGGGAACAACCAAAAAACAGGACACAGTTGAAACTCCAGGTATGTATGTGTACTCTTTAAATCTGTCTCTCTATGGCTATTTGAAAAGGAATTGTCTGGAATATAACCTCTTTTCATGAAGCTACAAACCACTGCTCCCCCTCAACAGAAAGTACCTTTGTGAGTTAAAAATTTCATTGGTAAAAGATGAAGGATGTGTTTACTTTATTATCATTTCTCCAAATACCATGTCCAGATGCTTGCCAGTGTGCTTAGACTAATATAAGCAACATAAAGTAAATTGCCGTTCTCAGAAACACATATTGTGATACACTATTATTATTTCTTTTATGTTGAATCGTCCAGCAATCAGAATTTTCCAGTTCTGCTTCCTGATGAAGAGGGAAGTGTGCCCAGAACCAGGGACATCTGTGAGCCTGAGGGAGGTTGGGGGCTGCTTGGTTCTAATGAGAAGAGAACATATTTAACAAACTTGAATATGCTTTATTAGTGAAGCAATAGGCATGGTCCTATTCAGCAAGATTTTAGATAAACTGATATGAAACATCCTTAGGAGAACATAGAAGGCTCTGTGAACGTGGCCTCTGTCACACCCAATATATAAATGTCAGCATGCTCTGATATTCAGATCTAGTCTAGCCTGGATCAATCCTGCATTCATTCATTCATTCACTCATTCATTCATTCAGCAACTATTTCTGCATATCCATTGTGTTTACGACTTTTTAGTAGGTACTAGGAAAATACAGAGGTGAATCAAACACAGATCTCATTTTCAGTGACCATATGATCTAAGAGGGCCTACATAAATAAATAATACATGACAGAAAGTGGTCATTACCAAGAAAGGGATGCTATGTGATTTCAGAGAAGAGAGAGTTATTGCATCAGCTGGTGGAGTGGGGCGTGGCAGGGAATCAGGAAAGTCTTTCTGGAGGAGATGGCATTTGAGCCAGACCTTAAAGGGTGGGGTTGAATTTTAGAATGCTGTGAAGGCCAGGAAGGTAGGGGACTCCAGAATGGAGGAATAGCTGTGCACAAAGCCGGAGTATTGAGGGGTATGTATAGGGAGCACCAAGTCGTTAAGTATGACTGGAGCACAGGGTGCTTGATGGGGAAATCATGAGACGTCATTTCGAAAGTTGGGAGTCAGAATGTGGAAGGCCTTGAATGCCAGGCTGTGGATTTGGTTTTATTCTGTCAGCAATATGGAACTATTGATGGGTTAGAAACACCACTGAGAGCCGCTCTTCAGGAAATTCAATCAGACAGCAATATAATGAGTAAGGTGAATTGGAATAGGAAAAGACTAAGGGAAAAAAAAGAAACACAAGGAAGGGGTACACCATGGCAGTAACCCAGGGCATATGGAGAAAAAGGGAATTGGAGAAGAAGAATATGGACTTGGAAAATGATTCACTGTTAAATAATTCAGCCCTGAAATTTCAAAACTAGATGATTGGAAAGAAGAAGTTATTGCCAGGAGCAGAATTGTGTGTCTGAATGATAGGTTTTGGACTAATGTAGAGCTTGAGGTGCTAGTGAGACATATGAGTGATACCCAGCAGGTAGCAGGACTGAATATTAGAAAATTGCCCCTGTGGATAGTGTGGTCCTGTTCTGTATCCCCAAAGAAGTTGTAGGTTAGTTCAGGGAAAGGGCTTTGAGGGTTGAGAAGAAAACGTAGCAGAACAATAAGAACCCATGACAATACCCCTCCTAAGAGGTAAATCATGGATTTCCTTATCCAAATCCTAGACATAAGTGGATAAGATGCTCAGTGGAGCGTGAGACAGTTATTCTGTATACCACTCCTCATTTTTAACTGTCTATCCTTTAAGTGGCTTCACATCTTTGAACCCGGATGGTATGCTTGACATTGTACTTTTACAGCTTCCAAGTGCTCTGTATGAGTTTTCACTAAGTGACATACTTGGCCGTGCTCTGATTAATTCACAGTACACGAGTGTTACCTAAGCAATTCCACAGAGACAGAAAGTAGATTAGGGGTAGGGGTTGTCAAGGGGCAGGGAAAATGGGCAATGACTTCTGACAGGTGTGAGGTTTCTTTTGGGGGTGATGAGAAAGTTCTGGAGTTAGTGGTGATGGATGCATGACTCTTCAAATATACTAAAAGCCATGGGATTGTACACTTAAATGGGTGAAGTGTGTGGTATGTGAATTATATCTCACTAAAAATTGTATGGGGAGAGATGTTGCTTAAAAACAAGAAATATATTTTCCTTTTATTTTCCTATTTTCTGGACTGGAAACCTATTCTCATTTGTCAAATTTTTGGTTTAACTACTTTTACAGAGTAGTTTTTAATGGTAGTTCTGCTCATGTTACTTTCCTCTGCTTTTTAGAAAAGAAAATATCTGGGTAAGCCATTCTGAAGTTGTGCTAGTAAAGATGCCCTTCAGGCATCATCTTTCAGTCTGTGAAAGCCATTTATTCCACTTAGGGAAAGCAACTTTTTGGTCTTCTTCTAAAACATAAGCACTTGCCAAGTTAAACACTAAACATGTGGATGAAAACATTTTAACCAAATTTATGTTGACTTCTGTATTTACAGTGTAAACATATACAAACACGCACACTCTCACACACAAAAGGAATTTTAAAGAATCAGAAAGCAGTGTTTTTAAAAAGTGCTCTAAGGTCAACACCCTTTCTCTTATGCCAAAACTTAGTCCAGACCAAACTTTTTTTTATAGCTGAGTTATAAACACTTGAAACCAAAAGTAGTCTCTATAATGGAAATACTGACACCACTCAACTTGAACAACACAGATGGCTCTGGCTTTTTGAGCTTGAACATGATGTGATGAGTTTTATAATAGAAAGCCAAGAGGTTCTTTTGAGTAGAACCATTAAGAAATATCGAAACTGGGGAAAATCTCAGTGGATTCAAGTCACAAACACAATGTCCTGGTTGTATTCTCCTATAACCTCTTTCTTCTGAAATTCAGGAATAGGATACTGTCTAATTTAATAATTTATGCCAGCTGCTTTATATAAATCTGGAATGTAATCTTGTCTCAAAACCTTAATATCCCCTTGTCCTAGAGTTGCCATAAGAAATTCTGGCACAGAGTGTTTGCTGATGAGAGGCTCTGCATCCTTAGTGTAAGGATGGTTGAGAGAAATCTGATTTTTAAAAAATCTACCAAAAAAGCCCCCAAATTATAAAGCTAATTGTATTGGTGCACTTCTTAATTTTAAAGTGTTTTCATATATTATTTCACTTTCTTCCAGTAGCTCCATGAGATGGAAAGACTATGTATGGTTATTCCCATTTTTATAGTGAAAGGAATGGAGTAATTAACATTTTAGTGGCCAGGTTAGGATTAGGAAGCAATCCAAACCCATTGTTCTTTCCCCATTATGCAGGATACCCAACACCTGGGCTCCCACATACAGCTTTCTGGAACCATCACCTCCCTGCCTTGCTCCCCAGCAGTCAGACATTTGTGTAGCCAATTACATTTGCTGTTTTATTTCTCATTGTCGATTATTGTCTTGGCAGTTGGGTTTGCCTGGGTTCCTTTGCTGAAGGATGGTAGAATCATCACATTTGAACAGCAGCTGCCAGTTTCAGCCAATCTTCCCCCAGGCTACTTGAATCTGAATGACGCAGAATCAAGAAGGGTAGGAAAATATATCTGCATTTGTTGAAGTAATCATGATTAAATGTTTTTAAAAATGGGATTCTGTTGGTCTGGATGATAATTTCCAACAGCGCTACTCAACATGGGGTCTGAGGACTGATAGCAGTCCACAATGAAAGTAAGTATGGAAAATAAAGAGTGTTTAGACACATTTATAGCAGTTAAAGTCATCTTAGGTTTGTTAAATCTAATAACAATTTTTAAATTGGGGCTCAGATTTTGTGTGTCATTTAAAAAAATTTTAAAAGTCATTTATTTGGTAATGCATTTTATTGTTACTTATAAAAGTGTCATCTACAAAGAATTAGAAATTAAAAATGACTTAGGGTACATTTATTCTAAATGCAGTTTATTTTCTCCAATAATTATCTTTGTGTGAAGCTAACACTTCATTTCTGAGAAAAAAGGTAGTCATACATAAAGGTATTGTATGTTGTTCATTTATCCATTGCTGTGTTGACAGAAACTCATGTCTGCATTTTCTTTTCATAGCAATCTAATGTGGATATTAAGTGGGTAGATGGTGCAAAGCCTTTGTTAAAGATGAAAAGCCACTTAGAGTCTACCATTTACTCTCAAGTAAGTTGCATCATCTGAATTTGTCAACTTTAATACCTGAATATATTTCTTGATTAAAATAGACTACATTCGATTCCTACAGCCCTAGATAAGTCGATTTTCTAACTAGTAATAATATTATTAATAATATGAATTTTAGAATAATTCTCAAATTAAAAAAATACTCTGATTACCAGGACTTTGAACCTCATAAAAGGTTCAAAAGGAATATGGAGGCTATTATCACCATTTATAGATGAAGAAACCGAGGTTATACAGATAATAATTAAAGGAACTAAGTCAAAATCCAAATTTTGTTATTCTAGTTCCTGATATAGTCCATACAGATAATAATTAAAGGAACTAAGTCAGAATCCAAATTTTGTTATTCTAGTTCCTGATACAGTCCATGCTGTTCCCAAAAGCAGTGTATGTAGATTCTATACAGCACCACCAGAGTCATTTAACGGTGAAGGGCTAGGGTAAAACTGAGCATTGAATGACTAAGATGATTATTCTGGTAATTCCCTGCTGCTACCTTTTCTTTACATGTCAGAACTCTATTCCTACTCATTTCATTAAAATATAGAGGCAGGCCAACTGGTCAGATTTACACTCTTCTTCATAAAATACACAGGTCAAAAAAGGAATTAAATGAATGTTTGACAAGTTGGGAATAAATTGTATCTGACCTGGTGTGCATAGGTACATGCCAAATTTACCTGATTTTGCTGCTTTGTGTGCTGGTCAAGAGGACTTTGGGGCACGGACACATCCATTGGTAGCCACAGCTAGATTCCCTGGGCATCGGGACACCTGAATAGCTAGATGTGCAAGATGCGGTAGCATGGAGAGGTAGAGAGTCTGCATTTGAGGATAATGAATCACATTTCATATGGCCATTTCCATCTGTTTTCCAGGATCTGCATGTGCACAAATTCTTCCATCATTGCCAGCTGATTCAGTCAGGCTCTAAAGAAGTTCCAGGGGAGCTCATTAAATATTTAAAGGTAAAGGAACCGCAGCTTTCTGTGAAAGGTTTGCTTTTCATGTCTTTCTGTTGCCACGTTTTGACGTGGAAAAAAACCTAACACTTTGAAATACTTTGGCTGTGTATCCTCAGGAGAACACTTTTCTATTATGTACTTTTCCATCTAGCAGTTGTTTGGAAGCAGACATCAGAGTTGGTACAGTAGGAAGAAAATGATATAGCCAAGGAGTCGACATCACATTTTTTAAAATCTCATGAAAGTGTTTATTTCAGTTCCATAAATGAATTTTTTCAGGTTTTTTCTTTTCCTGTTGACTGTCCAATAAAGTTGGAAGATACAGTAGGGAAAATGGCCAGGAGAAATGGGATCACTTTTGCTTGGAATAAAATGTGAAATGGCTCCCATGTCCATGAATGAAAGATTATCACAAGGGTCAGCTAAAGAGAGAAAGAAACATATTTGCTGCATGTTGCATAGGGAGGAGTCTTAAGGAATCCCTTATTTTATCAGATGTATAAGGAACCGAAGACTATTTACTCCCTATGTGCTAGGACTGAAGTGCACATTCCTAGAACTGCACTGATGATGGTTCTCTTCTACTGGTTGCTCCTTTAGTGAGTTAACCATGGCATGTCTGAGGAATTCTGATGTCAAATGAAGCTTCTACAGGATTTCCCTTCGGACATATGCTATTACTTAATGGTATTCTCAGGAAACAAAAATGTTCATGTCTTTCAGTGAGGTAGTATGGTATGAGATAAAATATATGTGAATTTGGAATAAAAAATTGAGTTTGGGTCCTAAACCTGTCACTAGCTCTGTGATTGACCTTGAACCAAGTTACTTAACTTCTCTGTGCCTTTGTCTCTTCATCTCTCAAATGAGGAAAATAATCATATCCATCCAGTAGGGTACTTGTAAGGATTAAACAACTGCCATAGAGTAATTATCCATTCATTCAGTACTCATATATTAGGGGATATAAGTGAAGAAAGGAAACAACTCCCCTGTTCTCAAGGAGTTTACTCTCTTGTGGGGGCAGATGGACCATAAACAAAATGATGGATAAACGTGGTATGTCAGGTGGTAGTGTTATGAAGAAAAACAGAATAGTGAGGGTAGACTAGAGAATGATAAGGGGATCCTGCCTTAAAGTGGTCAGAGAATCTCTCTCTGGTAAAGGGACATTTGAGCAGAGAACTAAAGGAAATGAGGGAGCCGGCCATGTGGATTTCCAGGGGAAGAATTGGAATCGCAATTATAAAGGCTCAGAGGAGCTTGGTTGGTGTGTTCAAGGAATGGCAAGAATTCTAGTGTGACCTCAAACAGAGTGATAGGAAGTGATATTGGGCGGCGGACTTGGTCCAGTGGTTAGGGCGTCCGTCTACCACATGGGAGGTCCGTGGTTCAAACCCCGAGCCTCCCTGACCTGTGTGGAGCTGGCCTAGGCACAGTGCTGATGGGCACAAGGAGTGCCCTGCCACGTAGGGGTGTCCTCCGCTTAGGGGAGCCCCACATGCAAGGAGTGCGCCGTGTAAGGAGAGCTGCCCAGCGCCAAAAAAAAAAAAAAAAAAAAAAAAAAAAGGAAGTGACATTGAGAAGATAGCTGGGGAGCTATAAGAACTCAAAAGCCCTGGTAAGGAGTTTGAATTGTATTCTGAGTGAAATGGAAGCTTTGCAGGGAGGAGTATCATGATCTGAGTTTTGTTTTAAAAGCTCATTCTGCCTACCATATAGAAAATACACTGTTGAAAGGCAAGGGTGAAAACAGGAAGACAGTCAGTAAATGGTGACCACTGCTGTTAGTTATCCTTAAAAAGTATAATTGTCACCTAACTTTCAAGTCCTTTCCTCTGTAATGGCTAAGAGAACTCCAGTTATATGTATGAATACTTTGTCTATTAAGGTCATTGGCTTTTTCATTGGGAAACTTTGTAAAAATTTTAATGGAATGGAAGGGAACAGAACTTCATTTTCATATACTGGTATTCTTACAATGGAAAAAAATGTATTCATATTTATGTTTTTAAGGGTGTGGATTTTATGATGTTTCTATGACCTATGCTTGCCCTCTAGTGGCAGTGAGTGAAATGCTATGTGATTACAGAAACAGCCAAGCCTTAGGTATGGAATGTTAGTATTAAAGGGGATTCTAGAGTTCTTTTTATACATGAGGAAACTGAAGCAGCCCTAGTAGATGTGACTTGCCTGTAGTCATTCAATCTGGTTAGTAGCAGAGCTGAGCTGAGCCTGTGACACATGTCTTTTGATTCCTAGTCCTGCATTTTTTCTACCAGGCCTTGCTATCTATTGTGCCTTTACATAGCATTGTTTCATCAATTCATTGAACATCTGTTGCGGTCTTATGTATTTAGTATTTTCCTAAATGCCGTGGGGCCTGCAGAGATTAACTTAGGGTCATTGTCCATAGAGATCTTTACAACCTGAGTGGAGGGACAAGACACACATAAGTTCAATGGCAATGTAAGAAAGCAATACAAATACCATTCCCAAACAATACGTGATTAAATGTCAGATGCACAGTACAGACTCTTAAGTCCTAAGGTTTCAGTGAATCAAGAAGCCATTGTAGTCTAGAAGGCTCCTTAGCTTTATTTACTCTTTGGTTCATTCATTTATTTAGTCATTCACGAAACGTTTATTGAACACATACTATGGGCCAGACATTTTTCTGGGTCTGGGGAATATAATGGGGAGCAATTCAGACAACATATCTGTTCTAGTTGGGGGTAGACAGATAATAAACAACTGATTTTTAGATAGCAATGGGTGCTGTGAAGAAAATAGAACAGGTTAGTGGGATCCAACATGATTGGGAATGCATTCTAGACAGAGTTATCAGGGAAGGCGTGCCTGAAGGGATGACATTCAAGTTGAAAAGAAACCAATGAGAGGAAGACAGCCATAAATAAAAAAGCGGTGTGCAAGGATGACAGAATATTACCACAGGTACAAACATCTTGAGATGGCACACTTTTTAAAGGGCAGGGGAAAAAATGATGTAGCTAGAACAGTGTGAGCAGTGAGGAAGTTGTGGCATGAGATGAGTTTGTAGAGATAGGCAGGGTCTGTGTAGGCATGGGAAGCCTTTGACAGTTCTTCTGTTAGTGGTTTGGTTTGGTTTTAACAAGAGGAAATGACGTTATCTAATTTGCATTTCAAAAAACACTCTGCTGTGTTAAGAATAAATTATAGAGGCCCAATACTGGTAGCAGGGAGATAATTCTACATGAAATGTCTATCTCTCTTTTCTGCCCGGTATTATCCTATTTATCCTTTAACCTTCCTCTTCTCTGAAGCCTTACCTGGCATCCTCCACCCACTCACAGACTTAGTTGTTTCTCCCTTTATGTATTTTGTACATGCCTCTATTGTACTATATTTACAGTTTGTATTGCAATGATTTAGTTCCATGTTGTCTTCTATAGGCTGTGAACTGCACGATGGTGGAAACCATGCCTTTTTGATGTGCTTGGCACATTGATAGTTCATTTATTACAGCTCTGTTGGACGTTAAATGAATGGCCTCACTGAAATGGAGGTTTGAACTTAACTTGGAGGGTGGCTACGATTTGGGGAAAAAACTTTGAGTAAAGGCATAAATGCATCTGTGATATATTCAAGAAGTGACTACACCAGTTTGACCTTGTGGAGAGATGAGAGCTCAGGCCGAAATGTAGGTTGTCTTAAGTAACTTAATCTCCTAGGTCATGATTTTTCCACTTTCACACTGCTGACATTTCAGGGAAGATAATTCTTCGTTGTGGGTCCTGGTATGTTTAACAGCAATACTGGCCTCTATCTGCTAGCTTCAAGTTGTGACACCTAAAAATGGCTCCAGACATTGTCAAATGTCCAGTGGGAGGACCAGAGCAAAATAGCTTCTGGTTGACAACCACTGCCCTAGGTAACAGGTAGCAAACAAATCTCAGCAGGAGGTGGCCTAATGTCACCAGTATTTGAGGAAGATTAATTTGGAAGTTAGAGTTGGATGTATTGGGAGTCAAGAGAAACTGAACAGAGACATGCTAGAAAATTGTTATACTGTTATACTGTTTTGGTTATAAGAGGTTCCTGAAAAGGGGTGATAGCTTTGAGGATGGAAGAGAAGGGAGCAAAAGGAAGGGACAATTTGAAGGATAGCCCATGAGTTCCTTGAGCTAGAGATACTGCCTTATACATCTGATTGAAGAGAAGCTGCACTGAAATCTCATAGGATGATTCAAACGTTGCCGATAGTGTCCTGAAAAGGGGTAGTGGGAATAAGGATGGAAAGATGGGGTGCAAAAGTAAGGGAGATTGTGAAGGATAAATTGTGAGCTCCTTAAGTCCAGAGACTTGTTTTGTCCATCTCTGTTTCCCTTAGCACTCACATCGAAGGAGAAGGTGCTCAGCCAGGTTGATTTCTTTCTTTTTTGGGGGTTGGCTGGTTGATTAAGTGAGTGAAGGAATGGGGAGAGAAGAGGCATTTTTTTAAAACAAATTTTGTTCTTTGTATCATTTCTATGTACATAGGAACACATTTTTTCCTTTATGTTGTTAATAACAACATACCTATCATTAGAGATAGTGTTAACACTTTGGAGAAATGTGATATGAATATGTTAGAGTGGAACACTACTTAGTTCTGTAGACGGTATAAAGCCAATTACATATAGAAGTGCTTTCTGTTGAGTCCTATTTAACTTCTCACTAGATTAACTGTTGCCCCACATTTCCTCCGTAAAAATACTAAATGCTGGGGGCTAGTAGGCTAGTTTCCAGTACCTCCAAATTTGTCTGCTCTGCCCCAATGGAGTATTTATTCATTAAGAGTCAGGTGTCTTTATTCCCAAACTTGTTTATCCCAGTTGTGCTTGTTATCTTAAGTAAAGAATTTAATTAAGTATTAAATAAGAAAATCTGAGTACAAAATTCAGGGGTGGATAAAGTAATTAACAAAGCAAAGTCTCCTGTCCCATGAAGCGCACATTCAAAGGTGCCTGTATCCTAGTGAATATATTTTTCATGATTTATTTTTTTTTTTGCTGTGCTTCACGTTTGTAAATTATATTTGTTTGTTTTCATAACTAATAATGACTTATTTTAGTGTTTGCATGCCATGGAGATCCAAGTCATGATACAGTTTCTACCTGTAATTCTTATGCAACTCTTCCGAGTTCTCACAAATATGACCCATGAAGATGACGTTCCTATCAACTGCACTATGTGAGTTTTGGTGTTATACAAAGAAGCACATTTTGTTTTCTTTTGAGTGTCTTCGTTTTAAATATCAATTTATCTTCCAAACAATAACCCAAAAGTTAGAAATCTATTTATCAGTTTTCTCTAGTTTCATGCTTCTCAGACTGGGGAACTTGTATCCCCAGGGATAGATGGTATCGGAAGTCACAGTGTAAAGTTGATGTATTTTCCTCCACCAGGAGTTCTAAAGCTTTGTTGCACGTTAGAATTACCTAGGGAGCTTTGAAAATGTCTATGCCCGGACCACACGTCATACCAAATAAGTCAGAATCTTAGGCATCTTTTTTTTTTAAATGTTTCCCCGGTGATTCCATAAAGCAATGGAGTTTGAGAGCCATAGCCCTAAACCAGTGCTGTCCAATAGACCTTTCTGCAGTGGGAGAGATAGTCTACCCTTGTGCTATCCAGTATGGTAGCCTCTAGCCACATGTGGCTATTGAGCACTTGAAAAGTGACTAGTACAGCTGAGGAACTGAATTTTTACTTAATTTTAATTTAAATTTAGATGGCCACATGTGACTAGTGGCTCTTGGCATTGATCAGAACAGCCCCCAAACCATCTATTTTTACTTGAAAGAATAAGGGAGTGCTACTTTTTTATATGGAAACAAGCATGGGTATATTTTAGAGTAGAATGCAAAGTGCATCTGATTTTTGAAATGAAAACAGCAGACCTCAAAGAAATTGTGAACTCAGGTCTGAATGTTTCTGGCTTTTCTGCGTCTGCTGTTGCCACAGCCTCTCTCAGTAGACCTCAGTCTACACACACCTGTGTAATGTTTGTTCTCCTTTGCCATTGGGGGTTGTGTGGTTGAAAATCTAGGAAGCATTACTGTAGTTCAGTGCCTTGCAAAGTGTGATTCCCAGACCCACAACAACAGTATTACCTGGAAACTTACGTAAAATGCCAATTATTGAACGTCACCCCAGACCTCCAACATCCAGGACTAGGCACCAAGCATTCTGATACCAAGCACCTATCTCCAAGTGATTCTGATCAACATTAAACGTTGAGAAGCTTTGAAAATGTCTATACCCAGACCACACTTCATATCAGATAAGTCAGAATCTCAGGCATCTTTTTTTTTTTTTCAAATGTTTCCCAGGTGATTCCACAAAGCGATGGAATTTGAGAACCATTGGAAGTTAAAACTTTCTATGAGTTTTTTTTTATTTACCTCCAGTTTTAGTTCATATCATTGTATCTGTCCTGTCTCTCCCTCCCCTTTGCCTGTTTCTGTTGACATGCTTTTCATTTTATCTTTATGTTTTCCTTTTAGTCTGACTAGAGGGAATTTCAATATTTACCTTTTGAAGTCTTTTACTGCACAGTAGCTATGGCTGTACTTAAAATGTATACAGAGGTTTTAGAAACGAGGTGAAACACCTGGGTTGTCCAAACAAGGTATCCTTTTGAACCAGAAACTGCATTTTACAAGGCCCTCGGCTGTTAGACACGGAAATCATTGCTAGATGCAAACTACCGTTACACCTAATACAATTGTCCACACTTTTAATATTCAAGCAATAATAAATATTTAGGGTTAGAAATGATCTTATTTAACAAACTATGGTAATTAATTGTAGCACGACATACTGACTTTTGTGAATGTTGTTTCAGGGTTCTCTTACATATTGTATCAAAGTGCCATGAAGAAGGCTTGGATAATTATTTAAGATCCTTCATAAAGGTTTGTGGAGTAAGCTTTCTTTCTGAGCAACTTGTTTTATCTGACAATTTTATCTCACAGTTCATTTTTTTGGTTTGTAGTATAACTTCCGACCTGAAAAACCAAGTGTTCCTCAGGCCCAGCTGATACATGAAACCCTGGCTACTACGATGATAGCAATATTGAAGCAGTCTGCAGACTTTTTAGCAATAAACAAACTGCTCAAGGTAAGGAAACAGAACACAATGGGAAAACACTCCTCTTCCCTCAGGTTTTCCACACAGTCTTCCTTCTCCACCCTCCCCACCCCCTGCTCTCAATCCGTTGTGTCCTGGAAGGAATTTTGAATCATACAGACCTGGGTTAGGATTCTGTATCTACTGCACACTAGTTCTGTGACCTTGGACTAGTTATTGAGCCTTGTCGTGCCTCCAATTCCTTACATTTCTAAAATATAAGTAAAGTATTTAACACAGTTTCTGGCACATAGTAGGCACTCAGTAAATGGTAGCTCTTATTATTGTCATTTTTATTATATCTCTTACTACTAGTAGAATTTCAGTTTTCTTAGGATATAGCTGCTTGAGGCTTCCCTGTACCCTTCAAATTATCCTATGCAGGCTACACATACCCTACTTAAGCTGACTCCAATGTTGTACTATAGGCAGGATTGACCAACACTGAGTGTAGGCAGTAATAAGATTGTATGTAGAAAATTTAAAAACAATAATAAAATCAACTAAAATTTGGCCTGCTCTTTATCACCATGTACAGGAAATTCGAAATAATGTCAGAGATAAAATAACCCTTCTCACTGGGGCAGGCATTTCCACACACCCTTTGTGTATCACCAGTGGGCCCTGAGGTACAATATTACCTTTTCTCTACAACAACAATTTGGAAGTATTCTGTGGGACACTGATAGTGAGTTGGGCTCTTGTGAAGTTGCTGTTAAAGTTCAGAAACTAGTTCCGTATTGATTTCTCATACTAAGCTTCAAAGATTTGGGTAACTATTAAAAATCGATTTTTATCTATTTATATGTTTTAGTACTCATGGTTTTTCTTTGAAATTATCGCGAAGTCGATGGCTACATACTTGCTGGAAGAGAATAAAATTAAGGTAAGTAGACTCTAGAATAATATTTAAGATGGACAAAGAAAGCTAATTTTAATCAAAGATAGCTATGATATGTAAATCCTCTTTTATATTTAAGGGCTCTTTATATAAAATGTTGCCCTTAGCTACCTTTTAAACTTTGCTTACCAAAAAATAAAAAAATGATGTATTGCATAATCTGAGGTCTTTACAGTTCATATATTTTCACAGTCTAATCTGCAGAGACTCTTCCACATGGATTCTTTCTTAAAATTATTTACCGCTAAAGCTTATTACCTTTGAAGCTTGGCCTTTGTGTTGAGGTTAAAACATGTCTATGATGATATGCATGATGGTTTTGTAAGTTCACAACTTCTGTAATAAAAATATATTTTAAAAAATAATAAGGTGAGTTGGGGGAAAACACACCAAATGTAAGATATGGACTAGAGTTAGTAGTAAGGTTTTGACAATATTCTTTCATAATTTGTAAGAAATGTTTCACAGCAATGCAACATGTTGGTAGTGGGTTGATGCATGGGATCCCTATACAATGTTAGGCATGTTTGTTTTGTAAGTTCACAACTTTTACTATACACTTACTGTTTATGTTCATGTACGAATAATATACTTCAATAAAATTAAATATATATATATAATAGCTATGTTGAAAATATTTATTTGGAAGTAGAGCAAGTACCAAATCAGAAATAACCTTTTTCTTAGAAAGGTCTAAGTAATATACAATAGATGTGTTCCTGAAATGTAGTGTATATGTTTAGTTGTCTTTTAAAGTTGTTTTAAAGGTACAAAGAAATCGTAGGAAACTTAGGCAAATGAAGTAAAAAAATTCACCTCATGTTTTTCTTTTTTAATCGGATTTTTCGTAGATTGGTTTACTGAAATTGAGATGCATGCATACTCTGTGTGTCAGGAAAAACAAGGAATGAAAAACTGAGTTGTGTCTGCATTTCAGGAATACAGTATTCCAAAGTTGGGTTGGAATGACCCATTTTTGCTAATAATTTCAGTCAGTTATATTATTAGGGGTCCAGATAATTCCTGTAATGCTGTAGGATAAAGAAAATGTTGAACTAGTGATACTATTTTTAAGTTGGGAGATAGATTATACTTCAGTGAAAAATGATGTTTATATATAATATAAACATGAAAGTTGATTCAGACCTTTTGGAACTCTGATTTTTTCTATGCCTATTTAATTTAAGCTTCCCAGAGGCCAGAGATTCCCTGAGGCATATCACCATGTCTTACATTCACTGCTTCTTGCGATAATTCCACATGTGACCATTCGATATGGAGAAATTCCCGATGAATCCAGAAATGTCAATTACAGTTTGGCTAGCTTCCTGAAGGTGAGTTAAAGGCAGCCTTAACATGGTAAAGAACTGTTCATCACTGATAAAATCTTGAAATCGAAAGAAAAAAATTACCCATGTTCTAGAAACTGAGATCTTTATAATGCTGCTAGAGAAATGCTTTTGACTGAATTGATCTTTCCAAATTTGATTTTCTTCCCCCCTGAAATGGCTACTTAGCTAAATCACAAGTCCCACACAGGTTGCTTGGCCAGGAGACACATTTTGTTTTATGCAATGTTTTTTAAAGTATTTATTTTGAACACCTTTGGATGGGGCATGTACTTTCTAGTTTACCACAGACCACTCCTTAGTATACCCTTAACCCTCTTTATACATTTAAATCACTTCTCTGACCCTTATGGGCCTTTCGGTTTGCAATTCTTTAACTTTTAAACCAACCTGTTCACTGATTTTAACTATAGTCTACGTGTTAGTAATGTATGTTAATGAAAATTAATTTTGGTCAGTGGAGTTATTTCATTTGTGAAATGCCAAACATTCCTATGTTTATGAAAGACATTTTTCATTGTTATATTCTGCTCGTATCAGTATGCAAGGGGGAATGCTAGAATGCAATTCTTTTATAAAGTGGGGAACACCAAGATTTGGTTTGTTGCAGAGGGCAGGCATGGGTTTGTAATGCAATTAGGTTTTACTTCTTTACACTCCTCTCAGCTCTTCATCATCTGTCAACCTTATATTAATAACCTCATGGTTGGTAATTCATCCAAGCAGTTTGTGTTTTTTTTTTTAAATTTTATTTTATTTATTCATTAAAAAAAATATATTACATTAAAAAAATATGAGGTCCCCATTCACCCCCACCGCCCCCACCCCACCACTCCCCCCACAGTAACACTCTTCACCATCATCATGACACATCCATTGCATCTGGTGAGTACATCTCTGGGCATTGCTATACCCTGTGGCCCGTCATCCAAGCAGTTTTAGTGTCCAACTTTTGTTTTTTAATTTAAAAATGCACACATAGGTTTAAGATCTCCAGATCATGTTCTTCAGGTATAAGACTTTCATTTGTCAGAAATAAAATAAAGATTTAACACTATGCTTTTTTACATATGCTTTTGGGGGTATTAAAAAATGAGCATCCCCATATCTTTTTTTTTTTTTTTAGGGGGCACTGGGGATTAAACCCAGGACCTCATGCATGGGAAGCAGGTGCTCAACTACTGAGCTACATCCACTCCCCGATGAGAGTTGGTTTTATCTTTTTTTTTTTTTTTTTAAAGATTTATTTATTTTATTTTAATTCCCCCCCCTCCCCTGGTTGTCTGTTCTTGGTGTCTATTTGCTGCGTCTTGTTCCGCTTCTGTTGTCCTCAGCGGCACGGGAAGTGTGGGCGGCGCCATTCCTGGACAGGCTGCTCTTTCTTTTCACGCTGGGCGGCTTTCCCCACGGGCGCACTCCTTGCGCGTGGGGCTCCCCCACGCGGGGGACACCCTTGCGTGGCACGGCACTCCTTGCGCGCATCAGCACTGCGCATGGCCAGCTCCACACGGGTCAAGGAGGCCCGGGGTTTGAACCGCGGACCTCCCATATGGTAGACGGACGCCCTAACCACTGGGCCAAAGTCCGTTTCCCGGTTTTATCTTTTGTTTTTTGTTTTTAGGAGGTTACCAGGGATCAAACCTGGGACCTCATACATGGGAAGCAGGTGCTCAACCACTTGAGCGACATCCTCTTCCCCCATATCTTTTTTTTAGTTTAACTTTTTATCATGGCATATAACTCAAAATTTCCCCTTTTAATCACTTTCAAGTGCCATATAGCTTTTCAAATTAAAATAAGGATGAGATTATCTCTCTGAAATGTAAAGTTTCAGTATCTTTACAGGAGTTTGAACATAGTTGATTTAATAGAAGTAATTCTACTTAATTCAAGTCCACAACCATTTGCCTGTCTCCTGTGTGGTGATTCAGAAATGTGAGAGGCTGTTTCTGTAATCATGTTCAAATACATAGAAGATAAAATGTGATAACTCTTATAGCAAAACTGCACAATAAAATAGGAAAACAGAAAGGGAGAGATTATGCCCAGGAAGTATGAACAGAGACTAGAAGAATGAAAAGTTCCCCAAAGTGTGAGGGTTGAGGGTGTTATAGCCAGAGTCCACAGGCAAAGATGAGACGCATGTTCAGAAATTGTTTAGGGACGAGTGAGAAAGTTACTGTGTGGAAATTTTAGAATGTGTGGAGAAAATGCTAGAAAGGCCATCTGGTGCCAGATTATGCCAGGCTAAGGAATTTAGGTATTTTTATCTGTGTACAATGAAGAATCCCAAATATTTCTGAGAATAATTCTATTTCTGGTATAGTGGATGAAGTAAAGACAGGACCAGAGTCAGTGTGTCAGGTGGAACTCTTCCCTACCTTTCCAGGTGGCACTGATCACCCCTTCTGTTCACCCCTCCTTTACATACTTCTCTCATTCTTCTTACTGCACTGTATTTTATTTGTTTATTTGTCTTCCCGAGTGGAAAAGAATAAGGACCTTGCCTTATCTTTGTTTTTCTCTAGAATGTAATGCATTGTCTCAAACACAATAGATCCTCAAAATGTTTTTTGGGTGAATGAATAAATTAATATTAGCCTGCCTCAGTAAACCAGGTGAGAGGAGATGAGGGTCTGACCTAGGGCAGTGACAGTGGAAGTTGAAGAGAGAGGATGAAATGTGAGATGCATACAACTGGTGAATCAAATATCAGGTTCCTTCTCTTTCACTGGAATATGCTAGGCCCTATGGAGACAATAAAGAAAAATAAGTTCCTTTTGTCCTATCTAGGTGAGAACCTAGAAAAATGATCATTAAGATGCAGTCGTGTAGAATAAAGTGCTTAAAGGAACCTGTGAAGCAAGGTGTTTGGGGAAGATTGGACTTCTTTGGCAGAATCTTAAGGAATGGGCAGGATTAACTATTAGTGCTGATAGACGTGGCATGAGCAGAGACCCAAAGAAGGGAATATACAGGGCATCTTGAGGGGGATAATAAGATGAGTTGTACTGGGGAAAAAAGCAGAAGAAAACAGATTGGGACTAGATTGTGAGTGTCCTTGAATGCCAAACTAAATAAATTGTTTGACATTATGTTAGAGGCAATAGGGAAATGTTGCAAGGTTTTGGGCAGAAGAATGAGGTGATGATGGCTAGGATTTAGATTAATCTGGAAGTAATTAGATGAATGGAGAGAGCAGAGGTATGAAGACCACTTAGGAGGCTAACTGCATTTCAGTTGCAATGTAGTGAGAGCCTTAACTAGGAGAATGACAGCAAGCAAATATGAATAACTATTAAGGTTATCACCAAGGAAGAATGTTTCAACAGGCCAAGACTTCAAGGACATAGTAAAGAAACCATCCCTCCCACCCTACCCTTTTGGTCTGAATTGAAACCCCACTTTCAATAGCTAACTTCTAGCGCTTTGGACTTTGAGGGTTGACCAAAATATGAGGTAGTGTAGCTGAATACATGTGTGTGTGTATGTATGTATGTGATTATATCTCTTGTTATGAAAATTGTACAGTTGAGCCCCAATTCCAACAGTGTTGCTCCTTAACTCTTAAAGATCACCTGAAACTCTGAAATGATTATTCCATTATCTGTAAAATGGAAATGGTCATCACCTTAGTTTGGAACACATTTTTTTTTTAACTTGTACTTGAGAGACTTTTAGAGTTATGTGGCCTAACAGTTCATTTTTATTTGGTTTCTGTAGCGCTGTTTGACATTAATGGATAGAGGATTTGTTTTCAATTTGATAAATGACTATATATCTGGATTCAGCCCCAAAGATCCAAAGGTGAGTTAAGGATGTTTACTGGATGTGAGACATTAGAGCATGAGACCAAAGATGACATTTTTCCTTCTCCAGAGGCTTTGAAGCTACTGTTTTTATTGGATCCATTGAATACAGCTATACCTTAAAGCACGGAATGTTGAATAGTACTTGAAGTAGGTCCCCAAGACCACTCACATGTTTGCTGATTCACTAGGACTCACAGGACTCAACATGTAGTCCTCTTCGTGGCTAAAATTCATCACAATGACACAGCGAGGATATTCAGCCAGATCTGTAAAGGAAAAATACATCAAGCAGAGTGTGTAGGAACCCATGCACAAGCTTCCTAAGCGCGCTCCCTCCTGTGAAGACTCATACAGAGCACACCTTCCCTCTAGGAGTGAAAATGCAGCCACATTTTTGCAGTGTTTCTGTTCAGGAAAGCCCGTTTGAGACTCAGAGTTCAGAGCTTTTATTGGAGGCTGGTCAAAATTTCAGACTCCCAAAAGGAAAGCAGGAGTTCATCTTAAAATCACATTGTTTGTTCAAATAGTCTAAGCAGGCTGGCACAGCAGGCACAACTTTATCATGTAGGGAACGTTTCAAACTCCCAATTTCCCAGATGTCAGCCAGGGACCAACCTTGTAAGCAATCTTTTTTAAGGATAGCAGTCTCAGGCAGACTGTGTTAACTTTTTCCTGCATAGATCATGGCTTACATAAGGTATGCATAGAATATTAAAAACTTCTGTTGTGAAAATTAATGGTCTGTATTAAATTATTAAAATCGTAAATGACTACTCTGAGTTAATATATAATTTCTTTTAGGTCTTGGCTGAATACAAGTTTGAATTTCTGCAAACAATTTGTAACCATGAACATTACATTCCTCTGAATTTGCCAATGGCATTTGCAAAACCTAAACTTCAGAGAGTTCAAGGTATATATTTTCATGTTCCATCATTTGGAATTGTGGTTTTTTTCCTCTCTTTTTTTTTGCTAGTGCTAGTTTAGTATAATATTTTCTAAATAAACCTATCAAACTTGATGGTAACCTCAGAATTTTTACTATCTGAAGATAGATTCATTAATGGTATTCTGCATTTCCTTCATAGTGGGAGTGATAGCATTCATAGTGTGAAGAAATCGGGTCTGTTACATAGATTGCTGCTTAAACACAGATGTCAGGTACTAGTAAAATTGCTCTCTGTGGTAGTGTTTGCAGTCTTATGTGAGACTAAATTAAGGGAAAAATACACTTCTGCTGAAAGTAGCACCGAAAGAGAAAGATAAAGGCAGAGTAAAATAGTAACATGTATGTATTAAATTTATGAAATGCCTTCTGTTATCTCCATTGCTAGTTTTATTGAATGCTTTGTTGTGTAGCACTATTCTTATGTTACTATGTTTTTTATTTGTCCCTTTTCTTTTCATATATTAATTAGATTTTTTTTCATTTGCTGTGGACCGTTTGACTTCAGTAGGTAGGTTTAACTCGGTTCACTCTAAATTAGTTTGCTTTCTTTAAAAACAATTGATTTGATGAATGGCTAAGATGGATGGGGGTTTTGTTTGCTTTTCAAATCCTCCCTAGCCGAAGGAGGCTTTAGTTAATATATCCAGAAAACCTAGGAGGCAGTGTATTTGTTTACTTAAGATTGAGTGTTGCTGGAAGAATCAACTTGAAAATGTCCATCCTCAGAAAACAAGCCATGCAAACCAGCCAGAGAGCGAGAGTTGGGAACAAGAGGGTAGCTGCTCTTTAAGTGTGTGCCATCTCTCCCAGACTTGCCTCCCTTCTCTCTGACCCTGTTGAATGATTAGTAGGCCACCATTTTGAAGACCACTTGGTTGGATTTATTCAAAGCTCTGAAGTAGAAAATTCATTACCGTTTGCAAAATCAACCCCATAAGGCCACCTGAGTTAGTTAAGATTGGCCTTCGGGCATAGATAGTGTCGGGGATTCAGAAAAGAGCATGGCCAATGGCAGGAAGAAAATCTCCTGTCTTGGTCCCTAGCAAAGTATCTGTTTGGGCAGTGGTTCTAGCGATGGAATCACAGTCAGTAAAAATGGAGACAAAATACTTAAGAACTCAAGTACCCCTATTCAACCACCCCCTTATAAGATTCTGAGCAAGTATAGCTCACATACTCCCCAGTATTTATTGAGAGCTAGGAAGAATTCAGGGAAAAGAAAAGAGATGTGGGCAGATAGATTACCAGGATTTAGGATTAAAGCAGACTGTTAACAAGCAATTATTAACCCTACGCTGTATCCGTACCATTATATTAAGAGGTGAAGAGGCCACACAAAAAATTAAAAATATATATGTCTTTCAGCTTTATGGCCTAACTAAATTAAGAGGTAGGGGAGAATAAGGATAGTAGAAATCTGTTACAGAAATCACTAAAATTCATCACAGTCCCTTCTGAGTAGATAGTTATAAGGCAAGTTATAATACCCCAGGATATTACGAGCTGGGATTTAAAATGGAGTGAGGATCTAAAAAGGAGTAAAAGACAGTTTGAAGTGGTGATGTTATGAAATAAAATATTTGTATGTGCATGATGATAAAGTGGAGTGAGATGAGGCTGCTTTTTCTTATTATTCTTGTATCATTATTCTTGTATCCCATGTATATATTCAGGCCAATATGTAACTTACTAAAATAGGCAATGGTTAATAATGGTCGAATGATTCAGTTGGCTAGGCACTTTATAAGTATAAGCAGATAATAAAGTATAGTTGTATCAAATTATTCATATTTATAGTTGTAACTTAATCCCTTAAGATACAAAAAATGTCTTATGACATTGCCAAATATAGAATTCTTTCATTCAGAATTCTATCCTAAGATTTTTAAGAGTTAAAAAGAATCTTGGAACTATCTTACTGACTGAAATTAGCATATAGCTCTAATTATTAGAGTGTTCCTGTGTTATAGAAATTGACATGCTCAGTCTATATGATAAAAGAATTGTTCAGATTATTCATAATGAAATTATTATTCTTGATAACATCGTATATTACTGAAGAAATACAGCATTTTAATTTAAAGCAATTTTACAATAATTGTATAAACTGGTTTTAAATTTCATTGTACTACAGATTCAAATCTTGAATACAGTTTATCAGATGAGTATTGCAAGCATCACTTCTTGGTTGGTCTACTTCTGAGGGAAACCTCCATTGCTCTTCAAGACAATTATGAGATCAGATATACAGCTATCTCTGTCATAAAGAATCTTTTGATAAAACATGCATTTGATACTAGATACCAGCACAAGGTAAGGGTGCCCATATATGCATCAGTATCACATTATTGTATTTCTACTAAAATTTTAAATTTAAGATGAAGTATCCATTAAGGAACATAATGTGAGCACTGATGAAAACTTATTTTTATGTAAGATTTGTTTTGGTTTCAAATAATTAGGTTTTAAAAATACCGTTCAGTTACCTGTTGAAGAATACTGTTTCTTATCACATTTAAAGAGCATCATAACTGCTTTGTGACTTATTATATAAACTAATTATGATTTTTTAAAAAAATCATATAGATTTGTAGTCATGCATACTCTCTCAAATATATACCTTAATTTGGGCTGAGTATAAGTATCCTAATATAGTTGTTTCCTCTTTTTAACCAAACCGTAAATAAATACAATAGTGTTGGTTACTAAATGGTTAATAATAAGGCATGTTAATTATGACATATGTAAAATATAGTAATATGAAGTTTCTCTTCTTACTGAAAAAAACATTGATGTTAATGTGGCTGGGCCTTGCGCCGGGGAGGAGCTGGGGGTGGTGTCTGTCCTGCCTCAGTGGAGAGGCTCGGTCAGCCTAGGAGGCAGTGATAGGGAGCTGCCGGACTCCCTCCTCCTGCTGTGATTGGGTGGAAGGCACGCTGAGCAAATGGAATCCTAATCACAGTCTCCAGATTTGCCTCCACATGTACCATGGGCACCAGTGCCTTGGCATTAGAGAAAGAGATTGGTCCAGGACAGTTTCCAGTCAGTGAGCACTATTGTGAATTAGTCGATTTTGAGGAAACCTGCTACTGCAATTCAGTTCTTCAGGCACTTTACTTTTGTCCATTTTGCAAAAAAGTCCTAGCATACAAGAATCAACCTAGGAAGGAGGAGAACCTTCTTATGCGTTTAGCAGATCTCTTCCATAGTGTAGGCACACAAAAGAAAAAGGTTGGAGGTAATACCTTTAAGAAGTTCACAAAAAGATTATGAAAAGAAAATGAGATTTTTAACAACTACATGCAGCAAGATGCCCATGATTGTTTAAATTGCCTACTAAATGCAATTGCTGGTATTTTGCAAGAAGAGAGAAAGCAGGAAAAAACAAAATGGCCGTTTACTGAACACTAGCATTGACAGTGAAAACAGTTAAAGGTCGCCAGACCCAACCTGGGTTCATGAGATTTTTTCAGGGAACATTAATGAAACCAGATGTCTTCCTTGTGAAACTATAAGCAACAAAGGTGAAGATTTTTTTAGACCTTTCTGTTGATGTGGGACAAAACACATCAATTACTCACTGCTTATGGGGTTTTAGCAACACAGAAACCCTGTGCATTGAGTACAAATATTACTGTGAAGAGTGTTGCAGCAAACAGGAAGCACACAAATGGATGAAAGTTTTTAAAAAAATTGCTCAAGTTTCTAGCTCTACACCTGAAGAGATTTAAAAATATAGATACAGTATATTCATTGATATACAAAACTTTCTTACTGGGTAGTTTTTCCTTTAGAACTTTGCCTGTTTAACACTTCAGAAGATGCAATCAATTTGACAGGATGTATAACCCTGTTGCTGTTGTGGTTCTGTGGAAGTGATCCCGATCGAGGCCATTATATTAGTTGTCATGATTTTTGGTTGGTGTTTGATGATGACATTGTAGAAAAAATAGATGTACCAGCTATTAAAGAATTCCATGGGTTGACGTCAGATACCTCAAAGAACTCTGAATCTGGTTACATTCTTTCCTGTCAGTCTCAGGACTGAATGAGGAACTGTGATAGAAAGATACTTTCTGCCTCATTTCTTCTCTGGTTATTTTAGAAAGGATCAAACAACAGATTTTTCAAGAAAAGAGAAATGTCAGCAGCTCAGGGGGCAGTAGCACACTTTGCACACAGTAAGCAGACTGGATTAACAAACCCATCTATCATGATAGTTGATTTATTTGCTCAGGTATAATGCTGTCTGTACAGTTCCATATGACAAGTAAAATCAGAGATACCCAGCT
Source organism: Dasypus novemcinctus (assembly GCF_030445035.2). Lineage (NCBI taxonomy): Eukaryota > Metazoa > Chordata > Mammalia > Cingulata > Dasypodidae > Dasypus > Dasypus novemcinctus. The sequence goes on from NC_080704.1 coordinate 128,238,836, forward strand.
CCTTTTATTAAACAGTCTCCCAGTAATTGACTTACATTTTCTCTTTATTAATTGCACCAATAATCTGAACTCCTTGGGGTGCAGCAGAAAGATTAGGAATCTGTGCTGTATTGTACTGATTATTTAAGAAGACAATATCAAATACACTGTAAATTTCCCTGTGTTCAGTATGTACAGAAAGCAGCTTCAGTGGTTTTTTCCAAGCATAAACCAGATACACTTTTGTGCCCAACACAAAAAATACTGCATGTGTCTATGTACGGGACAGTTGGTCAAAAGTGGCTTTTTGTTTTCTCAAGGGGAAGGATTGGCTTTGTAATTATAATTTTTCTTATTCATCTTACTTAAAACTGATAGAGTCTAAGTATTGTATAAAGTGCCATGATTCTGTCAGTAAAATTGACCTTAGTTTTATTTGTTTTTGTCACTTTAATTTGTCCTTTTGTTAGTTTCTATTTTTAAGGTGAATTTTAAATTGTAAATGAAATAAAAAAGATACTTTGAGAAAATTTTCAATGAGAGGAGGTAAATATTCTTTTTCAGGAGGAACCGATATCCCTGGCCAAATATTTGTCCTTCTGTTACAATTTCTGAGTCAGTTATTTTATTCAGCTTTAATTTTAACAACAAAAAAAATATCAGGAATTCTTGTCATTGTTGGAATGATAAAAGAAATTCTGCAGTGGTGGCATACCAGTCTCTAGAGTTCTTAGATACTCTAATGTTTCAAGTTGAGGTCATGCTTGGAAAATTCATGTCATAACAGTTATGTTATTTCCAAATGTCGTCATTCCTCTGGAAAGAAGTCATCATTCATCATGAACCCAGCAGCCCTGGTAGCCAGCAGAAAACCCTTTGAAGATTAAAATTTAATGAAGTAGAGCAGGAATACAAGCAACAAGCCCTGTTTTTTTTTTTCCATTCACATTTATAGCTCTTACTGGAAGAATGTTCCACAATTAAAATTTGTATTCTTTAAAATTTCATTCTGTTGGAGGTTTTAAAAGGAACATATGTAATGTTAAATATTTGTAACTTTTGCTTTTGATACTTTTCTATGCATCAGTATGTTGTCTGGCAGTAGCCAAATGTTACTTGTAGAAAGTATTTGAATATTTAGTCAAAATAATAGCAGTCAGACCTTGGATGTTCTTTATCAAACCATTTTTTATCATTTATCATTTTTTAATTTATTGAAATATATCACATACATAAACATACATAAACAATAGGTGCATAGTAATAGTTGTGAACTTACAAAACAAACGTGTATAACATCATACAGGACCCTCATAACTCACCCTACCCCAACACCTTGCATTGTTGTGAAATATTTTTAACTAATGATTAAAGAATATCCTTAAAATATTACTACTAACCAAAGTATCTTACATTTGGTGTATTTTTCTGCCAACCCACCCTATTATTATTTTTATATCATTTATACATGAACATACATAAAGAATAAATGTATGGTAAAAGTTGTGAACTTATAAAGCAACCGTGTATAACATCATACAGGGGTCCCATTCATCAACTCACTGCCAATACTTTTCATTGGTGTGATACATTTGTTACAAATTATGGAAGAATATCATTAAAATCTTACTACTAACTATCATCCATATCTTACATTTGGTGTATTTCCCCCCCCCAACCCACCCTATTATTATTTTTCATATATATTTTTATGACAACTTGTAAACTTGGAGAAACAGTCATATATATGTGCAGAATTCCCATACAATCCCCCATCAGCAAACCATCTGTGGTGGAATATTTGTTAGAGATTATGAGATAATATCAGACTATTACCAGGTCCATAGTGTATGTTTGGCACACTTTTTCCATTCTCCCCCATTATCAACACCGTACATCTTTGGCATTGATTCATGAACGTAACGTTATTACTGTTAACCACAGTCCATAGGCCATTCCAGTTGTATTGTTCCCATGCCTCTCCACAATCCCACCATCCTGCAATAGTGACGTACATCTGCTCTAGCTCACAAGGACACTCTTGCATCTCTACCAACCACAATTCCCATCCACCTTTGGGTTTACTCTCTCATTCAGTGCCTAGATTATTCTCTAGCTTTCTTTCAAGGACATTTATAAATCTAGACTGTCCTTTCCAGCCACATTCTCATTTATAAACCAGCTGTTACTCTCCATAACGTTTACCATCAACTCCCTACATTTCTGCACTTTTACAGTAAAGTTAGTGAAAACAGACACAGTAAGACTCAGTAGTCAGTCTCAGTCCTCCTCTTATCTCCTTTAAGAATCCAGCCCCTACCAGCGGGTCTTGAAGATATTTTCCTACATTTTCTTATAGAAGCTGTATAGTTCTTTTATATTTGGGTTTTTGATCCATTTTGAGTTAATTTTTGTATGAGGTATGAAATTGGGGTCCTCTTTCTTTCTTTTGGCCATGTATATCCAGTTCTCTCATTTATTGAATGGACATTTATTGAATGGACTGTTCTGCCCAAGCTTGGGTGAGTTTGACAGACTTGTAAAAAATCACTTGACCATAGATGTGAGGGTCTATATGTCTGTCTTTATGCCAGTACCATGCTACTTTTACAACTGTATCTAGGTAATAAGATTTCAAGTCCAGAAGTGAGAGTCCTCCAACTTTGCTTTTCCTTTTTAGATGTTTCTGGCTATTCGGGACCCCTTACCCTTCCAAATAAATTTGATAATCGTGTTTTCCATTTATTTAAAAACTGCTAGTGGAATCCTGTTCCTTCAACTGGGCCATATCTTCCTCTTTCTTGGTATGGATTGTAATTTTTTGTTGGTATCTTGGCATCTGGCTTACTGTATGTTTTTATTCATGGTGCAGTTTCTCTTATTAGTTAAGGGCTTTCTTGCCCTTTTTCCCTTGCTGACTGTGTAGTAGGAGCCAAGGATGTAGTTGGTGCTGTAAGCTGTGGAGGATCAAGCTGCCTGCTTTGCCCCAGGGACCGTGAAGCTTCTCCAAATTTTCTCCTTTGCCAGGGTAGCAGAGCCACAATCACGTATAATAATCCAAGTCGTGCAGGCCATGACCCTAGTTGCTCAGAGAGACTGGTGAAGCTTCATGCCCCTTCCTCCCCTCCAGTGGGAATGGAGCTGCCGTCATGGGCAGCAGTCTGTGCAGTGTGGGTCCAAAATGACCACGGTTGTCCTGGTAGACTTACTACTATTCAGTCTCTGCTGGCCAAATGTACCTGCAGTTACTTGGAGAGGCTGGTGCAGCGCGTTTCACCTGCCTCCCTGCTAGAGATGGGCTGAAGCTTAGGCTAAGGTTGCAGTCCAGTCTGGGTGGAAAGAGGCCGGTCCTACCATCACTGTGATTTTCAGTCACCTTCCCCTCCTGCCAGGGGTGGAGTCAAAATGGCAGCTACTGGCCTGTTTCCAACTTGGGCAGGTTCAAACTTTAGCTGTTCTTAGGGTTATACCTTAACCAGCCGAATTTACTAATCAATTGCCTAAGTCGATGGCCAACTGCCACCTCTTCCCCTGTTTTGGGGAAATGGAGCTTCCAATTCCAGCCAAGGAATAGCTCCTGAGGCAGTTTGCACCACCAGAGTATAATGATAACTGGCCTCTGCAGCATAGCTTGTATTTTCCCACAGAGGCTGGCACAGGTCCCTCCAGCTTCCTCCCTTCAGGAGGTGGGGCTGGAGTTTAGGCTAGAGCTGTAATCCCATCTGGATGGAAAGAAGCCAGTCCCTACCAGCACTGTGATTTTCAGTCTGCCCCGATTCCCCTAGTGCCAGGGGTGGAGTTAAATTGGCGGCTCCCAGCCTCTTTCCGACATGGACAGGCTCAAACTTAAGCTGTTCTCAGGATTATACTGTACCCCACTGAATTTACTCATCAGTAGCTGAAATTGGTGCCCAACTGTCTCTTCCTCCCCCATTTTGGGGAAATGGAGCTTTCAATTCCAGCCATGGAACAGCTCCCGAGGTGGTTTGTACCTCCAGTGGAGGATGGGCACCGGCCTTTGGGGCGTGGAGTGCTCTACTTACTAATCTTCTCTGCAGATGAGCAGTCTCCTCCTCCCATTCTTTCAAGGATGTTGCAGGATGCTCTTCTGGTTTCCTGGAGCCCCCAAACAGGTGCTTTAGATCGCTCTGGGTCATTCCTAACTTCCTGTAGCACAAACTGACTCTAGGAACTCCTTACCCTGCCACCATCTTGCTCATTGTCTGCTCTCCTTTTTAAATTGATATAATTTTTAAAAGTTATTTTACCGGAACTGTTGAATATGTTGTATTTCCTTCTTTAGAGATCACGCATAATCAGAACAAAAATGGACTCTAATATGTATCAATAAAATTGATTTGATTTAAAAAATGGACTCTAATCTAGAAGCCATAGTATTAATAGTAACTAAAATTTATTGAAGGCTCTCTATATGGCAGACACTCCATTAAATACTTTACATGAGTTAATATCATTAGTAGTATCCCCATTTTACCAAAGAGAAATTCATAGTTTAATTCTCAAAATCAAGCAGCATGTAATGGGAGACCTGGGATTCATGCCTGTCTGGTTCAAAAACAAAAAACAAACAAAAAAAACCTGTGCTCTTAACCGCTTGTCTGTGTTGTCTCTCAGATCTCAAGTGGAACGCTGAACTATTAGATAACTGATCATGAAACTAAAGCCATGTGAAAGTATGAAATAAAGTAACAAGGCCTTGTTAAGAGTGAATTAAGATAATTCAGGGAAGCAGATTTGGCTTAACTGATAGAGCGTCTGTCTACCACATGGGAGGTCGAGGCCTCCTGACCTGTGTGATGAGCTGGCCCACATGCAATGCTGATGTGTGCAAGAAGTGCCATACCATGCAGGGGTATACCCCATGTAGGGGAGCCCCATGCACAAGGAGTGTGCCCCGTAAAGAGAGCCACCCAGGGTGGTGCCGCACACATGGAGAGCTGACACAGCAAGATGATGGCAACAAAAAGAGACACAGATTCCCATTGCCGCTGACAAGAATATAAGTGGGCACAGAAGAACACACAGCAAATGGGCACAGAGGGCAGACAACTGGAGGTGGGGGAAGGCCGGGAAGGGAAGAGAAATAAATAAATAATAAATCTTTTTTTAAAAATGTGATTCATGGTAACTGTCACCAAATATTTAAAGAGAGACCATGTAAAAGCAGAGGTAGACTTATTTTATTCCAGTGTGCAGAGCTATACTAACAGAACTTGCAAGGAGTATAGGTCGTTAAAGGATCTTTCTAATAGAACCTTCCAAAGGGCTTTGGAATGTTTGAGGAGAAGCTGAGAAGCCTAACATTGTCAGGGATACACGTTAGGGCCATTCCTGCCTTGGGCAAGAAATTGGACTAGATCAGTGGTTCTCAAACATATGCACATGAACATAATCTTTTTTTTGTCTTTATTTTTTTTAAATTACATTAAAAAAATATGAGGTCCCCATATACTCGCCCTCCCCCCCCCCTCGCCCTACTCCTCCCCCCTTAACAACAATCTCCTCCATCATCATGAGACTTTCATTGCATTTGGTGAACATGAACATAATCTTTGGGAGATTCTTGGGCCCTTGCCCAGACCTACTGAATCAGAACTTCCTGGGGATAGAGACTGTTACGGATGGGGTTATATGTCAGAAGTTTATTTTCAAGCGTTCTTAAAATTCACGAAAGAAGCAATACAGTGGCCAACTTCAAGAATAACAAATGTAAATTAAAACAACAATGAGATACTATTAACCTTCTCTGTTCTATATATTGACCATTGTGCCACAGAGGTCTCCAGATAAACCTCACAAAGTCATGAAATATAGAAAGTAACTTGTGTGCTATCACAACTACTATTTTCTCTGATTTGAGTGTATGTACTGTTGTAATTTCCTGAAGCAAATACCATGCAGTGGGTTGGCTTGAACAAAAGAAAATTATTGGCTCACAGTTTTGAGGCTAGGAGATGTCCAAAATCAAGGTGTCATCAAGACAATGCTTTCTACCCGAAGTCTATGGCATTCTGGGGCTAGCTTCCAGAGATCATTTGTCTTTGGCTTTCTGCCACATGGTAATGCACTTGGCAGTGTCTCCTGGCTTCTCAGTCCCATTGAATTCCAGCCTCTGGTGGTTCCCTGTGACTTTTTCCATTCTCTTCTGGGTTCTATTGTAAGTCAACTTTTGGCTGCTCTCTCTGGCTATAAGGCAGTTCAGAAATAGGATTAAGACCCATCCTGATTCAGCTGGGCCACACCTTAACTGAAACAACCTCATTAAAAGATCCTGTTTACAATGATTCACACTGACAGGAATGGATTAAGTTGTAAGATCATGTTTTTCATGTGTACTAGGTCCAAGCTACCACATGTACATATATGGTGAGTACGATATATAATTGAGAAAAGCAATAAGTAAATTTGTATAAGAAATACTACATTAATTAAGACCACTGGTAGCCAATTTTATTTATATTTGTACAAATAGATTAGTTACCCATGATTTATAACTCATTCAGGGGAGCATGGTTAGTGCTGTGTACCCCAGAAGAACATATTCTTAAACTTAATCCATTTCTATGGGTGTGAACCTATTGTAAGTAGGACCTTTTGATGAAGTTACTTCAGTAAAGATGTGGGCCAACTCAAGCAGGATGGGTCTTAATACTATTACTGGAGTCCTTTATAAGAAGAATGAAATTGAGACACAGAGGAAAAAAAAAAATACTGGAAGCAAGAAACTGAAGGTCAGTGGAGCCCAAAGAGAAAGGAGAGGCTCAATGTGCATTGCCATATAATCAAGGAGTACAGGACCAAGGATCACCAGTAACCAGCCCCAGAATGCCAGTCTTCAGGAGGAAAACATCACCTTGATGATGCCTTCATTTGAACTTTTTCCTAGCCTCAAAACCACGAGCCAATAAATTCCCATTGTTTAAGCCCAACCCATTGCATGTATTTTACTTGAGCAGCTAAGGAAACTGAAAACAGGAACCAAGATCACATATTAATTGCAGCTTTAATGGAAGCAAAAGATGTTTTTAAAACATTTGGGTTTTTTTTATTCCATTTTTTTCATTCATTCAGCTAATATGTATTGATCATCTGCTATGTGGCAGGCACAGGGAATGCAGCGAATAAACAAAGCAGACATGGTTTCTGCTCTCATGAAGCTCAACCCTCACTAGAATTAAAGAATAGGACTAATATCTACCTTACAGGTCAACTGCTGTTTAAAAATCACCTTTTACTTAATGCAGTCGTATTTGAGGAGTGTGATTTGAATCTGCATCATCTATAAATCCAAGTACCAACAAACTAACAAAAGTTCTCTGGTAGTTTTAAGACCAAAAGTATGTATAGACTTGTGCTTCACTAATTTGTTGTGGATATTAGCCAGCTTCTAATCTTTAAATCGACATATGGAACCAACTCTGCTTATTTGTAACATATATATATTAACTTAGATAATTATTTTTCAGAACCAACAAGCCAAAATAGCACAATTGTACCTCCCATTTGTTGGACTGCTTTTGGAAAACATACAGCGGTTAGCAGGTCGAGATACTTTGTATTCTTGTGCAGCTATGCCTAATTCTGTAAGTAGTTATGTGTTTCTGTTAGAATCTTGCTAGTTCATCCTGTTTTATTGAATGTTTTGGAATTGAGGTCATGCTGTCAGTCTTTAAAGCTCTCAATCCTAATAGCTCTTTTTTACTCCATTTTTACCTTTGCAGTTTTTTTCTAGAGCAGTGCTTCTCAATTTTTAATGTGCATATGAATTACCAGGGAATTTGGTGAAAATGCGAATTATAATTCAGTAGGTCTGGGACAGTGCTTAGGATTCTGCATTTCTAAGATTTTGGCAGTTTCTGGTCCAAAGACCACACTTTGCATAGCAAGGTCCTAGAGAACATCAAGAATCCATGGTTGCTAATGTTTTGTTCTTAAGATTTGCTGTTTTATACTTTCATATATTTATTCAATTTGAAAACGGAACAAAAATTTCTCAACTATCAAAACGTTAGGCACCAGGGACTAAACTGTGTTCAAACTGTATTCCTTTACTTCTCCCCTTGGCAGCTTCCTTTCAGCACTTCTTGGTGAATCACTTTTAGCCCATCACAATTGGTCTGTACCCGTTTTCTCCCCTTAGAATCTTGCAGTTGGCAATCAGTCTCCCACTTGGCAAAACAATCATTTTTCATTGTAATAATTAAAACATTCCTTATCACATTAGATCTAAAAGGTCAGTGATTGTTATTCACCAGCCCTAGTTTTACATGTATCTCTGTTCATCTAGAGATACATAGAGCACACCTGTTCCCCCCTATGTATGATACTCCTTGAACATGAACCTTTAAATTTTTCTCAGGCCAAATATTTCCATTTCATCTGTCATTCCAAACACTTTCCTTTGTTGGTTACCTTTGGGTATTTTCTAGTTTACCAATGACCCTGTTAAAATGTGGTGCTCTGAATTGTGCCCTTTATATATAGCCTGCCCAGTAGAACTGTTAACTCTTTCAACAACTTCTTCCCAACCATATTCTGTATAGCCCAGGATCAACCATAGTACTTCAGTAGCCACATCACGTTTTTGGGTGGTTGGTTAAACTGTTTCCTTTAGTTTTTTCTGAAAACTCCCCCTATGAAATTCCCTGGGTTCCTGAGAAAGCTTTTTTTAAGTTTGCCTGATGGCTTATGTATGGGAATCTCGATCCAACAAGTCAGCTGGGTGTGGGTGCTGCAGTACCAACCTTGATCAGACTAGTCTTCCTTCCACAAACACAGTAGCTCATGCTTATGCGCATTCCTACATTTGAATGTGATATTTGGAAATATTTCGCTTATCTGTTCCTTTTTTTGCAGCTCAAGTTCACTTAAGGCTTCTAGTCACACCCCTACTTCTAGCATTGCCCCTGGTTCCAAGGAGAACTGAACCATGTTTAGACTGCCGCCATCTAGAGTTATGTCCCTTGACTAGAGGCTGTGGCTGCAATAGCATGGTTGTATCCATTTCTTTTTGTTTTGTTTTGAAGCTATGTCAACTAAATACCAAGCACTGATACTTGATTTAGACTTCCTCAGAGAACTTCGTTTAAAATCAGTGTCCCATCTCATTCTGTCTATTCAGATTTCTTATCCTAATAAACAATTTTTTAAAATGACATAGGCATCACATTGTGTTACAGGCTTCCAGAGATGAGTTTGCATGTGGCTTTGCTTCACCTACAAGTAGAGGGAGTCTGAGCACTGACAAAGACACTGGTAATTAAGCCCTTTAAAGATTACACATTGTGTGGGTGTTTAAAAATGTATCCTCTGCTACTCTATACATTTCAAATATTTCATAAATCTTTATAAAGTTTGCATGATTTCTACTAAAGTTGAATCAAAATCCGACTGATACTTGCAGCCACATTTCTCTACTTAGGGTTTCTTTCCCAAGTTTGTTTAAAATGTAGTTTGGTATAATGGAAAAATAGAGGAGAGTAAGAAAGAACGCTGGTTTCAGATACTCTTGTCACTGATGTTGATATGATGCCACTCTTTTCTGGGCCTGAGTTTCCTTATCTATAAAATTGTATCTCAAATTATGTGCCTATAGTATATGACTTCTGAGGAGTTTCTTGCAGTTTCATACACAGTGTGTTTTGAGATGTGAAAAAATGGCTCACCCTTTACTTGGCTTCTTAAAATATTTTGGTATAATATTATAAACTTCACATTTTAGATGACCAAGTTCTTTTCTCTAAAATATATCTTTACTTAATCCAGTACTTATTTAAAAAAATATTTTTGACAGTTCCTCCTGTTGCCAACAAGGACTTGGCTTTTTTTTCTAGCATATGGATCATTTCAAAATGGACATGGAATTAAGAGGGAAGATTCAAGAGGTTCCCTCATCCCAGAAGGAGCAACAGGATTTCCAGATCAGGGTAACACTGGTGAAAATGTAAGAACCCGAGTATATAAAATAAACCTAGTAATGTGTTAGGCTACAGAAATATTTCTTTTTATATAAACATGAGGCTCTCTACTCTCCTGTAACCAGTCCTGAATCTGTAAAAAGCATCTCATAACTTTTGAATATTTTAGTTTTTCCTTCCTATCCTGGCAGCTGCTACTTGAATATCTTAAACTATTCATACAGAAGGAGGCATTCATCAAGAGTTCTTTGAACCCCCAGTGCAGTATAAAACGTTCTGGAGAAGGAAGGTTTGAGTTTAAAATATCTAACAAATCATATCCTGGCAGAATTAATTCAGCCTTCATTCTTCTGTAATAGAGTAATGATATTAACTTGGGAGAAAAAAATTTAGACCCCCGAATTAATTATCTCAGTGTCCTGGCATCAGTTAATCAGACTGTTTTCTCCAGTATGCCCATCAAGTTGTTTCAAACCTGATATTAAGGTTTGGGGTATATCTGCCTTGAAGCAGAGAGACCTCTTTTTCAGATCAGCATATCTTTGCCATGCTGCTATGTAAAATCATAGTTGTATGAAATTGGATTTAGCAGGGTCCATATAAATCATAAACACCAACTCTCAAGTTATAAATGAAAACTGGGATTTTAACAGGAAAACCACACAGTTAGTGGCAGGGCCAGATCAGAACCCAGGTGACACTGAAGGTGCTGGGGAAACCACTCCCTGAAGACCCCTGGACTGCGGTATTCTTCCTTGAGCTTTTGGGTAAATAGTAATTATTTCACAGCATTTAGAATTATGAGATGCTGTCATTGATGTGGCAGATAAAGGTCGGAGCAGTTAAATGACTTGCTGGTAGTTGCACAGATAGTACGCAGTGAGAACCTAGATCTGTTTTGCTCTAAGTGACAGCTCTTTCCTTCCCACCTTAGTAAATGTGTGTCCCAAGTTCGGCTCAACTAAAGTCTTAGTTGTTATCAATGGTAAATTCTTTAGATTACTATGATTCTATTCATATAAATCTCTAAATAAGTCAGATCTCATCATGTTTAACTTCTTACATTTGAACAAAAGTCATTAAATAATAGGTACATCACTACTTCATAGTGGCTCTAGTTTTGCAAGTATTACTGTATCCTCCCTAGTGTAATTATCTTATTGCAATATTATTAGCCCATTTTTTAGATTGATTTTCTGACCTATGATTTAGAGGTTGGATTTTTATAAACTCTAAGGAGAGACTGAGTTCAAAATGTATCCTTTGCTTCCCTGTACCTTAATTAACTTCCTCCTCCATGCAAAAGCTATTTTTCCTGTAATAATCACATAAGATTATCTAAAATTGTTGCTGCTAAAACATAGGGTATTTGGGAATGAAACATATGCCATATCCATGACTATATGTTGATGAAGACCCCTAGGTAATTTCCAGTCATATTACTGCTAGGTGCAGCAGCAATAAAGATTCAACCCATTTACCTTCCAAGTATGATGTAAAATTTAGATTTATGTTTCAAATTTTCCTAAACAGGACTAATGATAAAAATAATTATTGCTTGAAAGACTATGAACTTTGCAGTACTGACACCATTTCCCAAAAGTGCCCTGTTTTTATATTACAGACCCGACAGAGTTCTACAAGGAGTAGTGTATCCCAGTATAACCGTTTGGATCAATATGAAATCAGAAGCCTCCTGATGTGCTACCTGTATATTGTAAAAATGATTTCTGAAGGTCAGTTACCAGCATATTAAGCATAAAGTCTACTAGGCTACCCTCATAGGATCCTGGGTTCATGTAGCAAGTATCTGGCCATCCTATCTGTATATAGAACACATCCACATTAGAAACCTCTTTGAAGACTCTGACTTTAAAATGTTCCTGTATTTTAACTTAAAATAGGTTCATCTCAGTCGTACAAGTTTGATCTGCTAAACTGGTTTAAAAACAATTTTACAAACTAATTTCTAAAATGAGGTAATACTTTAAAAAATATTAAACATTTTTTATACAGAGCATGTAACACATTAAATGACCAATGTAAACAATAACAAGAATTCTTATTTAATATTTTAACTTTTATTTGACCCAGAAACAAAACAAACAAAAAAACCTGGAAAGGTTCTCTTAGGGTAGGGAATGCCTGGAGTTATCTTTACAGTAATACCGCATGGTAATGTTTGTATGCTTAACCAGTAGGTGGTGGTATCAGGTTCCTTCTCAGGTTCTGTTCATCTCTTTGGTGTATTCTGTAAGACACTATCATTTATTATTGTTACCAGTTCCTCTTTACATTATATGATGGAAAATAACCAAAGGGTTTTCATAACTCCATCTCCTCTGGAAGTAAAATGAGAGTTACCATCTTATTCCCAAATACCACATTTATTTATGCATGTCCCTCCCTATTCTTTCTTTTCTTAATATTTTTTTGCTCAAAAATGTATGCAAGTCTGAAGAACATAAAAAAGCACCTGAGTTCTAATTCATAATAACTATTTTTATTTTTCTATTTTTAAAATTTTTAATAAATATTACTTGCTTTGAATCCTTTTTGTAGTAATGCTGTATATGAAAATATAGAATAAGTTGATAGTTAACCAGCTAGATAAACAGTAAAATAAATCAGTAGCTGCAGAGTAGACATAGCTCAGTGGTTGAGCACCTGCTTCAATCCCCAGTACCTCCTAAAAAACAACAACAACAACAAAAAAAAAACCACGCACAAATCAGTAGCTAGACAGCAATAAATCCTAATCCATTAGTAAAACAGTAGAAAAACAACCGGAATCTAATTTCTAGTACTGTGTATTTTAGAATAAAAGTCAAAGGTTCTATTGAGGCTATGTGTGGGGCTCCATGTTTTGGAATGAAATAATTAAAGCAGGGGTTTGTTAACCTTTTTTGTTTCACAGACCCCTCTGCCAGTTAGGTGAAAACCATGGATCCTTTACTAAGTCCACACTATACTGTGTATTATTTAATAAATATCTCACACCTGCACCAATACGTCCCCACAAGAATAATGTTTTCTTGACTTTCAATTCAACCTCACCGACCCCTTGTAAAGAACCCCTGAACTAAAGTGAGGTAATTTTCAACCCTGGTGGTGTTTTCTTCCAGGAGATAATGGGATTAGATGACAACTACAGCCGCAGCTCACTGGTTTTGTCCCACAAGTTTAAAAGTGGGGGATTTCAGGCAGTGACTACTGATATGCATGGCATGGGATTGCTTTTTAGGGTGATGAAAATATTGCAATATAAACTTATAATAATGGTTTCACAACTCGGTGAATATACTATAAACTACTGAATCCTGCACTATTTAAATGGATAAAATTTACAGTATATGAACTCTCTCAATTTGTATTTCATTAAAAAAAAAAGACCTAAGAAAAACATCAAAAAATAAAAGCCAAAAAGAAAAAGTGGCAGAATACCACCACAGCCCAGGGAAAGTAGGAGGGAAGAGGGAGAGAGAGAAAAAAGAAACTGGGGAGGGGGAAATGCATTGCTGACTAGCTCTCTCCTCCTCCACTCCTGTATACACACAAACACAATGTGCGCACACACACACCGTGCTAACCAGTGAAAGTCACTGGCTGCTTTTTCGAAATATCATGGAGAAAACCATGACTTTTGCTTCTTGGGAACTTCATAGTTCCTCCTCCTCTTGTAAATGTTGATTTTGCTCACCAAATATACTCTGAATATACTCTGCCAAATATTTCACCTTCATTAACTAGGTTTTTCTTCTGTTCTTGCTTTTGGTTTTTAAAAGCACATTTTCAATAACCAGTTTATAGTCTGTGTCATGTCTCTGTCCTGTGTCAGTATAAAGTCATGCTGTATATTTGTAAAGTCATTTTCATTTTATTCTGAGAAATGTCTATTTCTAGATTTATATTCAGTGGCTATATTCTGGCTACTTTGTCTTGTCCGGTAAATGTTTTAGTCACTATATGGGTTTAATACTGAACTTGTACAGGTCCACACCCTTCAAATCTTCTCTTGACTTTCTTTTGTATTAAATTATATACAGTAGCAACTTTAATGTCAACAAAAAAATGATCCACCTCTACACTTTTATATGGAAGTAGAGGGATACTGAAGGCTGAATTTTCTTTTCTGTAGCTGTACTTATTCACTAGAAATAACTCACTCTTTTAAGTCTTGGTTATTTGTCTTAACTTTTTTAGGCTTTATTGCCTTATTTATTGTATCCTCAAAAAGGAGTCAAGAGTCAGGAGTCACTAGGTGTACAGTCTGAATTGAAAGAACTGTCCTCTTGAAAATTATTTTCTTTATTAAGAGAGATGATGAAGGGAAGCTACTTCCTCTTTTTTTCTGACTGCACCCTGGCTTTTCTCTTGAGTGTAGACCCCACAAAAGGATTCTCAGTGTCATCTTGAGTCTTATTATCACCATATCCTGTGCTTGTGGATTCATTAGTATTCTTCTTCAAAGCACATTTGCCTTTGAAAAGGGTCTGGTCAATATTATCTCTCACTTCAAACCCAATGTTTTTAGGAGCAATACCAAATGTTGATCTTTTCCCACTAGATCTCATAGTATAGTCAAGAGGAAATACATTCGAAGGGACTCTTTCCTTTCTCTGTGTACAGGAGGAAATTGTGTTTCTATTATAACCAGGCATATTTTCCTCTGAAGTTTCAGATACTACTTGAGTAGTCAGTTTATCTCCTGAAGAAATACTGGAAAGGCTCCAAGAGAAGTCAAGGCGAGTTTCACGGTTTTGTGTGGAGGTCTTCACTTCATGTTTCCTTTTTGGCTGGCCAGCCTTCTCCTCAGGTGTATTTGAGACACCTTGAAATCCATACACCTTCTGAGATGTTAAAGGAAAACCCCGTATCAGGTTGAAACTGTTTTCTGGGGAAGGTTTGTTTCCATTAGAGGAAGCTTTCTCAAAGGAGGTCTCTGGCACCTCAAAGAGATCCTGACTGTGAAATGGAGGTGAAAACTTTGGACTTTGTTGCAGTTCCTTTCTTCCTTCAGATTTTATCAATTCAACATGTGATTGCTTCAGCAATTTCCTATGTGCAGGCATCTGAGTTCCTTGTGTAGGCACCCTGATAGAAAAAGCTGGCATAGTTGCTTGAGAACAAGGAATGAAGTCATTGTCACTGTCAGTAAAAGAAACATGAATCTTTTCCTCATTTGATTTTAGTCTTTCTGTAAGCTTCTTATTTTCTTCTCTTAATCTATCTCTTTCTGCAGTGAGTTCAGCAATAAACTTAGTATTTTGTTGATGAATATCATTAAATTCTTGCTGTAGGGTATGCCTGTGTGTTTCATTAATTAAACAGCGGTCACATGTTTTTGCCTTTAACTGCTCTCTCAAGTCATTAATGGTGTCACTAAGAACTTTCTGTTGTTCAGTCAGCTCCTTAATTTTGGCTATAGAGCCTGTCCGTCTTCCATCGGCCAATCGCTCTTTCCTCATACTGGTTAATTTCGCCTGTAAACGGTGTAGCTCTTTATCATGGAGCTCTTTTAGAATTAGCCATGTTTTCTTAAACTCGTCAGATGACACATCACATACACTATACTGCAATTTTTCTCTTCCTGAAGGCTTCCGTCCGCCTCCCCTATCTCCCTTACCCATGTTCCCTGACAGCATCATGTCTCACGGATTTAGAACTGGTTGGAACAGGCCACAGGCTCTAGACGCCACCGAGAAAATGGCGGAACGAGCTGCCGACTAGATGGGCTGTGGCAGGGAAGAGCCCTTCCACCCCTTCCACAGACCTGCGAAGCTGCTTCTCGGCTCGCGGCGGCTGGCGGGGCTCTCAAGGATGGACAGACAGTTCTGGTTTTTTTGAAGAGTTGGTGCAGTCAGGCAGGAGAGAGAGACCAACGCCTTCAGGTGATGGCGCCGGCAAGCTTCCCTCTGAGGCGCCGGAAGCCCGGTGTCTTCTGGGGGAACCCGGGCTTTTGTAAGTAGAACAGCATTTGAAAGGGGGGGGGTGGACTGGAAGTCACCTGTAGCTTAACTTTTAAAAATCTATTTACTTGACTATTTTAACATTTTTATTCTTGATCAATATTTGTAGTCATAGAAACCTGTTAATATTCATGGTCTTATAAAACAATTCCGGTAGATCAAAGTTCCTGTTTCCTGTCCCCTATGCTCCCCCCCCCCCCCCCATAGCCAACATTGTCTTGCCTTCCATCTCTAGCTTCTAGCCTCTACTCTGGGTAGTTGGAAATTAAATTATTTGCCTATTTTTACAATATCCACATTTTTTTTATGTTTAGAGAAAGGTCTCCTGGCACCAACCAGTAGCTGAATCAGAGTCTGGGTTAAAAAAAAAAAAAAAAAAAGGGAAAGTTAAGTAGTGGCAATATTTTTTTTGTTTTTATAGTCTCAGAAGTGGGTGTGTTGAAAGTTGAGAAATAAAGAAATATTATATGTAAAGAGTATATGTGATACATTTAAGGGACTTTTGTTTCAGAGATAGTTGTTCCTACTGTGTTACACCTTCTTTTACTCGATGTTTATTTTGCCGTCTCACATCTGACACAGCCAGGTTATTTTAACACCTTCATTAATAAAGGCCTCCCCGTATGTCCAAGTCTCAAGGAATAATAAAAACTAAATTCAAGCGGGCAAACAGACCTCTAACTGCACTTAAAAAATCCTTTAAAAACATGAATTTATTAAGTTGGCTTTGCCAACAATTTTATAGAAAAAAAAAAAGCTTACCAGGTGTGAATTTTTTTCACAAAGTCCACTGGAAAAAATGTGGTTACATGTTTAACACACTGTTCAACTACAAATTTATCTTTGTTATGCTTTATAATTATGTACCTATAATATCCAAATATAGGGACACTCATTGTGTGCAATGCACTATACCAGACCTTCAGAATTTATAATCCAAAGCAAAGAAAGAAGAAGGGGTTAGAGAAGAAAAATTATCCGGCTTGACTCTAATACAGAAGTTCTTAAACTTTTTGGCTCACAGAATCCTTTGAATAGCAGGCAGAGAGACACGTGACCCTTTCCTCAGAAAAATACACACAACCTTGCATAACATTTCAGGGAGTTCATCTAAAAAAACCCAGGTCTAAAGTAATAATGTAACAACTTCCCTTCCTCTGTCTTCAGGATGATATGAAAATTGAGGTAAGCCATCCAAGAGAAACTTTGCAAAGCAATAAAAAAGAATTGTCGATGCCTAAATTTTTACAGATTAAGTATATATTTGGAATTTATTCAAAACAATGCAGTGTATGAATTGGGTAGAGGGAAGGGAAAGGAGGGTACAGGTATAACAAGACTCGCCATGCATTTATGGTTGTTGAAGCTGGGTTATTGGTACATGGGGGTTCAAAATGCTATTTGCTCTGATTATTTCAAATTCTGACACTATTTATTCAATTTTCAGATACTCTCTTAACTTACTGGAATAAAGTATCTCCTCAGGAGCTCATAAACATTCTCATACTTCTTGAGTAAGTTAGATTAACTTTGTTTTCATGAGCTTACCCTTATTTTGTGGGTGCTTAATTTCCAAATACGATAAAAATATTTCTCTTTTTTACAATAACTTATTTTCTAAGAATGTAGAAATTGTTAAATTGTTTATAATATAGAGGCTGATATACTTGCTCTTTACATGTAAAAGTAAGAAAAATAGGCAGAGGAAATACTTGTGATATTACAGAAAACTCTAGTCAATAATAAGCCATTTTTACAGCCCAGCAGGAGTCCTTATGTGATCTGGAAAACTAGTTGGCATAGGGTCCCAAATCATGCATTTGAAGCAGATGTTGGGTTAATGGAGAAGATTAAATTATTGATGTTTAGAATTTGTACTTTTATGTAAATCTGAGTAATTCTACCCACTTAAATTCTTGTTATTCATGATAGTTATGTTCTATAAAGTAACCATGAATACTGAATTTAGCAAATTATGAACTGTTGCTTCTAGAAGAAATACAGGGTTTGGTTCTGCAAGCCTCTGGTCACATTTTCATAACTGAGCAATACATAATCTTGTTTAATGTGGGTTTATGTTTAAAGATAACCTTATTTAATATATATTGTTGGTTCATTAACATTGAATTCATGACCAACAGCAACATAGCTCATGCTGAATGAAGTTCTTATCTAGCATAAGTATTTTCTCCATAAATCATATTGCAGCCTTCTTGTGCTTATGAACACTAGATAGCACTGCACCAGCTACTCTTGGAGGCTATTTAAACAGTGAAATCATCAACACAAAGAACAAAAATGCAGAAAGTATGACACTATATAGACTGTGAAAAAAGATATTTGTTTACAATATGAGTACTGAAACAAGAAGGTAGATTACATCTTGTTTGACATCATCTGGGAATGTGTGCTTGTGTCAGGTAACTTAAAATTTTCACCATTCTGTATGTGTCTGTGGATGACCACCAAAGCACCGTGAGTATTGATTTTGGGGTTACAAATAAATTTGGGAGAGTAGGCAAATTCACAAATATGATCTCTGCAAATAGCAAGGATAGACTCTCTGTATATATATTTATCCATTCCAAGGAATTTGGGACAAAACTTAATCTGGAGGTGGCAAGTTATCCTATACTGTATGCTGGGATGCTGAGCTATTTTTGCATCATTATTGTAAAAGCTAAATTTAGACTAAGAATGAAGTGTAAGAAAAGTTGACATAAATAAAACATATATATGATGATGTATGTACATGTCTCCCAAAAGGAAAAGAGGGTAAACAATGCATAAAGATTTGAATAAAATCTTTCAAATTTTGCAGAAAATGTCAGTAGACTAAACAACAGGTTTTGAGATTAAAAAAAAAAAAGATGTAACTGTACTGAAATATTCATGAAAATATATGATTGAGATTTGCTTCAAAAAATTACAGAAGGTGGGGGAGAACAGAGGGGAGAGCAGGTGACCTGGTGGCAGGTAGAGGTTAAACAAAAATGGCCATGAGTTGATAATTATTGACACTGGAAGCTAATAGGTATGTGGGGATTTCTTATATTATCCTCCTTACTTTTTTGTATATGTTTGAGATTTTTGATAATAGAAAGTATTTTTTTTTGTCTTTTCATTTTTAAATTTTTTAAAAAAGATAAAGTATTTTAATACTATTAGAAAAAAATACTGCAATTGCCAGATTGCCTCAAATTTTCGGGCTTAAGAACCTTTTTTTAGGTATTAATAACTGTGCTAGAGACCTTTGCTATGATACATTAGCGCACAGAGGATAATTCACATTGACAGTTTTTTAAAAATGTGTAATTACAGCAGCTATATGTGTATATGAAGACGTGACTTTTCTGGTAATTATAGCAAATAAATGTAGAAAGGTAGAATATGGCAAGCCTGCAAGTAGTTATGTGCATATTCATTTCTGTATGCCAAAGCATATATTAAATATCGTTATATGGTTTCAGCATATTTTGTAACTCTTGATTTTTCAAATATTGCTAAATTGCAGAATATGGTAATATGTTATTAACATACTATTGTTTTTCTTTCTAGGGTTTGTTTGTTTCACTTTAGATATATGGGAAAAAGAAACATAGCAAGGTAATTTCCATAGCACTGCAATTTCCATTTTTCCTTCTCTGCCAACAGAGGGCAATCTTCATTATGCCATGTAAAAACTCAAATTATTAATTTTGAGTTAACATAAGGACACCCATGATTTATGTAACATGTCCCAACTTAAAGTTGAATTTAAACTAATGTATACTGATAAATTTTTAAGTTTTCCAGAAGCTAATGGTTAGACTGATATGCAGTTTCTCTTGTGAGATCTCACTAATCCTAGAATAGGTGCTCATTTTTCCTAAGGATGGAGGTAAGGGCTAGATCCAGGGGAAGGCAGGAATTCATAAAGTGAGGTCTACTGTAAGGTGTGTACCTTTGTCCACAATCTAACAGTGTTCACCTCAGAAAATCTTGTCTTAAAAATAGTCACCTCAAAAATTCCCAACAGTGATTGGGAGATACATTATGTAGTATCTATTTATTTTTGTTGTTTAAGTACTAGTGAAATAAATACCTAAAGAAGTGTTTGAGGAACCCTAAGGCCCAAGGTTATTCACTTAATTTAAATTTAAATAAGATATATTTTAAGAGTAGATTTAGTTATTAAACTAACTCAAATATAGTTTTTTTCTTAGGGTAAAATTCCATGGCACTTCCGAAATTTAAGGAGATTACTTGGATTTGTTGTTTGTTGTTGTTTCTCTGGACATTGTATAATATTCATAAGTGGTTCAAGTGAATTTCCACTGTGTTTCCCCATGTATTGGAGCCATGCTGTTGCCACCATGATCCTTAACTTCTGGAATTCTGACCATACCACAGTGTTTACTAGAGAGGAGAGACCAACTCTCTTCCTCAATTCATGTATGAACCATTGTAATTTTTTAAATGGAACTTTAACATTAAAGGAAAACAAAAATTTGCAAATCTTAAAAATAAACATGTTTGCAGAGTCAAAAATTCTGATCCAAATTTAATGTAAGCCCAAAGACATTTTAGATTGGCACACCTGTTCTGAACATCTAACTCCAGGCATTTTTCTTTCCTCCCTCATTGCAACCCTGAATATCTCTGTTTGTCCTTGTCTTTCCTAACACATGTCCTTCCTCCCCTCCTATTAAAAGGCTGAATCTTAGTGGAGCATTAGTCAGTCGCCACAGTTTTGAGGAGAAGGAAGGGAGTGGGAAGCTCTTTCTAAAGTTCTTTAATTATATTCTAATAGTATAAGCTATTTTAAAGATGCATTAAAACTTTATACATAATTTCCAGGATGTCTCATTTAATCCAAGTAGTAGTTGGCAGAATATTGAGCTTTAGTACCATGATTATGTGGAAACCTAATTTTTTTTTTAGTAAGAAAGAATCTAACATTGAAATATATTATTAGAGCACTCCAGTTCCTAACTTCAGTATTTATTTTAGGGTGCATGATGCCTGGCTGTCTAAACACTTTGGAATAGACCGAAAATCACAAACCATGCCAGCTCTTCGAAACAGGTCAGGAGTGATGCAGGCCCGGCTTCAGCACCTTAGTAGCCTGGAAAGTTCGTTTACACTTAATCACAGTAAGTGAAAATGTGTGCAGTGTACCCATTTGAAACAGCCCAGCCATGAAGTCCTGGTTTAAAATGACCAATAAAATTGGAAATGATTTCACATAAATGGATATATTTGCATATTTCTGCTATGTGTTTATATAAAGTCATTTCATCCTATGTGACTATATCACAATAAAATATGCATGGAATTTTCAACAATTCTAAGTAATGGTGGTTTTTACTGCGTTTGGTATTAAAGAAATGAAAAATTTTTCACTAAATTGCTGTTTTCATCATATTAATTTATTTTGGTTATCCTTCCTACGGTTAAACTTTAATGCAAATAATGTTATGCTTAATACAATAGTATACGTAATATTTGTTTAGAGATAGCATTGTTCATTCAGTGATTAGGGGATTACACATCCTGAGCTGACGGCAGAGATCAGTGAACTTTAAATACTATTTTGGCAAAGATGTATTTCATAGAGGTTGAAACCTTGACAAGGCAAATATGACAAAGAGAGAAACCTTGTATAGCTGGGAAAATTAGAGGGTTATATAAATGGAAGTTCTCCTGAAAAGTAAATATTAATACTAACTCAGAGTGAGAAAACTTAGTTTCCATATAATCCTTTGGAGGCTGCAGGAAAGAAAGCCAGCAAAACTGGCTTTGTGGTGGAAGCATATAATAAAGGCAGTCATCTTCAGCAAATGAACGCTGAGCTAATAGACTCGGCCTCTTTTGAAAATTGTAAGTTTTAAAGCCTTCAGCTTTTGCTCTTGTCACTTGTTAAAAGCATAATGAACCTACTTCCCTCATTGGCCCAGATACTTTATTTTCTTTCTACTTTGGAAACAAGCCCCATATTATTGGCATCATTGAAAATAAGTGACCATAGGGCACTATGTAGGGTACTGAATTTCTATGCGTTTGTTAATTTTGCACACAGTTCGTGGGACAGCCTATACTGCCTCACACGTTATTTCCTAGTTACATCACCATAGCTCATTACTGAAATATTTTCTCTAAAGAAGTGGGTACTAATTAGTGCTGCAGAGCTGTTGATACAGTGCTGAGGTAAAAAACCCATGGAATTGATTAACCAAGACTATCTTTGATTAAGGAATAAATAGAATGAAACTCATGAGGGGTGCGGGTTTTGAGGGCTTCCTTTCTTGTTGGGCTCTCTGTTAGTCTTTTTTTTTTTTTTAAGATTTATTTTCATTTATTTAATTCCCCTCCCCTCCCCCAGTTGTCTGTTTTCCGTGTCTTTTCGCTGCATCTTGTTTCTTTGTCCGCTTCTGTTGTCGTCAGCGGCACCGAAAGTGTGGGCGGCGCCATTCCTGGGCAGGCTGCTCCCTCCTTCGCGCTGGGCAGCTCTCCTTATGGGTGCACTCCTTGCACATGGGGCTCCCCTACGCGGGGGACACCCCTGTGTAGCACGGCACTCCTTGCGCGCATCAGCACTGCGCATGGGCCAGCTCATCACACGGGTCAGGAGGCCCGGGGCTTGAACCGCGGGCCTCCCATGTGGTAGACCGACGCCCTAACCACTGGGCCAAAGTCGGTTTCCCTCTCTGTTAGTCTTTAGAGAAAAAAAATCATTCAAAACAGTTATATAAGTCTCTGTTTTGGGCAAAGTTTGAATTTACTGTTTTTGTTTTGTTTTTTAAATTGTAGGTTCTACAACTACAGAAGCTGACATTTTCCACCAGGCACTTCTTGAAGGCAATATTGCTACTGAAGTTTCCCTAACAGTACTGGATACCATATCATTTTTCATTCAGTGCTTCAAGGTAAAAATGAAGACATAGAATTCAGTTGGTATCGTTGCAAAGAAAACATTATATATTCTTTTCTTTATAGTATATAGCTTTTGTGTAGTGAAATAGCTTTGGGTGAGGTGTCAGGAGACTTGGAGGGCAGAACTAGTTTGGAAGTCACTGAGATCCATTTGCCTCATCCATGAGGAATTTGAATAATTTGCCCGTAACTCCCTTCTATTGCTTAAATTCTATTTTTCATGTTTAATACATTTTGAAAAAAAATTTTTTGCTTTTATGCTTTTAAGATAGCCAGTAGTTTTTAGCCCCCAAGTTTGACCAGATCAGTTCTCAAATACCTGTTGTTATGAAGTGTCTTGTCAGACTAGATGATATCCAGGAAGGTTGGCTAACTTTCCTAGTCAGGCGCTTAGTGTTTATTCTCAGATCCTTGTCTCTCAGTGCAAATCACCATTGTCATAATAATGATAAATAAAATGATGGTAAAAGCAATCATCTTGCAGAGTCACTGAAGAGGAAAACTGAGATAATGGATGTGAAGGTACTTTGAAAAGTAAAAAAATATATGACTAATGTAAAGTAACATTAGTGAGGAGAACTCAAAGATGAAAAATCTTGCTTGCTTTTGCATGAGTTATACAGATAATATTCCCCCCTTTTCTGAGTAATTCAGTTAATTGTTGCAGCCCTCCAGATTTACTATGGAAACCTGGCCTGTGCATTTCAAAGAGGCTTATAAAGGAAAATCAAATTAAATGCTAATAAAAATAGACTGCAGAATCCCTTTATGAAGTGTTATTTGTTTCTATTACATCTTTCTTTGCAAGAAGCATTTAAACAACTTACATAGTAGTCCTTTGAATTATAATACCTGTTGTTATCTCTACTCATAGGAGGTTTAATTTTTCACCAGTGGCTAAACATATCTTATACTAAGCATACGTTAATAAGCAAATTGAATAATAGACTTTAAAAATAGAATTGACCTTTTGTTTAACTCTTACATTATTTAGTCTCCCTCAGAAATACAAAGGCTGGTTGCCTTGTACCCATTTTTAGCTCACTGATTTCTTAATTGAGAAGAAAAATGGTTAGAATAGAAAATATTCTTCCCATCCTAGTTCATATTTGCTATGTTGTACTGGGAAAATGTTGGTTTTTTTTTTCATGTTTAGAATGATGGAATAACTATTCTAGATATAGTTTATGTAGTACTTTTGAGATTTCGTATTTCCAAGTTGAAAGATGACAAAATAATTTTAAATCCTATTGAAAGCCTTTATGTTTCTGAAACTTGTAAGCAGTGATTGATAAATAGATATTGAAGTCAGTTCTCTGGTTGTAGCTTGTAGGGGATATAAGGGAAGACTTTCTGCAAAATGTATTTTTTTTTCATGTTTTATAGAGCCAACTTTTAAATAATGATGGCCACAATCCATTAATGAAAAAAGTATTTGATATTCATCTTGCTTTTCTTAAAAATGGACAATCCGAAGTTTCGCTGAAACATGTGTTTGCCTCTCTGAGAGCTTTCATTAGTAAGGTAAGGAAAGAAACTTCAAGGCTCCTAGTGAGCTCATTTGAGGGCAAAAAGGAAAGAAAAGTTAGGGGAAAGAAGATCATTATGATATGACAGCTACAAACCTCAGATAACGAAGCCGTAATATAAATAACCGAACAAGAAAGAAAGCCTGACTGAGAAAATTTTTATTTTACCCTGTCATACCTTCCCTTTTCCAGCAGACTCCATTGAAAAGTGTCATTTTAAAATTACCAACTGTGCCTGTTTTTCTTCTCTTTTCCTTCTTTTTAAAGAATTATCAAGCTGAAGGAAAGAAGCTGTAAGTGCACTCGTGAGTAGGCACTTTGAATGCAGGAAACAAGTTTTATAACACCAGGGTCTTGTATAATATCTTAGAAATGATAGGCATTCAGTACATATTCAAGTGAATGAATCCTTCCTTTCAATGCTAATTACCTGAGGCCCTAAATTTTCTAAATAATAACCTCATACTTAGCTTTTTTTTTCTTTGTTAAATAAGTTGTATTTACAGAAAAATCATGCATAAAATAACAACATTCCTATATACCACCATATTAACCCCTTGCATTGGTATGGAACATTTGTTACAATTTATGGTAGAACATTTTATAATTGTACTATTATAGCAATATATATCTGTCCATGTTTTAATTTAGGGTTCTCTGTATAGTTCCATGGATTGTTTTTTCTTTTCTTCTTTATTTTCTTTTAAATGTTACATTAAAAAAATATGAGGTCCGCATATACCCCCCACTTCACCCACCCCACCCCTCCCACATCAACAACCTCTTCCATCATTGCGGCACATCCACTGCACCTGGCGAGTACATTCTGGAGACCGCTGCAGCACATGGACAGTGGTCCACATTGTAGTCCACACTCTCCCCCAGTCCACCCAGTGGGCCACGATGGGACATACAACATCCAGCATCCATCCCTGCAGCACCACCTCGGACAACTCCAAATCCTGAAAATGCTCCCACACCATATCTCTTCTTCCATCTCCCTACCATCAGCAACCACTGTGGCCACCCTCTCCACATCACTACTACAATTTCTTCCCTTATTAATCACAGTAGTTCCCCAGCAGAACACCAGTAAGTCCACTCTAATCCGTACTCTATTCCTCCAACCTGTGGACCCTGGGATGGTTATGTCCAGTCCCCCTCTACATCAAGAGGGGGCTTAGAGTCCACATGGATGATGGATGCAATGCTCCTGCTTGCAGCTGTAGGCACTCTTGGTTCCCTGGTGTGGTGGTTGACCCTCTTCACCTCCCTGTCATCTGGGGTACCTTACTTTAGATAGGTTTGTGGCTCTTAAGTTCTGAAATACGAAGAGTGGCCAGCTGTACAAAAAAGCCAAAGGCAAAAGCATTCTAGACAAAGGGACATGCAAATGCAAATGACTGGAGTTGGAAAAGAGTTTGGAATGTTCTGGGTAGTGAAAGGGCAGGATAGCTGGACATAGTGAAATAGGAGGAGCATCAGCATATAAGTGATTGTTGAAGTTTAATTTCCCTTGGAGAGTGTGTAGAGGAGGAACAAAAGAAGGTCAAGGGCAGAACCTTGGAGGAAAACAATATAGAACGGGTTGGGAAAGGAATCTTTAGAGGACATTAGAGGGAACAGTCACAGAGATAGAAAGAAGGGTATTATGGAAGCCAAGTAGAAAAGAGTTTCAACATTGTCATGAAGTATAGAGTGGTCAAATAAGATAAGGGGGAAAGAGACCCACTGGAATTGGAAATTAAGAGGTCACTGGTGATCTTGGCCATTGCTGACTTAGAAGTAGTATGGGTAGAAGACTTAATGTAGTACATTAACACCAGTATGACTGCGCCCTCCCTTAAACCTTTGTTTTCTTCCTGAAATATCTTCCTCAAGAAGAGTTGGTTTAATCTGGTGACACTATTGATGAAATTTCCTAATTGTCAGTCAGAAAACATGTATTAAATACTCATTATAGACATAGCATTGCACTTGGTATTAAAGTGAAATCAAGAAAGGGTATATTCCTATAATTTGGGTTTAAAGTGAAGGCTCCCAAGAAATAATTTTGGAAAGGTTTCACTCCAGCTTCCCACTTCGTGAAAAAGTTTCATTGTGTACCCTGAAGCAGCTTGCTACTTGCCTAGACCTGTAAACATGGCAGAGATTGCAGCAAGCCTATGCTATATGTATAGTTTATCTTCCACAAAGCAGGCTGAATACATTCTCAAAGTAACGGGCCATGTGACCGTTTCTAGAAATAGGTAGAAAAAGTCATCGTTTTTTTCCATGCCAAAATGTATCTTAACTAACGTTCATGAGTAGGGGACGTGTGTATGTGTACATTTCATCTATACCCCATTTTGTTAAAAGATCAACTTTACTTGCTGATTAGGTTCCAGCAATACTTTTGTCAGTACTTGGAAGTTCATAATGAAAGGAACTGCTTAAATATAAAGCAAAAGACTATGTAATGCAAATTATCCTTTTCGTTTTTTTTTTTTTTTAGCAAAATTTCTATTGTCTTTTTTTTTTAAAAGATACATAGAACACACAAAATGTTACATTAAAAAATACAAGAGATTCCCCTATACCTTTTAAGGCCCAATTTGAGACTCGTCATTCATTCATCATTTCAGTCATTTCTTCATTTAGCATATATTATTGAGAATCGGCTTATCTGTTCTAGACCATCTAGAGCTCTTCTCAGATCTATAGCATTTATAGTCAGTACCTCACTTTTTCGGGGGGCAGGGTTTAGGACGTACTGGGGATTGAACCTGGGGCCTCATGTGGGAAGCAGGTGCTCAACCACTGAGCTACACCCGCTACCCAGAACTTCACATTTTGTGTAGTAACTTGTATGCCCTCTTGAATTGTTCTGTCCTTGACACATGCTGGTCTTATGTTTTAAAGTAATTTATGAGTTTCAGACACTTGGTATTTAATTTATGATTGTGTTTTCAGATATTTATTTATGTTTTCCTTGTACCTTAGTTTCCCTCAGCCTTTTTCAAAGGAAGGGTAAACATGTGTGCTGCATTTTGCTATGAAGTTTTAAAGTGCTGTACTTCGAAGATTAGCTCAACCAGGAATGAAGCATCTGCACTTTTGTATCTTTTGATGAGAAACAATTTTGAATATACCAAAAGGAAAACCTTTTTGAGGACACATTTGCAGGTCAGTGAAAATCAAACTCCTCTTCTCCTTTCTTCTTTTCAGTCTTTAACCTCTTGATCAAGATCTAGAGGTGCCCTGTCCAGTATGATAGCCATTAGCTCCATGTGGCCATTTAGCACTTGAAATGTGGCTGGTCAGAATTGAGATGTGCTGTCAGTATAACATACATGTTGCCCTTTGAAGGCTTAGTACAAAAAAGTAAAATATCTCAATTGTTTTACATTGATTAAATGTAGAAATGATATTTTGGATATATTGGGTTAAGTAAAATATGTTAAAATTAATTTCATCTGTGTCTTTTTCCTTTTTAATGTGGTTACTGAATATTTTAAAATTATATATGTGGCTCACATCATATTACTATTGGACAGTGCTACTCTAGAGCATAGGTGTTAAGAGGGTGGGCTCTAGGGTATTGCGTTGTGGCTCAACTGATAGAGTGTCTGCCTACCATATGGGGAGGGTCCAGGGTTCAGTACCCAGGGCCTGGGAAGCAGACTTGGCTCAATGGATAGAACGTCCACCTACCACATGGGAGGTCGACGGTTCAAACCTAGGGCCTCCTTGACACGTGTGGAGCTGGCCCATGCGCAGTGCTGATGCGAGCAAGGAGTGCCCTGCCACACGGGTGTCCTCCGCCTAGGGGTGCCCCACGCGCAAGGAGTGCGCCCCACAAGGAGAGGCACCCTGCGCGAAAACAGTGCAGCTTGCCCAGGAGTGGCGTCGCACACATGGGAGACCTGATGCAGCAAGATGACACAACAACAAGAACAAAAAAAATGACACAGTTTCCCAGTGCTGCATGATAAGAATGCACGTGGACACAGAAGAACACACAATGAATGGACACAGAGAACAGACAACGGGGGGTGGGAGGGCAAGGGGAGAGAAATAAATAAAATAAAAATCTTTAGAAAAAAGTGTTCAGTTTCCAGCACTACTGCACACTGTGTGACTTTTTGGAAATTACTTAGTCTCTCAATGCCTTGGTTTCTTTACATGTAGAATGGGGCTAATAGTAGTACCTACTTCGAAGGGTGGTTGTGAGGATTAAATAAGACGATAGCAGCACTGCAAGATATCATTATTGCCTAACTGGTAATACAGTGTGTGTTTTTCATGTTCAAGCATGTCCAGGTGTCAAAAAAAAGTGCAATCAGACATACCTGGGCTTAAATTTTATCATAGCTTGGCGACTTTCCGGGTTATCCTAGGCAAGTTTCTCAATCTGAACCAGTCCTCATCTGTAAAATGAAGCCAAGTATATTTCACCTTGCAGGGTAATCATAAGGGTTGAAAATCCAAGTGTGTGCTTTAAAAGTAAATAAATAAAATGGTGAAAAGAGAAAAAAAAATCAAGTGTGTGTAGTGCCTGGCACAGTGCCTAGCACATCATAGGTACTTATTTCTTAGTGGTTATTGAAAATCTCCATATTTTTTTTTATCTGATTGAACAGCTCTGGAATCCAAACCAAAATAGAAACTTCTTGACTTAGTAGGCCTCTTTGTAATATGGGAAATCCTTTTTTTTTTTAATTCATTTTTTAAAAAAAAATATTACATTCAAAAAATATGAGGTCCCATTCAACCCCACCGCCCCCACCCCCCACTCCCCCCACAGCAACACTCTCTCCCATCGTCATGACACATTCATTGCATTTGGTAAGTACATCTCTGGGCATCGCTGCACCTCATAGTTAATGGTCCACATCATAGCCCACACTCTCCCACATTCCATCCAGTGGGCCCTGGGGGGATCTGCAATGTCCCATAATTGTTTGTGAAGCACCACCCAGGACAACTCCAAGTCAATATGGGAAATCTTGATCAAATTTGTATCTTCACTGCCATGGTGTGTACCATTGGAGTTTTAGTGGTAACTGAGTTGTTAATGGGGAAGCCAGCATAAGCAGTTTTATAAAATGTCATTGGTAACATGAACATCCTGTAAACCTCTGCTTTTTATTTATTTTTGGAGTCCAGAGACCAGCATTGCACTTCAGGTCTTTCCCTATTGACAAGGGGTCATTTGAATACTGCTTTCCCCCAGAACATTGCTTCATTTACTGTGCCAATATGCCCGAAGTTTCCCCATTATGGTCCATTCCTCTGTATCAAAGCATCCGTTCTTTAAAGTCTTTTATTAAAATATAAATCAATAGGTGTAAAGATAGAATATTACAAGGGAAATGGACTTGGCCCAGTGGTTAGGGCGTCCGTCTACCACATGGGAGGTCCGCGGTTCAAACCCCGGGCCTCCTTGACCCGTGTGGAGCTGGCCCATGCGCAGTGCTGATGTGCGCAAGGAGTGCCCTGCCACGCAGGGGTGTCCCCCGCGTAGGGGAGCCCCACGCGCAAGGAGTGCACCCTGTAAGGAGAGCCGCCCAGTGCGAAAGAAAATGCAGCCTGCGCAGGAATGGCACCACCCACACTTCCTGAGCAGCTGATGACAACAGAAGCGGACAAAGAAACAAGACGCAGCAAATAGACACAGAGAACAGACAACCAGGGGAGGGGGGGTAATTAAATAAATAAATCTTTAAAAAAGAAAAAAAAGAATATTACCTAGCACACAGTAAGTCCTCAGTAAGTGTTAAGGAGTAATTAGTATTATTATGATCTCTTTAATCCTCATAATAATGCTATAAAGTAGATACTGTTACCATCCCCATTTTACAAGTGAGGAAAGTGAGAAAGGTTAAATAATTTAACCCAAAGCCACACAGTGAAAAAATGATAGAGCCAAGATTCGAAGTGAAGGCACTTTGCCTCTAGAGCCTATCCTCAAAGCTTCTGCTGTTTCCTGCTTCCCATAATCAGCATAAAGCTTCCAGCCATTAACACCTCAGCATGAGTTGTTTAGGCATTCTTTCCGGGGAGCTCTGAGGCATTAAAAAACAAAGGCCATTGTTAGGGCTGCTCTGTAAGCTAGGTAGGCCCAGCTCAGAACAAAGAAGTGAGGAAGGGACCCCTGATGCTCTGTACTTGGGAGTCCAGCATGCTAAAGTAGACTAGTGAAAAGGAGAAGGCATCAAAGAAAAATCTTTTATTCCCAACTTTGCCCTGGCTACCACCTAGCAAGCATATTCAAAGTGGAGACCTGACCACCATTGTTTCAGTTTACTATTTTGAAAACAGTTTCAGATCTAGCCTCGCTATGAAGGTTGGAAAATCGTTCATCCCTAACCAGGAATGGTCCCGATAAAACTTAACAGTTGGGATCTTTGAAATTGCTATTTCAGTAGAAGAATGTAAACCCCTCATGTGTGTGGAGAATAGGTTATGATGAAGCTGTGTAGAATCTTTAAACGAAATATTTCATATGAATGCTTACGGGTTTATACAATGATGAAAATAGGCAGCATTTGTCCAAAAGCCATTTGAAAACAGTGTTTGTTTTTTCCCCACAGATAATAATCGCTGTAAGCCAACTGATAGCTGATGTAGCACTAAGTGGAGGATCGAGATTTCAAGAGTCTTTATTCATTATCAATAATTTTGCAAATAGTGACCGACCTATGAAGGTATGTTATAACTTCAAGTACTAAATTAGAACCATCTTTACTATAGGAGAAGTTAACAGTTCTAGAATTAAACTGTAATTGTATTCATAACTTTTCATGGTACATATTGTGTAGCATGTGATCTCCATGAGTCAAGGTCTTTGTCTTGTATACCACTGTTTCCCTAGCACCTAGAGCACTGCCTGTTCAGTATCAGTTGGATGGCTGGATGAATGAATATATGGTGTATACACAAGTATTATAGCTAGTAGTATCTGACTTTTTTTCTGGACCTTTTTAAAACCTGTTTAGAAAATAAGTAGGTCATGTCTCTCTTTCTTAACGAATGTTACCATATTGGCTAATTAAGCCCTGAGTTTGAAATTTCACAAAATCTCATTTCTTAGAATAGCTAACAGATGTCTTAGCCATTGTCAGCAGATTAGGAAAGGCAAAGAAGGAATTTATTATTTGATGGTTTTGTGAGTTACAAAAATCATGTGTTAATATTGTGGTTTTCCATCGATACTTACTGGCAAATCCAAGCCCAAGACCCTGCCTACTATTCCTTTTTCTTACCTGTACACTTAAAATCTAAACCCATCTGTTGCTTTGTTATAAGTAGTGCAGGTTCAGATCTTTAGTGATACATGTGTACAAGGAAGAAGACTCTCTGCCATTAGAGGAATTTTCCTCCCAGAGGAATCATCCTCATTCTTGGGAAAGGTCATCTTCTAGCATAATTTAACAATTGTGTAAAATCTGAAAAAATTTAAAAGCTTACAGTCACAGCATACTTGATATTTGGGACATGTATAATGTGTACCAAAAAATATTCCCATAGGAACATTGCTTAGGCTGAGAAAAAAACACAAACTGAAAACAACTACTACTGCCTAGTGCTAGCAGGCTGGGAAAGTTTGCTTTTTAGCCAGTTCTACTGGTTCTCCAGGGGATTAGTATATGCTCCAACTAATCCCATGAGCATAGAAATAATTATGCCAGGCATGATCTTTTACCAGTTGTTACTATCCTTAATGCCATGTTATATAGATGGATTGGCAACTCTTTCAAAGTAAATAGGTTTTGCGTTGGCTCTCCTTGATAGGAAACCTTTTTCATGACTTATTTCTGAAATGACCTAATTCTATTCTGTTATAGCAGTTGTTGCCAGTAAACCCCATACAACAAATATATGTAATCCCAGTAAATGTAATCCTTCTTAATATACAAAAAAGGATTCAGATATAATAATTATTTTTAAAAGGAATAGAGAAGGTAGATTTAAAAAGCAGTAACTCCATGTCTGATTACATTAAGAAGCTCCCTAAACCTTGTATCTATTCCTTTCTCATCATCCCGCAGTCATACAGATGATTGTGACTTCTCCAGTGGGGTTCATAAAAAGTAGTATGATTTTCATAATAATGACTAGGTAAAGGGGAAACATAAACATAGTGTTTTAGGGACCAAAAACAACCCTCTGAGAGAAGCTAATGATCTCTTTAAGCTCTTTAGTGTGTTATGGGATTCATTACCTGTCATTTGTGTAAGTGGAAGTTTTTGCAGTCTGGTTTTCACATTAGTGTATGTGGCAGTCAGTGGATAAGATAGAGATGTCTGTCGGTATCCAAAAGTGGCTAAGAGCATTAGCTCTGGAGCCTGACTGCCTGATTGTGAATCCTGCCTCTACCACTTAAACCACTGTGAGTAGCTTGGTCAAAATGCTTAACTGTGGGGTGCCTCAGTTTTCCCATTGGTAAAAAGAATAATATTTCTTAACTGGGATTGTTATAAAAATTAAGATAAAATGTGTAGAGCACCCAAACCAGTGCCTGGTTCAAAGTAAGCTGTCAATAATTTTTAGTTACCATAAGTCCATACAGTAATGGGAAATACACATTACTCCCATGGCTGTGAAATTCACAGTGGAGGACCTGAGATTTGAAGCCAGGCAGTCTGGCTCCAGGATCCTTGATTTCATGTATTTTGAATATACTGCCCTCATGCTTTTAGAGCTTTTGAAGCCTGGACTCATTGAATGTTTTTTAAATAATTAATTTAAAGCTCTTCAGACATGCCATATGCAACACTTAGCAACTTAGCAAGAAGTAAAAAATCATATCCCAAGACTGAATGTCAAAGATTAGAGCTCATCAGGAATCTTGTTAAGCATGTTTTTTGTTTGTTTCAAAATTAGGCAACAGCTTTTCCCACAGAAGTCAAAGACTTGACCAAGAGGATCCGTACCGTTCTTATGGCCACTGCTCAAATGAAGGAGCATGAGAAAGATCCTGAAATGCTAATTGATCTTCAGTATAGCTTAGCCAAGTCCTATGCAAGCACTCCAGAGCTCAGGAAAACCTGGCTGGATAGCATGGCCAAGATCCACATAAAAAATGGAGATTTTTCAGAGGTGACTATATAAGGTTTTGTTCTAAGCACAGCCCTTCAAAACCCTTGAACACATTCTGACAGGTCTTTCCTTATCCTCTTTTTTCAGGCTGCAATGTGTTATGTCCATGTAGCAGCTCTGGTTGCAGAGTTTCTTCACCGAAAAAGTAAGATATTTCTGTTCTTAGAGATGGGAAGAATCTCAGCACAATAATTTTTATCTTTGTAGTCTGCAGCTATGAATGTGATGTAATTGAGCTCTGAAAAATATGCTCACCTTCAACCACAGTCAGTATTAAACAGAGGTTGTTTAAAAGAAGAATGGATTGTTCATTTTGCCTCCTGCTTTCGTTGGGGTTATAAGTTATATAGTACCAGGCCAGGCCGGATGCCCAATGTTTATTTTCCAAGATTCTCCCTAGAAGACTGCCACAAATGAAGTTCTTCTCAGGGCTCATGAAAAGTTCAAGATAATGCAAACCACTTATGTCCCCCCAGTCTGCCTCAACTTTGCACACAGACTATGTCTCTACAGCCACTTTAATACAACAATACTTGGGTATTAAAAGGAAGTCATGCTCTTGAGGGGCCAACCCTAATTCAGGATTTGCCTGAAAGCTTCCCTTTCTAAATATTGTTGACTGCTGTAACTACTCAAATAGTAAAACAGTTGAGTTAGGTTTAAAACTTGTTGGGCAGTGGAGATTTCAATCAAGAAATATCCAGCTATCACAGTGTCCAAGCTGCTTCTTTTAAGGCAAACTGAAACCAACTTGTGAGACTCATATGACTACGGCTTTGGCTAGGGGAACACAACCATTTTTGTTTTGTTTTTTAATTCCAGAATTCCTACAGTTAACTATATAGCTTTCATTTACCTAAGACTCCATGTGTGATTGTCTCATATAACACCACCCAGATGAAGAATCTTTTTCTAAAAGGATTTCTCCCAAATATGATACCATGATTTAAATGTAGATTCATTTTGCTTATATTTTAAATTAATATTTTCAGTTTGATCCTGAAAGTCTATTAACCAATAGACTTGTAATTGGTATATGTAATTGGTATATGTGCTTGTAATTGGTATATGCTAGTGTTTTCCTTTTAGTACATAGGTGTTTTTAAAATGCAGTAATATTAATTATCAAAATAAGGCCCCGTTTCTGGTTTTGTTTTTGTTTTTTGCATCACTGGTGTGCCTATGCAATTACAGTATAAATAAATATTGAAATTGCATACCTGCAATTCCAAATAAACTGACAAATATGAGAACCCTAACCATGGTGCTAAATATAATTTTAGGTTCTCGTTATCTAATCTTTCTAATTAGAAACCTGAAATGAGTTTTATGTCCATTGACAATAAAATCAGTACCCTTTAGATTTTGAAAATAGTCGAATATATTAGAAGTATTTCCCTAGAATCTTTAGTGCTTTTCATAAGTGCAAAGACCTTAACATTCAGCAAAAATAAGAATTATTTGTCTCTTCTTTTGGTCTTAAGTTTTAGAAATATTAATTATAGGATTGGGCAAAATAGCAATTAAAATAGAATCTAAATTTTACTATGTTGTTTTGGGTGTCAGCAAGAGGCAGCTAACCTGAACATCAGACAGTGTGACATGTTTCAACAAGTGGAAATAGTGCTTCCAACTAGTCATTTAACATTTATTTCACAATACCCTCAAAGTTTTTTAGAATTTATTCTTCATAGAAATAAAAGCCCTTCTCTAAGGAGGAAAAAATGTTGTTTTGCATTTTAAACAAAAAATAATGGTAATTTTAAGAGAGGTTTGCATATTTATTTATAGGAGCCATCTATTTTGAAACCTGAAAAATTCTACTTGCCTAGAAATCCTTATATAAAATGGGAGCAGGAAGAAAAAAATCAACATAGCTTCAGTGATCCAAAACACCTTCTTTTGTTAATTAGCTGGTTAAACTATGATAGTTTAACTGTAGTCTATGTAGCTAGTTTACTGTAGACTATTAACTTAAAATACAAACAAATTAAAAGCTTAATCTTAATGTTAACCTGCCATCCAATGTGAGAACTCCATAGTTCAACCAGAATTAGTTGTTGTTTTCTTTAAGTTCTGTATAAGGCCTGGATATTTATAGAGTAAGTATAAAAATACATTTGAGTGCAGAACTGAAAAAAAAAGTTTGTTTTATTTGCACTTAAGACCAAGTGTTTTAACAAAGATAATTGGACAACTCTAGAACCCTTTGTATATTATCAAGGATCGTTTCATAATGAAGACAAAGGGAAAGAAGAGTTAATCTAGAGAACATTTTAAATCTATAACATAGCAATTGCCAATTTTTTTTTTAGGAGGTACCAGGGATTGAACCCAGGACCTTGTACATGGGAGGCAGGCACTCAACCACTGAGCTCCATCTGCTTCCCAATGTTTGTTTGTTTGTTTTTCAGAGGTACCAGGGATTGAACTTGGGACTTCATACGTGCAGAGCAGGCCCCCAACCACTTGAGCTACATCTGCTCCCCTCAACTTTCTGTTTTCTCAAATTTCTAAGCCATTATAAAACTTAAAAAAAAAAAATCCAGATGGAATAAAATACTACTAATCAGCTGTTACATTGGAGGTGGATGTTCTGCTTTTTCAGAGTTTTCAAGTTTCGGTTCCACCCCCCCACCCCTCCATCCCCCCCACCCCAGGGAAGCCTGTACAGCACCTGTGAGGGGCCATTTCTAGATTCTTTTCTTCATTGTTTCAGGCACTGAGCTGAAAGGGAAAGGGAGGGAAGTATTCAGTTTTCCCTGCCCCCACCCTCAACCTCAAACTTCTTCCAGGCAGCTTCAGCTCTTGCTATTTCTTCCAGAGAGACGGTAAGGATTATCATTCTGTTACTTTTACCTAAGTCACCTCTAAATGGTGATACTTGGGTATTATTCTTTCCATCCCTAAAAGTATATTTTTAAAAAACAGATCTGAATTTCCTTGTTTGCCTGAGAACCTCAAAATTTCTAGACCCCATTCCCCAGAGGCTAGACTTTTATGTATGTCTCTCTTCTCTCTTTTCCTGAGAGAGGGCACAACTGTTTCCCCCCAGGGAAGACAAGAGTCAAGTCTCTGCATTTTTCTTCCACCACATAGCAACCAAGTTTCTGCAAAGCCTGGGCAGGGCTCCCCTATCAACCCAGAAAACAGAATTTCCTTTCCCATAGAGTCTGCTTTTTATTCCTTATAGGGCAATGTTGCTTCCTTTCTTAGGTCTTTGTACCTAAGATTTGGTAGCTTAAATTTTGAAAGGCTTTTTCCTTCTGTTCCTTCCCAATCCCTGCCTTTTCCCTCCTTACCCTTTCCTCAGGACTCTTACCTCTTATGCGTCTTCTGACTACCAGTCTTAATTTATCAAGGATTTGACTGCTCTAGATAGCGGTCTCTGTTTGAACCATGAGTACCAGCTCCTGTCCTTAGTGTCTTTCTCTCCCAGGGCAGAAGTTAGGAATAGAGACGTTATAACCATGAAGGGCAAGGTCACGAATCCAGATCAAATAAATATCAGAGAGACTGACAGTAGACTTTCCAGGACTTCCTTATACAAGACAACATAGGGCTACATAGAGCCCTCAAGCTCATACTTCCCTCAGTGGGAATGTATACACTGACCAGTTCTAGACTTAACAACTTGTTTTATCTGAAAATCTTTCCAGGACTAAGGGGAATCAGAATTTGCCTCAAGCATTTTGAAGACCCTAGCAAACAAAAGGGTCCTATATTATTGTATAGTTTGGTGGTCATTGATAACTTTAAGCAAATAAGGGAAGGATATAGTCTTCCTTATGGTAGATACCATCGAGTTATGGCATCAGGCATATGAATCAAGATAACACACTTAGTAGTATCACAGAATAATGAACTCAGACTAAAAATCCACAGTGATGTCTTCACACTGGATGATGTGGACAATAAATTCCAAAAGTGGGTGTTGACTTATTTGTATCTGAGATAAAACAGTTTACCCTGCTTCTACCTAAGATACACATCAGAAGGTTCTCTCCCAAGATATTTATAGGCTCATTTGATCGTAGACATAGGAGTATGACTTTCCTTCTCCTGCCCTAAATCATGATTACTCTAGGACAGGTGTTCTTAACCAGGCATCCGTGGAAAGATTTCAGGGGATCTGTGAGCTTGAATTGAAAAAAAAAAAAAAGAACTTATTATCTTTATTTTCTCTGACCTTTAGCTAAAATCCAGCATTTCCTTCACTTATGAATGCATGCAATAATTAAATTAGAGTAGTATTCATTTCACCTGACTGGCAAAGGGGTCCATGGAACAAAAAAGGCTAAGAACCCCTGCTCTAGAAAAACCCTAGATATGAGAATAACATAAAAGAATAATCCCCCTCTGAAAAAACATTTTCCTCAGTCATGGGCCTAGTTATCTGAGTCCTTCAAGGTTTGACACTCTTCTTTCTTAAGGACTACATTCTTCATCTTGTCATTCAGGTCTTGGGATCCTCTTCCTTACTCTCTGGCTCATGACATTACAAAGGTGACCAAGTGGGATATTTTATCCTAAATTTCAAAAGTTCTCCTAATGCCCAGCTATTCAAAGATGTCCCTGGATCAGCTATCAGTCTCAGAACTGTTTGTCACTGGTTCACAAGATAAGGATCATTCCTCTGAATGTAAATCAACCATATCACTGAGTACACTATTTAGTTACAGCTGACTTTCATAGCAAGACTTCATTGAAGAAAGAAATGAAGTTCGTTCCTTGCCTTGTTGTGGTCCAGCATTTTAAATAGAACCATCCTAGAACTCAATAACAAACGATCAGGCATGCTTATCTTCAAAAATAAAGTGTGTCATGCTCTATCTTCAGTACCTTTTATTATCTATTTTCTTTGAACAGGAGTGACCTTAAAGTCCAGTGGGTCAAAGTAAATCTCACTTTCATTTCTGTTTTCCCCTTCCTTAATGAAAACCCAATGATTATTCCCCATGGAGTTCTCCCTTCTTGAAAAAGTACTTCGAAATTACCCCATCTTCACCCACCAGACTTCCAACTCTTTCTCCTAGAAGTGTGGTGCTTGCTTGATACTTTGTATGC
Source organism: Dasypus novemcinctus (assembly GCF_030445035.2). Taxonomy (NCBI): domain Eukaryota; kingdom Metazoa; phylum Chordata; class Mammalia; order Cingulata; family Dasypodidae; genus Dasypus; species Dasypus novemcinctus. The sequence continues at coordinate 128,277,317 of NC_080704.1, forward strand.
TATCAAGAATCTTACCCATAAAAATGTATGTCTAGTTAGCTTTCATTAGGATGACAAGAATTGGCAAAATCTAAGCTCTGATATGTGACCTTTTCTCCACCAGAAATCTGAGAAATCTCCTTAATGTGACATCTGGCTTTACTAAACCTTCCTTCCTTAACTTTGTAAACCCCAGAAGATTACCAGATACTTAGTTATGAGTAGGTCATTATTTCTGAGCATCACTATTAGAGAGGTTTTAGGGCAATCAATTGTAACACCTGTTTGTTACCTTTGTGACTAGGTGCTATCAGAAGGTAAACTTTTGGCTGGCTAACAGATTCGTTCATAAGGAGGTTGTATTTCCCTTGAACTGTAAAATTACGGCCTATTTAGATAAGGGTAAAGGTAGCCACAGCAGGAGTGCTTGAATATATTCTGCTGTCCAAAATCTGTAGGGCAACCCATGGCATTCACCATCTAGTCTTATGCTTGATAGTAACAATAATTTGGTCTGCAGTTCTGTTACAGCTGTTCCCAGCTTGAGCTCATTTCCTACTTCCCAGGGGCCTACTTGCAGAGTCATTTACCATTCTAGCTGGCAGCGGTTATTTTATTCTATCTTGGGAAAACTGGTTTCTTTATCAGTAGACTTAGTTGGTAGTAATAATTCATTGAGTACGTCTTATATGCTAGTCTCTCTTCTAAACACCTTACATTTCATTTAATCCTCAGTACAAGGTATTATCCCTGTTTCACAGATGATGCAACGTTTTATAGTATTATTCTGACAAACATGTCAAAAATCACAGAACTAGTGATAGAGCTGGATCTGTCAAACTCCAAAAGCTATGTTTCTTCTAATGCCCTATCCTCTTTCTCTAAGGATGCTTCATCCCTCACATCTATTTCATTTCCTGCCTCTCTCACAGGTCCTAGACACCATCTCCTGTAACTCAATTCCCTTTCCAATTCTCCAGTGAAATTAGGAACTGGAGATGTGTACAAAAGATCATTCAGTGATTCCCTGAAGATTACATGCCCCTCCTTGTTTAGGTGATAAACCTCAAGTGTGTACAAGGTCAAAGTGTTAATAAAATTCTTAATTGTGCTAGGGCATCTGTTCTTAACAAGGGGTCCATGAGCTTGAATTGAAATTTAAAAAAAAACAAAGCCATTATTCTTGTGGGGACATGTTGGTGTGGCTGTGATATATTTATTAAGTAATACACAGTATAGTGTGGACTTAGTAAGGGGTCTGTGGTTTTTGCCTGGCGGGCGAAGGGGTCCATGGAACAAAAAAGGTTAAGGATGCCTGTACTAGGGAAATAATCTGTACTAGCCATTGAAGGTGATGCATTGTCAGAGAATGAAAGTTATTCATAAATAACCTGAGCTCACACTTTGGGAAAAAAGACTGGTAGAATGCATAGTAGATAGAAATAATTTTTAAAACTTCTTTTATTTGTAACTGGAAATTACACTTATGACTTTGATCCTTACAAAAAATATCTGCTTTTAATTTAAAGTGTAACCAATCCTTGTAAGGCAATGCATTATTTACAAAACATTTTTGTAAAAAACTTACCACACTTATTTTTATTCATACAGAATTATTCCCTAGTGGATGTTCAGCCTTCAAGAAAATTACTCCCAACATAGATGAAGAAGGGGCAATGAAAGAAGATGCTGGAATGATGGATGTCCATTATAGTGAAGTAAGATTTCAGGATCCACATTGCCAGTTTAGTTATATAAATTTGACTCCTTAAAATTTATGTATATTAAAAATTAGTACAGTTAACTTAATTGTGAAGGTAACTCAGGGTTAATGAACTTGAAGTATTAAAAACTGCCCAGGACAAAGATATGGCTGTAGAGAACATTAAGCCCTGTCTCTGGCACTGTTCCCGTTGTCTGCTTTTAGAAACAGCACTTACCATCTGCAAATCACTGTCTCAGTAATCACATCAGGGTCAATATACTCTGGAAAATTCTCCATAAAGAAGTAGGGTTACATTGTCCTTTACTTCAGCTAAGCAGAACATGCATAAAAGTATAAAAAATTTGAAGATCTCTGCTCTAAATTCTGTATGGATAGAAGACAGCTTCAGCTGTCAGACAACAGGATGTACTGAGCACTGACTTACGAGCAGGGCTCTGTACTTGGTGGTATAGGAACCATGAAGTTAAATAGGACTGGTCCCTCATCTCCAAGGTCTACCTGAAGAGAGAATATACCTACACGAAATAGAAAAAAGCAAAACGGTCCCATTTGAATGATGTAGACAGTCTGTGCCATACAAAGTCAAAGGTGAGAGAAATGCTTTGAGCTGAGGTAGAATAATGAAAGTATGATTAGAAAGGGGTTCTAAGAATGAGGATATCCTAAAGACATTCTAGCAGAGAAAAGTAAATAGCCTGGACAAAAGCTAAGAGGTGAGAGCGTAAGACATGTTTGTGTTGCAATAAGTGGATCCTTTTGGCTAGATAAGTGGGGTCATATAGCGCAGAGTAGTAGTTGAGATCAGGTTTGGAGAAACTTTGAATGTTTGGGCTTTATTTAGATGAATGTTGAATTGCTATCAAAGGTTTTTAAGCAGATTAATGACAAGATAAAAGCCAGAAAGAAGGAAGGTTAATTTGGTGGTGATGGGGGAGATGGATGGGAGGTAAATGGGGGGTTGGAGGCAGAATTTGGCACAAGGGCTGCCCTGAGTCCAGACTTGAGGCAGTCAGGACCTAAACCAGGATAGTGACAAATTGAAGAAACACTCTGAGGAAAGGAGGACCACCTCCTGACTGGGTGGGAAGGGAAAAGTCAAATGTGGCGCTGAGATTTTGAGTAGATGTTACGGAAAAGATGACAGGCAGATGGTTTTGCAAGAAAGCTGATGAATTCAGTTGTAGATATACATTGAATTTTGAAGTAAAAGTGTATTGGAAAATACCATCAGGCCATTAGAAATGCAGGACTGAATCTAAGCCCAGAAGTCAGGTTGGGGATACATATCTGGAAATCACATCCATATGAGACCCAAAGCAGGGTGAGTATAGGAGGGAGATATACAAGATAATGTATAGCAAGTAAAGATCAGATAACAAAGGACAAACCATGGAAAAGTTCACAATTATAAGAATTGGGAAGAAAAAAAGAGAAACAAAAAAGCAGAGACATGTAAGGGGTTCCATAGAAATGTTTTTTCAAAGTTGTATTAAAAAACATAAGGGATCAGGTTAAAGTTACAGTGTTAAAATATTGCAGTTAATACATTAAGGAATTTATTTTAAAAATACAGGCAAATACCAAGTTAGCACTGATATTTCACCTATTTTTCTATGTGGATCTCTCATCTCATCAGTAAAATAAAGGCAATCATATTATGCTAATCACTTCACAATATATGCGAAAGAACTGTATAAGTCATCATTTACCTACTTGACACTGAAGCATCTTAAAGGCAAGATGGCATCCTTTTACCCTTAGGACCTAAAAGAGTAGAAGTTTAATAGATATTTACTGAATTAATTAATCTAACAGAGAGCCAAGATACTTGGATTTTAAGCCCAGCTTAGTTTTTGACTATGAAACCTTAGACAAGTTAATTCACTTTTTTAGGTCTTAGTTAGATTCATTGATTTCCCAGAGACTTCCAGTTTTTATGGGCTGACAGCAGAAGTTTCAGAGGATTTCATGGGAGATGGTAAATAAGTGGGTTTAGGACAATTGAAATTACATCCTTGCCTTCCATACAGCAGTATCAACTTATTAATAAAAATGGCCTTGAGCTTGACCCTTTCTTATACTCTCAAGGAAAGTGTGACTTTTCTTATTAGTCAAGAACTATAATCAGTTTTGTATGTAAACACATTTCTTAGAATTCTTTTCTGTTCTGCAGCAATAATTTAATCATACTTTCATTTGATGCATACAGGTAGAATCATGCTCTACCAAATGACATTTTATGTTTCTGTTTATATAAGGCTAACTCCTCCTACCTTAGCATACAGAAAAAAACTGACACAGATTAACAAGTTATATTGCTGTGAAGAACACAATTTATTGCTCATTTAGTGTCTGTATTTAAATGTGAAGTAAAACAGTGATGATGTTTAATTTGCTTTCTTCCCGTTTTTGTGTTCATTTTTTTCTTTATTTATTAGAGAGTTGTGGGTGTACACAACAATCAAGCATAAATTGCAGGGTTCCCATACACCACCCCAACACCTTGCATTACTGTGGAACATTTGTTACAATTCATGATACCACATTTTTATAATTGTACTGTTAACTGAAGTCCATCGTTTAACTTGTGGTTCACTGATTGTGTAGTGTAGTTTCATGGATTTAAAAAAAAAATCTGTTAACATATATGCAATCTAACATTTCCCCTTTTAATCATATTCAGGTATATATTTCAGAGCTATTAATTGCATCCACAATGTTGTGAACCATCACCAAAGCATTTTCATCATTCTGAACAGGAACCTGTATATTTTAAGCCCCAACCAGGGGACAGGGTGAGGCTAGGGAATGGGAATTCTTTCATCTGTTTGAAAATAAAAGTTTTTAAAAAATGATCCATATGTTATGCACAGCATCACAGCTGGTACAAAGCTGCCTGAATTTTATTTGAAACACAAAAACAATGCATATGAACAGTAGTCTTTGTAAAATAAATTTGAAATGCTCCCACTGCATCATAAGGCAGACTTAGACAAGGATCTTAACAGTGTTCAGACAACTAACAAAACAAGCTGAATATTAAAGTCTTCAAACATTTACTCTAATTTTTTTTATTCCACTGATAAGGGTAAGAAAACTTGGCTGACAAATTAAGTCAGGGTACCATATTTCAAACTACATGTAACATATTTTGTTATATATTCTGAACACATGAAACATGAGATTTTAGGATATAAACTCTCATTTCCCAGTCAGAGACTAACGTTTCTTTTGCAGTCTGGCAGCTTTCAACTTTGAAACCCTCTTTGTAATCTTTTTTCTGATATTTCTGTTAGAAATTCTTTTTGTTTTAGAATAGTGGTTAGCATAGAATGAGCAGTGGCAGAATGGGATATTAAGGAGAGTGATAATTTTTTTTCTATGACAGTTACAGAAAAAGCCTCAGGTATTTCTGCAAGTAAATACTTGCTAATACTCCTTCTCCATCTATCATCAAGTTCAGCACTTATTTCAATGGTATCATTACAAACACTGTTCCTCTGATTTGAGACTTCAGGATTATGAGGGGCATATTCTCTATTCACAACATAAACAGACACTGTAAGTGGCAGGAATCCTTACCATAGGCTCTGTTCTTTCATGTACATTTGGCTGCTTTTTTTCTTTTCACTAGATTTTTAAAGTGTTTCTTTTTCTTCCCAGCATTTATTTGGATCCTCTTAGGTTCAAAAGTATGAGAAAAATGTATTGTTGGTACAGAATTATCTCTAACCCTTAAAGCATCATGGTCATTTTCATTTCCTTCTCCTCTCTCTCCTCCCCTCTCCTCTCTCCCATTCTCTTTCTCTCCTCTCCCCCCCTCCTTCTATGTGGTAAGGATTTGAACCATTCCTTGAACAATTCAGTTAACTATTCACTTGGCCATTGAAAAGTTCTGAATTTGCAACATCCCTATGGTAACTATTGAGAAGAAGAGCGTCTCTTAGTTCATATTTGTGTTTTGATCTTCCTTTTCTTATGGAATTGTATCTTCTCCCTTTGCAGTCACAGTATCAGGCATACTATTAAGTTCACCCGGCAATTCTTCTTGTCTCTAGTTCAAGGCAAGCCTGTAGTTCATTATCAGTAAACAAATCATTGGATTTCCTGTCATTTGCAAAATCTGCTTCAAAAATATCTGAAAATTTTGATTTGGAATGAGGTTTATGGCATTTCAACTGTTTTACATTAAATTCAGCATTGCTTTTAATTTCTGATGTCGACAATATCACCTACAGCATCATGATTTATCATTTTTATGATTTTTTTGGTGTCTGGTCCAAGAAATCTTTGTCTGCCTCAAGATTGTGATGATATTCCTATGTTTTCTTCTAGAAACTTTATGAGATTTATGTTTAGGCCTATAATCCATTTCTAATTCATTTTTACTCATGGAGCAAGATTGAAGTCAAGGTTCTTTTTAAAATATTTTTTTCTATACAGATATTTAGGTGGTGCTGTGCCATTTGGAGCGGGGAGACTCCTTTCCCCAAAGAATGACTTTATCTTGGTCAAAGTTCAGTTGTTCATATATGCCTGTGATATTTCTGCATTCTCTATTCTGTACCATTAATTATTTGTCTACCTTGATGCCAATATTGCACTGTCTTAATTACTGAAGCTTTATAATAAGTCTTAAAATCAGATAGTGATAGCCCTTCAACGATTTTCTTTTACAAAGTTATTTGGCTAGTCTTCATCTTTGGAATATCCAGGTAAAATTTTGAATCATCTTTTTTTTTTTTTTTAAGATTTAATTTTCTTTATTTATTTAATTCCCCTCCCCTCCCCTGGTTGTCTGTTTTCTGTGTCTTTTTGCTGCGTCTTGTTTCTTTGTCCGCTTCTGTTGTCGTCAGCGGCACGGGAAGTGTGGGCGGCGCCATTCCTCCGCAGGCTGCTCCCTCCTTCGCGCTGGGCGGCTCTCCTTATGGGTGCACTCCTTGCACGTGGGGCTCCCCTACGCGGGGGACACCCCTGCGTGGCAGGGCACTCCTTGCGTGCATCAGCACTGCGCATGGGCCAGCTCCACACGGGTCAAGGAGGCCCGGGGCTTGAACCGCGGGCCTCCCATGTGGTAGACGGACACCCTAACCACTGGGCCAAAGTCCGTTTCCCGAATCATCTTTTCTATTTCTTCACACTGTCCTGCTAGAAATTTTTTAGGGATCATGTGAAATCTAAGTATCACTTCATGGAGAATGGAGAGGTTAATATTGAGTCTTCCAATAAATGAATATGATACATCTCTCCATTTAGTTAGGTCTCCTTTAATTTCTCTCTGCAGTATTTTGTAGTTTTCAGGGTTAGAAGTCCTGATATTTGATGTTTTTGATGCTATTGTAAATAGTAATACTTGCTTTAGTTTCATTTTCCAATTTGATATTGCTAGTATATAGTATTACAATTTAGTTTATTAACTCCATATCTTGTGACCTTGCTAAATTCACTTATTAGTTTTAGTACTTTGTATATTCCTTAGGATTTTCTACATATCAATCATGTGATCTGCCCAGAAAGGCAATTTTAATTCTTCCTTTTTAATCTTTGTGCCTTTCTCTCTCTTTCTTGCCTTACTGCCCTGGCTAGATCTTCTAGCATTATACTGAATAAAAATGGTTAATGCAGACATTCTTGACTTGTTCCTAATCTTAGGGGAAAAGTGTTTGACCTATAGATTTTTAGTAGATGTCCTGTATCAGATTGTGAAATGTACCTTCTATTCCTAGTTTGAGACTCTATTTTTTAATATGAATGGGTGTTGAGTTTTGTTAAATGCTTTTTTCTGCATCTGTTGATAAAGATTTTTTTTTTATTAGTATAGTATATCACAGTATTAAACCAACCTTACATTCCTGGGAATGAGGTTTATAACAGATTTGAATTCCCCCAAAGTTCTTTTATCCCACTGTTGTTGAAATTTTTATTTGAGGATTAAATGTTAACACACAGATTATGTTTTCAAGTAACATTTATTGAACACCTGCTATGTATTGGCACTGTACAACTTACTGGAAAAATTGATATAAATAAGATATTGTTCCTACACTCAAAAAGTAAAGTCACAGCTTATTTGGGAAGTAGAATACACAGACAATATGCAAATAATGTACAAGTATAGTGATAAATATACCCCTAAAGAATTAGTAGAATGAGAGAAAAGGTGTCTAGTGCCCTGCTTACCATCTGTTGATCAAGAGAAGGATCCTAAAGAAGTGTTACCTAAACAAACTGTTTTAAAGGGGTTAACCAAGTGAAAAGGATTAAAGAACAGAGGTTACAGCATGAACAAAGGCTCAAAGCTAAGAAACACTTTAGTGCTTCAGGGGAACTGCTGTAGTTCACTGTTCATGGAGCATAACATACAAGGCTGGGCATTATGAATGATGAGATTAAAGAAGTATTGGCCAGGAAAACGAATGTGCCCCAAGCAATTGGTCTCCTGTCTACCATATAGGAGGTCCAGGATTCAAATCCCAGGGCCTTCTGGTGAAGGCAAGCTGGCCCACGTGGTAAGCTGGCCTGAGTGGAGAGTAGGCCACATGGAGTGCTGGCCCTGGGCAGGAGTGCTGGCCTATGCAGAAAGCTGGCACAGCAAGATGATGCAACAAAAAGAGACACAGGAAAGACAGACACAGCAGACCAGGGAGCTAAGGTGACACAAGAGATCGAGCACCTCTCTTCCACTCCAGAAGATTCCAGGATTGGTTTGATTCTTGGTGCCACCTAAAAAGAAGTCAAGCAGACACAGAATTATACACACGAATGGACACAGAGAAAAGACAGCAAGAAGGGTGGTGTGTGTGTGTGTGTGTGTAGAAATAAATCTTTAAACAACAACAAAAAAGAAGTATTGGCTAGATCAGAGCAAACCTTGTATGTCAAGTAAAGGGGCTTGTTCTTTGTTCTGTGAGGTATGGGGCGCCGACAACAGGTTTTAAGAAGGGGGGAGCGACATGGCCAGGTTTTACATTTTAATCGGATCACTCTGAGAGATGTATAGGGGATAGATTTGAAAGTACCAAGGCTAAAGGCAGGAAAAGCAGTTAGAAAAAATAAAATAATGAGGACGTGAACCTTAGCAGCGAGAGTAGAAATGGAGAAGAAAGGTCAGCTTTGAGAAATTTTTAGGAAGTAAAATGGGTGGAACTTCGGCAGGACTTGGTGATGAACTGATTACATGGATAAAGAAACTGGGTAGAGTCAAAACTGCTCTTTAGTTTTCTAGCTAAGGGTTTATAGGGTGTTGTCACTGACTGGATAGAAGACAGTGAACAAACTGGTTTGGGAAGAATATGGGTTCAAAATTGGATGTAAGGAAGAGTATTTAGCACTCAATTCTTTAAGTGCTCTTTAAGATAGAAACAAGCCATTAAGACTTATGTATGGCATCAGTAATTGATGAGAGATGATGATTTGCAGAGTCGTTTGTTTTATAGCAGCTGTTTTAATTCTGACAGGGTTAGTTATCTTACTCTTGAACTATTACCCTGTCATTCTCATTAACTTTACAACCAACAGGAAGGAAGCATTCTTTACTAAAATAGCATCATTTTATCAAAAAACACCAAATTGGGAAGCAGACTTGGCCCAGTGGTTAGGACATCTGTCTACCACATGGGAGGTCCACGGTTCAGACCCCAGGCCTCCTTGACCCATGTGGAGCTGGCCCATGCGCAGTGCTGATGCGCGCAGGGAGTGCCGTGCGAAGCAGGGGTGTCCCCGCGTAGGGGAGCCCCGCACGGGGAGTGCGCCCCCGTAGGGAGAGCCACCCAGCACCAAGGAGGGTGCAGCCTGCCCAGGAATGGCGCCGCTCACACGGAGAGCTGACGCAGCAAAAGGAAACAGATTTCGGTGCCGCTGACAACTGAAGTGGACAAAGAACACGCGGCCAATGGACGCAGAGAACAGACAACTAGGGTGGGGGTGGGGGGATAAATAAATAAATCTTTTAAAAAAACACCAAATCACTAAAAAAAAAGCTTTAAAAAGTTGTCATAGTCAGACTATATATTAAATATCAGTGTAAAGGAAAAATGACGGGCCTTTAAAGGCTTAGCAGAATTACCCTGTTAGACATTTGCAAACCTCCTTAATTTCAACCAAACAATATATTCCCTTTAAAATTTCTCAATGTGCTAATGTTTGCAGGTGCAGTGGACATCTCTATTATGAAAAAACTAAATATATAATATAGTTTAATGTCAACATTCATTGCAGATTTTAATAGTCTCAATTTCAAATATTTGATTTAGAAAAGTATAGTCACACAAGTATGCCCTTTTCCTACGTTTTATTAAATTTAGTAAATTGTTTGGTCTTTAACTTAAAATGGTTAGTATTTATTTCTATAAGACGATAACTATTTCTAATTCTTGACTGGGTTTTTCTCTTAATACAGGAAGTTTTACTGGAACTGCTAGAACAGTGTGTGGACGGCTTATGGAAAGCAGAACGTTATGAAGTAATTTCTGAGATTTCCAAGTTGATTGTTCCAATTTATGAGAAACGTCGTGAGTTTGAGGTAGGTAATTTAAATATTTCATCATTAGCTGTTTTAATTTACTAGGCTGCTCAGAGCAAATACCATGACATGAATCGGGTTAAACAGTGAGAATTAATTTACCCATGGTTTTTTGTCATTGTTGTTTTTATTTATTTATTTATTAGTTGTACTTTTTTGAAGATACATAGATCACAAAAAAAGTTACATTAAAAAAATATTAGAGGATCCCATATACTCCTCCCACATCAACAACCTCTTTCATCATTGTGGCACATTCATTGCATTTGGTGAATACATTTTGCTGCACTGCTGCACCACATAGATAATAAGTTACCTTGTAGTTTATACTCTTCCCCTGTACATTCAGTGGGTTATGCTAGGATGTATAATGTCCAGCACCTGTCCCTGCAATATCATTTAAGTCCCAAAAATGCCCCCACATCACATCTCTTCTTCCCCCTCACTGCTTTCAGCAACTACCATGGCCACTTATACCACATCAGTGCTACAATTTCTTCCATTACTAGTCACAATAGTTCTATAATAGAATACAGGTAAATCCAATATAATCCATATTTTATTCCTCCATCCTGTGGACCCTGGGATGGTGATGTCCACTCCACCTCTATATCGAGAGGGGGATTAGATGCCACATGGTTGATGGATGCGATTCTCCTGCTTGCAGTTGTAGGCATTCTCACTTCCCTGGTATGGTGGTTGACCATCTTCACCTCTTCATTAGCTGACCTGGGTAAGTCCAGTGAACCAGAGAATATGAGTTGCAACTCTGCTGAGGCTCAGGGCCCAACTGGCACATGGCCAATCCAGAGATTGAAGTCTCCTGAGTATACACCAACCCCAGCGCCAACCACAGGTTCAGTAAAAGTGACAGAAGATGCATGTGTAGAAAGGTCACATCTGAGTCCAACCCATCACACTCAGGAACACAAATTCCAAAGTAGAACCCACTGACAAGGCATTGAACTCCAGAGCCATCTGCCATGACCGTAGAACCTGTGTGTGTCTGTTGCACTCAGTAGCACCAGGACCTGGAGTTGTATCTACTTTGGCTGTCTCTGGGATCCTGCTGAGGTGCATAAGCGCGACCCCTCTGCTGACCTCCCGACAATTTTTTGAAGACTCTTAGCCATATAAATTCATTTGTCTTTACCATTTCCCCCTTTTATTCAAGGTCTTTTTCTAGTTGCATTACCAGTTAGTGATGGGTAGTAATCCCTCGGCGCCAGGGAGGCTCATCCCCTGGAGTCATGTCCTGCACTGGGGTGAAGGTAATGCATTTACATGCTGAGTGTGGTTTGAGCAACATGGATGCTCTCAGGAGGTAACTCTTAGGCACCCCATGCAGCTCTAGGCCTAGTTGAAATTTCATGCACACAGGCTCATAAGCATAGTCATCAGTATCAAGGGCTCATCATTGGACCATCCTTCTTCACTGGTCTTTGCCTTTGCAGTTGGGGGATTATTGCTCTTCCATTGGGGAATGTAACAGATCTCCCCTGGGTAGGAATTTAGCACTCAATCAGCTGTCATTTGTAACTGTAACTACTATGAAAATACCCAATGAATATCCGAACATTTTTATATACCCTATACAAATGCCCTGGAGAACTCCCTCCCTCCCATGTGTTCCCCATCACAGTGTTCCTCCCCTGCCATAGTTGAACCCTTCTGTGGTCCAAAACTTCCTCAAACATGAAGCCTAATGTATTGCCAAATTCAATTACTAGGAAATGAAATAGTAATGATAGGTTGAAATGTTAGAAATAGAATACATACTAATTTAGAAAAACTAAAGTAAAACATAAGTGTACTAAAAAATGAAAAATAGCATACAACTTTTGTTTTTGACATTTTGCCTTTCATCAGTGTAATAGATGTTGCTCTGTATGTACAGTGGCAAGGCAATTTCTTTCATTCTTCAGTGTCTATGTCCTTTTTTCTTTTTTTTAATTTTTAATTTTGTCTTCAAAAATGTTTTAGATCACTGTAAAGTCACATATACAATATAGGGGTCTCCTATATATCCAACATCAAACCCTTTTCTGCCTTCTGCAGCAATGATCTTTTTTACATGTTCATGTTATATTTGCTGTAGCTGATGTAGAGAGATTGAAACATAGTTACCAAACATGGTTCCCTTTTGGTTTACATTATGGTTTATATTTTAGACTGTACAGTTTTCTAAATTTTTAGATACATTATGGTTTACATTATGGTTTAGATTTTAGCCTATAGACTTTTATACATTTTTGGTGAAATTTAACACGTCCTGTATCCATCATTGCACGATCTTATGGAACACTTCCATTGTCCCCCAGTTACCCTACTTCCATCTATTCTATTCCTCTCTCCCCCTCCCCTCCGGGCCCACAGTGACAACCAATCTTCACTGCTTGAAGAACCAGATAGGTTCACAGATACTTACAACAATGCTGAGGGCTTGACACACTAGACTGTCCTACCCCATTGGGAGCCACCAGTTCTTTTGAGAGACACAATTCCCTTTGTTTGAGAACATCAGGCCTCCCCAGGATGGGGGTAAACCTTCTCACATTGAATGTGTCTCCACCCAATGATTTAACACACCATGACAAGATGAGCACTCATACACTCTCTAGAAGCCTGCCCCTGTGCCAGATGCCCCCCCATTAAGCACTTTAAACAGATAACCTTTCCTTATTATATTTTCTAAAGAGTTTTCTCAACATTATAGTTTCAACCACATACCAGACAATCTCCCATGTTCATCTCTTCCCTCCAACCCTCCCCCCAATTCGTTTGGTCATCTGACCCATCCTCCCAACCCTAGCCCCCCCTCAAGCCTGGAAAGCTCCACCCAATAGTATCCCTATGCCCCTGTGTTATCCCTTCCCTGTACAAATACTTACCTCCACTTTATCATAGATTTAACCCATGTCCTGTAAACCTATCACCCAGTCTCTAGCTTTCTGAGACAGCTTGGTTTGCTTATTTCATATCAAAGAGGTCATGTAGTATTTGTCCTTCAATGCCTGGCATGCTTCACTTTACATAAGGTCCTCAAGATTCATTCATCTTATCCTATGTGTTTGTACTGTATTCCTTCTTATTGCTGAGTAGTATTCCATTGTATGTATGTACCACATTTTGTTTATCCATTCATCTGTTGATGGGCATTTGGGTTGATTCCAACTTTTGGCAATAGTGAACAATGCTGCTATGAACATTGGTGTGCATATATCGGTTTGTGTCCTTGTTTTCAGTTCTTCTGGGTATGTACCCAGCAGTGGAATTGCTGGGTTGTATGACAAATCTGTAGCTAGTTTTTTGAGAAACTGCCAAACCGTCCTCCAGGATGGCTGGATCCTTCTGCATTTCCACCAGCGGTTCACCCATATCCTCCCCAACACTTAGAGTCTTCTGTTTTTTTAATAGCTGCCAGTCTTATAGGAGTAAGATTATATCTCATTGTAGTTTTGATTTTCATTTCCCTAATAGCTAGTGATTTCGAGCATCTTTTCATGTGCTTTTTACCCATTTGTATTTCTTCTTTGGAGAAGCATCTTTTCAAATCTCTTGCCCATTTTTTAAATTGGTTGTTTATCTTTTTATTTTCAAGATCTAGGATTTCTTTATATATGCAGGATATTAGTCTCCTATCAGATATATGGTTACCAAATATTCTCTCCCATTGGGTAGGCTGCCTTTTCACTTTCTTGACAAACTCCTTTGAGGTGCAAAAAGCTTTAATTTGAAGAGGTCCCATTAATCTATTTGTTCTTTTGCTGCTCGTGCTTTGGGTGTGAAGTTCATGAAGCCATTTCCTATTACAAGGTCCTGTAGATGTTTCCCTACATTGCTTTCCAAGATCTTTATGATCTTGGCTGTTATATTTAGGTATTTGGTCCATCTTGAGTTGATTTTTGTATAATGTGTGAGATGGTCATCCTCTTTCATTCTTTTGCATATGGATATCCAGTTCTCCAAGCACCATTTGTTGAACAGGCCATTCTTTCCCAGTTGAGTGGGCTTAGTGGCCTTGTCGAATATCAGGTGACTGTATATGTGAGGCTCTATATCAGAACTCTCATTTCGGTTCCATTGTTCAGTATTTCTATCCTTGTGCCATTTCCATGCCATTTTAACCACTATAGCTTTATAGTGTGTTTTGAAGTCAGGTAGTGTGATTCTGCCAATTTCATTTTTCTTTTTCAATATGTCTTTGGCTATTTTGGGCCCCCTTCCTGTCCAAATATATTTCATGATAAGTTTTTCTAGTTCATTAAAAAATGCAGTATTGATTTCTATTGGGATTGCTTTGAATCCATAGATCAGTTTTGGTAGGATAGATATCTTAATGATGTTTAGTCTTCCTGTCCATGAACAGGGAATATTCTTCCATTTACTTACGTCGTCTTTGATTTCTTTGAACAGTGTTTTCTGTGTAGTTTTCTGTGTATAAGTCTTTTATATCTTTAGTTCTTGTGTTGTCTTTGTTTGGGTTTGGTATTAGGGCAATGTTGGCATCATAGAATGAGTTAGGCAGTGTTCCTTCTATTTCGATTTTTTGGAAGAGTTTAATCAAGATTAGTGTTAGTTCTTTCCAGAAAGTTTGGTATAATTCACCTCTGAAGCCGTCCTGCCCACGGGTATTCTTAGTTGGGAGGCTTTTAATGACTGAGTCTGTCTCTTGTGATTGGTTTGTTGAGATCATCAATTTATTCTTTCATCAATATAGGCTGCTTATGTGTTTCTAGGAATTTGTCCATTTCCTGTAAATAGTCCTTCTTGTTGGCATATAACTTTTCAAAGTATCCTCTTATGATAGTCTTTATTTCTGTGGGGTCAGTGGTGATACCTCCTTTCTCATTTCTTATCTTGTGTATTTGCATCTTCTCTCTTTTTTCTTTGTTTGTCTAGCTAAGGGTTTGTCAGTATTTATTGATCTTCTCAAAGATCCAGATCTTTGTTTTGTTTATTTTTTCTAGTGCTTTCTTATTTTCAATTTCATTTAGTTCTGCTCTTATCTTTGTTATTTCTTTCTTTCTTCTTCCTTTTGGGGTTAGTTTGTTGTCTTTTTTACTAATTCCTTCAAGTGTGCAGTTGGGTCTTCAATTTTAGCTCTTTCTTGTTTTTGATGTATGAATTTATGCCTGTGAATTTCCTTCTCAGTACAGAGTTTGCTGCATCCCGTAAGTTTTGATATGTTGTGTTTTCATTTTCATTAGTTTCAAGGTATTTAATGATTTCTTTTGAGATTTTCTCCTTTACCCACTGTTTGTCTAAGAGTTTGTTATTTAACTTCCATATCTTAGTGCCTAATCTGGGTCTCTGGCCCTTGAAGATTTCTAGCTTCATTTCACTGTGGTCAGAGAAATTATTTTGTATGATTTCAGTCTTAATTCATTAAGACTTTCTCCGTGGCCTAGCATGTGGTCTATTCTTGTAGAATGATCCATGTAGTCTTGAGGGGAATATATATCCTGCTGTATTTGGGTGTAATATTCTGTATATGTCTATTAGGTCCATTCTAATATATTATTCGAAGTCTTTGTTTCTTTATTGATTCTCTGTTGAGATGTTCTGTCCAGTGGTGATAGTGGTGTATATAAAGTCCCCCACTATGAGTGTAGAGGCATCTGTTCCTTCACTTAGTTTTTCCAGTGTTTGCCTCACATATTTGGAGGTACCCTGGTTAGGAGCACAAATGTTTATGATTGTTCTTTCCTCTTGAAAGATTACCCCTTTTATTAATTTGTAGTGTCAGTCTTTGTCTCTCACAATAGGTTTGCATTTAAAGTCTATTTTGTCTGATATTAATATAGCTACTCTTGCCCTTTTGTGTTTGTTGTTTGCCTGTAAGATTATTTTTCAGCCGTTCACTTCCAACCTCCTTGAATCCCTGGGTCTAAGATGTGTTTTCTGTAGACAGCATATAGATGGGTCATATTCCTTATCCATTATTCCGGTCTGTGTCTCTTGACAGGTGAGTTTAATCCATTGACTTTCAATGTTGTTACTCTCAAGGTATTACTTACATTAGCCATATATTCTTTGGAGTTGTGTATGTCATATGTTGTGTTTTTTTTCTGTTTTTGTCTTTTTAGTTGTTCTTATACTCTCCTCCCACTCTGTCTCTCTTGTTTTTTTCTTTCCTCCTGCAGAACTCCCTTTAGTATTTCTTGAAGGGCAGGTTTCTTGTTGGCATACTCTCTTAATATCTGTGTATCTGTGAATATTTTGAACTCTCAATAATTTTGGAATGCCAGCTTTGCCTAATAGAGTGTTCTTGCTTGGAAATTTTTTTCTCTTAGTACCTTGAGTATGTTTTACCACTGCCTTCTTGTCTCCATGGTTTCAGATGAGAAATCAGCACTTAATGTTATTGAGCTTCTCGTGTATGTGATGGTTCTCTTTTCTCTTGCTGCTTTTAATATTTTCTCTTTGTCTTGAGCATTGGATTATTTGACAAGTATATGTATTGGGGTGGGCCTGTTGGAATTTATGCTGTTTGGGGGTGTATTGTGCTTCCTTGACATGTACATCTGTCTCCCTCAATAGATTTGCGAAGTGTTCAACCATTATTTCATCCAATACCCCTTCTGTCCTCTTTCCCTTCTCTTCTCCTTCTGAGATACCTATAATACATATGTTTGTGCCTTTTATGTTGTCATTCAGGTCCTTCCCTGCTGAATTTTTTCTTTTTATTAATCAATTCTACTATCTGTTTGATTTCACATGTACTGTCTTCCATACCACTAATTCTTTCCTCTGCCTCTTCAAAGCTGCTGTTATTTGCTGAGAGTATATTTTTTATTTCTTGCATTGTGCTGTTCATCACCATCATAGCCATTATCTTTTTGGGTATGTTTACAATTTCTTTTGTATGCTCTCCAAGTTTTCATAATATCTTTAATCTCTTCCTTCACTTCATTAAATTGGTCCATGATATAGGTTTTGAGAGCTTTGATTTAGTTGTTCAATATATTCTCCTCCTCTTCCTGGTTTTTAGTTTGTTCATTGGATTGGGCCATGTTTTCTTGATTATTGGTATCGTTTATAATTTTTTGTTGTTGTCTGGTTATCATTTTATCTTGATGGGTTTGTTCAGTTGATGAGCTTCTCCATTTAGTCTCGGGATTTATTTAGGTGCTGCTTTTGTGTTTGTGTTAAGTCTTCTCTTTGATACTTTGTTCCTCTTATTCTATTACCTTGTTGTTGTTTAAGTTCCCTTGAAGGAAATTATTTGCGCCAGGGAAAGCAAAAGAGGTAAGAAAGAGAAAGTATTATACTAAGTCAATAATAAATGTTAGCAGAAGAACCGTGTGAGATCTAGGAGAATGGATATTAAACTTAAATATGCTGTGAAGAGTTATAACAATGTCAAAAAGTGGAGTACCTATAATGACATGGAAAACTGAATATGGGGGAACATATGGTATGAATGAAAAGGCCAATGTGGTCACGAGAGAGGGAAAGAGAAAAGAAAGGACAATAACATAAAGAGTGAATAAAATATAGAAAACAGAATAGAGGTGTTAGAAATAAAACAGTAAAATCGGGGGCTGAACAAAGAGAGGTGGAATGTAAGAGAAACAATAGACAATTGATGATAGAAAGATATAAAGGAAACGGGATAGTGTTGGTAGACAAAATCAGTACTCACAGAAAAGAGGAAATAGAGGATGAGGAAGCACAACAAAGAAGAAATGCTGCCTACAGCATGTAGTAGAAAAAAAAAGATAAAACGGGAAAAAAACAGAAAACGAAAAGGGCCATGGTGGAATAAAAAGGAAGGAAAGACAAGAAAACAAATCAACAAAATAGACCGGAGAAGGCCTCAAGCAAGGAATCCTCTTTGCAATGGAATAAACTGCTTAGGAGTCTATCCTTCTCCCTTTCTCCCTTCCCCACGTCTCTCTCTCCCAGGGCAGCAGGAAGGCTGTGTGAGGGCTCCCCTCAGAGATTCAGATGGGACCCTGGTGAGGCAGCTCGCCACAGAATCTCCTCTCTTCCTAGCCTCTCCCTAAGCCAGCTGGCATGCTTCTCCAAGCTCAAAAAAGGGGGGGCCAGACAGTTGAACCTGCATTTCTCGGGCCCCACTGCACCCCTCATGAGAACCCTCCTACTCTTGGTGTTCGTCCTAGACTGGAGGGCTAAGGGAATGCTGGGTTCGGGGAACTTGGGCTTGGGAGAATGGGGCCTCGGGTAACGCGGGTTTGGGGAACATGGGTTACGGGGAATGTGGGGTTCGAGGATCGTGAGTTTCAGGGAACATGGGTTTGGGGATCGCATGTTTTAGGAACATGGGGCCTGGGAACGATGCTGTGCAACTAGTGGTGTTCAGGAAATGCTGTGGCTATCAGCCCTAGGGGAAGGGTTTTGCCTTGCCACAGCTTCCGGCTCTTTTGTCAGAAAACCGCAGTTTTGCCTTGAGCAAGCACTCCTTTGGTAGCAGTCTCTCCAGATTGGTGTCCAGAACCTTTGCAGGTTCCTAAAACTTCTCACTCTGCCAGGATCCTGTCCCCACTCAGCCAGTTTTTTGCAGGAGAGATGATGAGGGTGCACTCACTCAGATGCCATCTTGCCCCACCTCCCCACTCGTGGTTTTGAAGCCAGGAAAATGTCCAAATCAAGGCAGTGCTTTCTTCCCAAAGACCAACTGCCAGTGATCCTTGACTCCTCTGTCATATGGCAAGGCACATGATGGGATCTGCTGGGTCTCTCCCTTCTCTTTGAGGTTTCATTGATTTCAGCTTCTTTCTTTTGTGGCTTTCTTTCTCTGTGTCTGAATTTCATTCTTTCATAAAGGACTCTAGTAAGAGGATTAAGACCCATCCTGAATGAAATGGGACACATCTTAAGAGAAGTAACCTCATCAAATGATCCAACTTATAATGTGTTCACACCCACAGGAATGGGTTAGATTTAAGAACATGATTTTCTGGGAAACATACAGCCTAAAATCACCGCATTGGCCTATATTTTATTTTAAGCTTAGATAAAACAGTCATATGGTTATATTACCATCATCCACTAGGTGTCTTCTGAAGAATAGAAGGTTCAGTGTGACATTTTATCATAGAATATATATATATCAGTTTGACACATTTGTGCAATTTTAAAGTTATGGTCCTAAAAACTAAAAATGGTCCTGAGATTAAAAGCCTACCTTCAATTTATATAAATTTAATGAATAATATTAAGGGTAAAATATATAAAATGTAAATTGAGATTAAGATTAAACCAGTAATTCTCAAAACGTTTTCATCCAGCAAGCCCTCTTCTTCCCCCATGTAAAAAAATCATTGTTGTCTTCACTGAACCTTCAGTTTAAAAAACTGTTCTGGGAAGTGGACTTGGCCCAGTGGTTGGGGCATCCGTCTACCACATGGGAGGTCCGCATTTCAAACCTCGGGCCTCTTTGACCCATGTGGGGCTGGCCCATGTGCGGCGCTGATGCGCACAGGGAGTGCTGTGCCACACGGGTGTCCCCTGCGTGGGGGAGCCCCATGCGCGGGGAAAGCCACCCAGTGCAAAAGAAAGTTCAACCTGCCCAGGAATGGCGCCACACACATGGAAAGCTGACGCAGCAAGATGACGCAACAAAAAGAAACACAGATTCCCGTGCCACTGACAACAACAGAAGCAGACAAAGAACATGCAGCAAAATGGATACAGAGAACAGACAACTGGGGGAGGAGGGGAAGGGGAGAGAAATAAATAAAAATCTTAAAAAAAAAACCCAAAACTGTTCAGAGGAGCAGATGTGGCTCAAGCCGTTGAGGACCTGCTTCCCATATGGGAAGTCCTGGGTTTAGTTTCCAGTGCCTCCTAAAAACATAACAAGCAGGAAAGCAGACGTGGTTCAACTGATAGAGCATCCGCCTACCATATGGAGGGTTCAGGGTTCGATACCCAGGACCTCCTGACTCATGTGGTGAGCTGGCCCACACATAGTGCTGCCGTGTGCAAGGAGTGCCGTGCCACGCAGGGGCACCCCTGCATAGGGGTGCCCCATGCACAAGGAATGTGCCCCACGTGAAAAAAGTGCAGCCTGTCCAAGAGTGGCACCACACACACAGAGCACTGATGCAGCAAGATGACACAACAAAAAGGAAACACAGTTTCCCAGTGCCGACTGACAATAAATCAAATAAATCTTGAAAAAAAAAAAAGGTAAAAACACAATAAGCAAACAAATGTAAAAACTCAACTCAGGGGAGATGTGGCTCAGTGGTTGAGTGCCGACTTTCCACATATGAAGCCCCAGGTTTAATCCCCAGGCCCAGTACCTAAAAAAAACCCAAAACTGTTGAATTTTCATGTTTTCCAGAGAAAAGGCAAAGACATGATTCTGTTCTTTACATTTCAGTGGGGACTAAAGGTACTGGCATATGACAATGGGAGAGGTAATGAGATGCCCTATTTTGAGGACTTTTTTCTATGTTGGCCTGTCAGATAAAACTGTTGGTAAAGGGCAGTTAATAGAAATAGTATAATGAGCATCTGTTGCCACCAGCACTGAACAGAATTTTATATATTCAAGACTTGGGGTCCATATCATAATTGCTATACCCTACTCTGCTGGGAAGGGTGATTTAGGATTCAAAGAATTTTTTTTAAAAGGCGAAAGCGATTTTTCCTTATATAAAACAGGTAGTCTTTCTTTGTTGTAGAAGTTTCTATGAGTGAAAAATACGTGTACTTAATACGATTTGGGTAGAGTTCTAATCTTTGCTCCAAACTGTCTCTGATCAAACTCACATTTTCTTCCTAGGTTCTGGGTCTTCCTCTCTTTGCCATACTTTTGGTGTATATGGGATGGGACATACTGGGAAAATCATAGTGGAGTTCAAGTGATTATGCTAAATTGAGAGTTAATAATTAAATCTAGGTTATACAGATGGCAAAGAATGGCCTATAAGACGACAAGAACGGCTATTACCTCTTGTTTCAAAGAATTACATATGAACTTTTATAAGTGTTTTAAAATAAAGGGCCCATTTTCTGCCTTTATTGACAATCAGGCTATTAGAAACCAGGAAGTGTTTTGTTACTTAGTCAATAATAGTGAGGAAAGAAAGGGAAACTACTTCTATGTCCTGTAGGGATATAAGGATCTAGGTAGGTACCCCAGCATTCTGCTTGAGATGAAGTAATTGTTTCTAGGATCCAATGTATAATTTTTCTGTGTATCTCTATGGGTTGGGGCTAAGGAGTGTCAAGATAAAGGTAAGGAAATTTTCCCTTGAAATTGAGCTTCACTGCAGGAGGTAATATGGAAGGGATTTTAGAGAAAGAACTTTTGCTTCTGTATTCCCTTTTTTCTGGGTGTGCAGAAGAGTATATTCTTTTGACATGTCTGTGAACTTGTATAAAAGCAGTCCTCACTGTGGCTTACGCTATTGCTTATTTTTTTAATCTGTGTTTTATTTTCACCTTCAAAAGATTTTGCACAGGTTGTCTATTCTCATCTCTCTCCGCCTAAGGGCTCACACAAAGTTTTGGTTTCTCTTTCAGTTATAATAAATCAAGCTTTTAAAAATAGTAGTCAATAATTCAATATTTTAAAAGCACGATCACCTTGAGATATGAATCAAATGAAGCATTATATTTAGAAATACAGTGTTACCATTTTAAGCTCTACCCTTCGACCTGAAGTAGTTCAGAAATCTTGTCTAATGGTGACAGTGAGGGGGTGGGGGAGGCCATGAGGAATGACCCCACCAAATCCATTGTGCAAAGGAAATACTTGTGCTTTTTTTTCTTGTGCGTTCATCCTGAAGGCATTTAGTAATTAGCCTAAAAGACAAAGCTAATTTATATATTGTCATTTTTCAGAAACTTACTCAAGTATATAGAACTCTTCATGGAGCTTACACAAAAATTCTGGAGGTTATGCACACCAAAAAAAGACTTTTAGGTACTTTCTTCAAAGTTGCCTTTTATGGCCAAGTAAGTATGCTTTAATTCATAAAGTTGTCTTTCTTTTTAAGCATTCACTTTTGAATTCTTGGATTACTATAGCAACAGTTATTGGTTGTAGATTTCTGTCTAGATAGAGTGCCTATCACAGCAGCAGGTAGCCTGTTTTGTAAGTGTAAAGTTCACTTGATTTCCTATATCTAAAACCATTAGGTCAGAGTACAACATACAAGATTTGGATTTTTCTGTTTCATTTTCTATTAAGCTTATTCAAGTATATATTTAATTATGTTATTGGACTTTCAAATACAAAACAGGTAAGTATACAGACAGGGGAATGAAAAAAATCTAGTATGGAAAAATTTAAGCCAGTAATATGTTCATATTTTTGTGAATTTTAGAATTCTTATTTATTTGAAGCTAAAAGAGTAAATAAATGCATGAGGCATTTGGTAATATGCTCTTATTTAAAACCTACTTCAGTTATGTTATTGCTAGTTATTTAGGTATATTTTCTTTAAATTCTGTGTTTGCTCATGCTATTTATAAATTATTATCTCTTTAACTTTACAATAGTCCTTTTTTGAAGAAGAGGATGGAAAGGAGTACATCTATAAAGAGCCAAAGCTTACCGGTCTCTCCGAGATTTCCCTGAGACTTGTTAAACTTTATGGTGAAAAATTTGGTACAGAGAATGTCAAAATAATTCAGGATTCAGACAAGGTAACTATGCCCTGCATTTTGAAGTATTTGTTTGTTTATTCCAAGCACAGTACCTTGCTCCTTTTTCCAGAAATAGAGCCTTTCCATAGTGAAAGAAAGGACGGGTTTTAGAGTCAGAGAGACCAGAATTCAAATCTCCATTCTGCCACTCATGAGTTGTATAATTGTGGGGAAGTTACTTATCCTCTCTGTGCCTGAATTTACTCATTAGTAAAATGGAGATCATAACTCCTAACTTATAGACATGCTGAATGCATTAAATGAATTAATATATGCAAAGTGATAAGTAGAGTTCCTAGTACTTTTCTCAGTTGCATACTTCATGATTAAAATCAGCTTGAGGCGCATTTTATCCTAAGATCTCCTTAGTTCATCAGTATTGATTGTAGTTAAATCTGCAGTGAACTAGGTTTAGAAGAGATGGCTTGGGCCTTGCTCTAAAGATTATTGTCCCACTAGGCCCTGCCAAGGCAGGATGAGAAAGGTTCCAGGAAGATGGGCTTTTCCTAGGAAATGCAAAGTTCTGTGTAGAGAGAATTTGGGGAAAGCACAGTAGGAACACCTGACTCTCCTTCGTTGCCATGGGTGGGCACAGTATGAGATCTGATTTTTAAGGTAGAAAGTTCCTATATGTTTCAGGATTTGTGGGCCACAGCGGTGTTTAGTGAGTAACTGTGATGTTCATGGTGCCATGCAAAACACTCAAAACCTAGTAGGCAGTATTGCCAGAGAGAAAAGCCTGTGGCAATAGTAAAGACATTTCATTGTCTAGCCTGAAAATAATCTCTCCACTTTGTGGACATACAAATGTCTCTCTTAGTTTTATTTTGAATATATGCTTACAACATTCAAATATAGATGTGCTCTGTTTGGGGTCATGGAAAAGTTTTGACAATGAATGATAGAGACAGAGGTGCTATGCTGTGAATGTAATCAACACCACTGAATTGTATGTTTGAAAGTGGGGTAGGGAAGTGGACTTGGCCCAGTGGATAAGGTGTCCGTCTACCACATGGGAGGTCCACGGTTCAAACCCCGGGTCTCCTTGACCCATGTCGAGCTGGCCCACGTGCAGTGCTGATGCGCACAAGGAGTGTTTTGCCATGCAGGGGTGTCCCCCGTGTAGGGGAGCCCCACACGCAAGGAGCGCGCCCCGTAAGGAGAGCTGCCTGGTGTGAAAAGAAGTGCAGCCTGCCCAGGAATGGCGCTGCACACATGGAGCTGACACACGATGACACAACAAAAAGAAGCACAGATTCCCTGTGCCGCTGATAAGGATAGGAGCGGTCACAAAAGAACACACAGCGAATGGACACAGAGAGCAGACAATTGGGGGGGGGAGCGAAGGGGAGAGAAATTTAAAAAATAAAGCTTTAGGAAAAAAGTCATGATAATGCCTGTAATTTAGAACTATAATAACTTAACATTTTTAAGGAATCAGATTACAAAACATTGTTCAGCATGATCCCAATTTTTAAAATATATGCATAGCAAAAAATATTAGAAGGAATTTTCTTCATACATTTCTGGAGTCAATATAGGTTTTTGTAACTTCTTTATAATGAGATTGAAGCAGTCTTTTAGAAAGAGGGCAGACTTAATATCTAAAATATATAAAGATCTCCTACAACTCAATGACAAAAAGATGAATAACCCAAGTAAAAAGTGGGCCAGTGACTTGAATAGTCATTCCTCCAAAGTAGAAAGATAAATGACCAATAAGCACATGAAAGATGCTCAGCCTCATTAACCGTTAGGGAAATGCAAATCAAAACCACAGTGAGATACCACGTAGTATCCTATAGGATAGCTACTTTTAATAAAGAAAAACAGTATCAGCAAAGACATGAAGAAATTGTAACCGTCTTACATTGGTGGTAGAAATGTAAAATGGTGCAGCTACTGTGGCATTTCCTTAAAAAGTTAATTACTATGTGATCCAGCAGTGTCACTTCTAGATAAAAGATGGAAAACAGCTCAAGTGTCCATCAACAGATGAATGGATAAACAAAATGTGATACACTCAGCTAAGATGGAGTTGAAGAAGGACAACCACCACACCATGGAGCCTAGAGTGATTACAACTGAAAGTGGGAGGATTGCATCCAACATCCATGTGGAATCTGAGCCTCCTCTTGACATAGAGGTGCAATGGACACAACCAATCCGATGTCCACATAGAAGAGGTGGCATTGGATTGGGAAAAGTAGACATGGTGGCTGATGGGTATGGGGAAAGGCAGGAAGAGATGAGAGGTGGAGGCGTCTTTGGGACATGGAGCTGCCCTGGATGGTGCTTCAGAGGCAATCACCCGACATTGTAAATCCTCACAGGGCCCACTGGATGGAATGGAGGAGAGTATGGGCCATGATGTGGACCATTGTCTATGAGGTGCAGAGGTGCCCAAAGATGTACTTACCAAATCCAATGGATGTGTCATGATGATGGGAACGAGTGTTGCTGGGGGGGGGGGGGGAGAGGTGGGGTGGGGAGGGGTAGGGTTGAATGGGACCTCACATATATATTTTTAATGTAATATTAATACAAAATCAATAAAAAAAATAGTTAATGTAAAAAAAAAAAAAAAACAAAATGTGATATATATATACAATGGAATATCAGTCAGCCATAAAAAGAAATAAAGTTCTTATATATACTACTACATAGTGGACCCTTTGAGAAAATTGTGCTAAGGAAAATAAGCCGGATACAAAAGGATAAATGTTGTATGTTTCCACTTACATGTAAAATCTATAAGCAAATTCATGAAGACAAAGATAAGTTATGGGAGGATAGTGAGTTATTGTTTAATAGGTACTGAATTTTGTTTGGGATGATGGCAAGTTTTGGTAATGCATGGTGGTGAAGGTAGTACAAATGGTGAATGTAATACCACTCAGTTATACACTTAAACATGGTTAAAATGGGAACTTCTATGTTATATGTATATTACCACAAGAAGTTTTTTAAACAGGGTAAAGACACCCCTTCAGGCCTGTATTCAGTTTGGAGCACGAACACAATGACATTGTTCCTGAGTTGATCTCAAATGAGTTAGTAGCTTACCTATATCCTCTTTTCCTTTCCAATAAATTTTTTTAAAATTCTATTTTGTAGGTACACGCCAAAGAACTTGATCCAAAATATGCTCATATTCAAGTCACTTACGTGAAACCCTACTTTGATGACAAAGAACTCACAGAAAGAAAGACTGAGTTTGAAAGAAATCATAACATCAACAGATTTGTTTTTGAGGCTCCTTATACTTTATCAGGCAAAAAGCAAGGCTGTATAGAAGAACAGTGCAAACGCCGTACAATCTTGACTAGTAAGTAGGACTATGCATGTTAACTATTATTTGACTTGATCCTTCTTGATATACACAAGTAGCAGCTGGCTAGCAGGAAAATGTAACTGAAATTTTAATCATTCTTTGAGCTGCTGTTCAGTCACCAGTTTGCACAAACATGTCCATGTGATAAGTCACAGTTTTCCTATATATAATCATGATTTCTGAGAGGTGTCTCAAAAAGAGAATGTCTCTCTCAATCCTGCAGCAATAAAGTACCCTATGGTACCCTAAGACATCTTCCTGACAAAGCATGGGGAGAATTAAGCACAATGGATTTTTTTCCCTTTCCTTTGGCTGTTTTAACTAATTATTTATATGATAATCACTTCTAACATTTTAATAGCTTCAAACTCATTTCCATACGTGAAGAAGAGGATCCCTATAAACTACGAACAGCAGATTAACTTAAAACCAATTGATGTTGCTACTGATGAAATAAAAGATAAAACTGCAGAACTGCAAAAGCTTTGCTCCTCTGCTGACGTGGACATGATTCAGCTCCAACTTAAATTGCAGGGCTGTGTTTCTGTGCAGGTACGTTGGTGACCAAACACGAAGTAAATGTTTCTTGATGTTTCTCATGCTTACATAAAGGCACAGAACAAGCATTAATTGCAATTGTGTTCTCTACTCTTATTGAATACAAAAACCTGGGATTATTTTTTATTTAATAAATTATGTTTAAATTCATTTTTATGAATTTTGTGTTATGTCAGCCCACGTGGCACAAATTCCTGTGACTATAGCCAAGCCTATATTTACATATCAGAAATAATTAGCTAAGTTATTAGGATATTGTCTTTACTGGTTATTTGGTTTAGATAATGATTTTTCAATAAACTTGTAAGAAAAATAAACATTTTTCTTTTCTTACTGCAAGATATGTATTTTTAATATATTTAATATATTTTCTTACTACATGATGTGGAGTTTTAATATAAAATAAAATGTGTTCTCTTTCCTAAAAAGGAGAAATGTAAAAAAAGTTCTTTTTATATACATTCTGACAACTCTTTCACATGTATTTTTCTCCTTTTTAATTAGGTTAATGCTGGTCCATTAGCTTATGCAAGGACTTTCTTAAATGACAGTCAAGCCAGCAAGTATCCACCTAAGAAAGTAAATGACTTGAAAGATATGTTTAGGTAAGTGCTTTGTAGTTTTCAGAGTAGACCCAATTCCTTTGCTG
This sequence comes from Dasypus novemcinctus, assembly GCF_030445035.2. Classification (NCBI taxonomy): domain Eukaryota; kingdom Metazoa; phylum Chordata; class Mammalia; order Cingulata; family Dasypodidae; genus Dasypus; species Dasypus novemcinctus. Next base: position 128,304,717 of record NC_080704.1, read on the forward strand.
CATTTTCTTCCTTAAAAAAAAAAAACAAAAAACGATGAAAGTATTCCCCAAATAATACCCCTCCAAAAAACAAAGTTTGAAAACTCTGTTCTTTACAATCTCTAAGTGGCCACCTGTTAATACTTTAAGTAGTGAGGAAATGCATGCTCTCTTGCATGCTGTGGAATATTAACAATGTCCTAATGGCCCAAGAGATTGAATATACCAACTTATTTTATTGTTTTGGATATTTTATGTGACGCAAGCACAAGCCAACATTCGTTAAGTGATTTCCTTCATTGCCCAATTGACCTCATGTTATCTCATTTCATACCATTTAGGGTAGGAATGAAAGTGGAGCTGGGAGGTTGCCTGCTCCTATGTTGTGTTCTTACTTCCAGTTGGATCCTGACAGTCTAGGCCATATAATGTCTTGTCTTCAGTGAGCAGCTCTGTAAGAAAGGGTATGCTGTGGTGGTAGAAGGTGAGCTAGAGAGTTTCATGGTGGAACAAAATGCCTCCATCCTGGAAATGACATATACCCCTTCTAATGAAAGCCATACTCAGACCATGGCCCTACAGAGCTGCACAGAGACTGAGAAATATGGGAAAACAAATGGGCATGTCTGAGTGGTCTTGCGTTAGAAAAAATCTGTTATGAAAGTATTTTATATTCAGAATGGGAGAGAGAGTTAGCTAAAAGAGTCTAAGGAGTAAGATGATCACCTCTGCTCATTGGCCCCCTAATAATTCCATTTAATTTTCCTGTCTGCATATTATCAGCTCTTCCAGGTTACAAAGTAACCCATCACCATTCATGCACCAATGTTTATTCACCCTGACATGTACAAAACTCTGCTAGTTGCCATGACATGGATACAAAACAAATTGGCAGTGAGATACTTTGTCCCCTTAGACCTAGACTCTAATTGTGACATTAAACATAAACAAATAAAATGATGGAAAAATACTTTTTGATGGATCATCAACTTCTCTCTGACCCCACTCTTAAGAACCCAAGGCACATACTTCATACCTATAACACTTAGCAATATACTGGGTACATAGTAAGCCCAAAGTAAATTCTTTTTGAATGAATGACTCATTATCTACAGGTGCAAATTAAAATAGCACAAATTTTAGTTGATATGATACCAAGTAAAGGACTGAGCAAGGAGGCTTCCTAGCATATGTGTTCTGAGCTAGGTTTGAAGGAGATAAGAAACCAAAGGGTGGAGACAGAAAGGAAACAAGGTATTTCAGACTTAAATAAAATGGTGTTAGCAAATGCACAGTGAGAAAGTACAGGGTTCTAGTCTTCTAGGCAAACCATGGTTAAAGTATCAAATTGATTGCTTGTGAGACTTTCTAGTAATAAATTTTAAAAACCTTTATCTTTGATGTTCATCTACAGGAAATTCATACAAGCCTGCAGCATTGCACTTGAACTAAATGAGAGGCTAATTAAAGAAGATCAAATTGAGTACCATGAAGGGCTAAAGTCAAATTTCAGAGACATGGTGAAAGAATTGTCTGAGATTATCCACGAGCAGGCAAGTATTAGGATGGTTGCAAATGGAAACATGATCTAGGGTCCCTAAAGCATTACTTAGTAAATCTATTAGTTTGAAATGCATTGCCTTAAAATTCCTAGGCTGTATTTTAATATTTGCTCATATTACCTCCATTCACTTATATGATAGAATGCAAATCTAATTTGAAACAAGTGTCAGTAATAAACTCTCTTGTTCTTTGTGCCACAATGTCACTAGAAACACTGGACGAGCAAGTTGGAATTATCTACTGGGAACATGGATAAGAGATTCTCAAGAAGGGTCTTTTTTCTTTTTCTTTTCTTTTTTTAAAGATTTATTTATATATTTATTTCTCTCCCCTTCCCCCCCACCCCTACCCCGGTTGTCTGTTCTCTGTGTCCATTTGCTGCGTCTTCTTCTTTGTCCACTTCTGTTGTCAGTGGCACTGGGAATCTGTCTCATTTTGTTGCATCATCTCACTGCATCGGCTCTCCGTGTGTGTGCCACCACTCCTGGGCAGGCTGCACTTTTTTTGTGCTGGCTGGCTCTCCTTATGGGGTGTACTTCTTGAGCATGGGGCTCCCCTATGCGGGGGACACCCCTGCGTGGCATGACACTCCTTGCGCGCATCAGCACTGCGCATGGGCCAGCTCCACGTCAAGGAGGCCCGGGGTTTGAACCGTGGACCTCCCATGTGGTAGACGGACGCCCTAACCACTGGGCCAAGTCCACCGCCTCAAAAAGGGTCTTAAAGAAGTGAAATGATTGGCTCAGTATAGCTAAGTCCCTAAACAAGTATCCCTTTCTTGTCTGTAAGAAATTAGATGCTGTCATTTAGGTGCTATCCTGACTGATTACTAAAATTTGGATGATTGTCTTCATACCCAAAATCTCTGCAAAACTCTATTTTAATAAAACTTCTTAGCACTTTAATCTATAACTGAGTGTTAATGACAATTATAGCTAATTTACCAAACTACAATCTGAAAAGTATGGAAGCAAAGACCTGATCTCTCAGCCAAAGTCTGTCATAATTCAGTACTTAGGACTTTTTTATACCTACTGAGCTTTAGAAAAACCCAAGTTCTCCTGGATTATCCTTACAAACTTCGTTTCTCTGTTGGGGTTCTGAAATTTGTGTTTATAACCACTCTATTTTATTTTATTTATTTTATTCCCCCTCCCCCCCCATTGTGTGCTCTCTGTGTCCATTCGCTGTGTGTTCTTCTGTGTCTGCTTGCATTCTTGTCAGTGACACTGGGAATCTGTGACTCTTTCTGTTGCGTTATTTTCTGCGTCAGCTCTCCATGTGTGCGGCACCACTCCTGGGCAGGCCGCGCTTTCTTTGCACAGGGTAGCTCTCCTTGCAGGGTGCACTCCTTGCGCGTGGGGCTCCCCTACACAGGGGACACCCCTGCATGGCACAGCACTCCTTGAGCACATTAGCCCTACACGTGGGCCTGCTCACCACACGGGTCAGGAGGCCCTGGGTTTGAATCCTGGACCTCCCATACGGTAGGCAGACACTATCAGTTGAGCCAAATCTGCTTCCCATAACCACTCTATTTTAAAATCTTAAAAAGTGTTTGTAAAAGTCACAGCCTCATGGTCCCTCAGTGACCAAGCTTATCATAAAGTTTCATTTCCTTACTGATAAAAGCACCTAATAAGATAAGTTTGCTTTGGAAACATTTCAAACTCTCAAATTTTTAAAAAAAAATTAAAGATTTTAAAAAGAAACAAGGAAAACGATAACCCTTTAGAGAACGTGTTCTTAAAGCTGGTTCTTGAAATAGAAGCCTCATTGGTCCTGGCATCTGCCTTTCAGTGATTGATTGAAGAAGTTCCCCTGTGTGAGACTTACATAAAGGGTGTATTCAGATAGGCCAGCAGTGGTTAGTATCCAAAGAACTGCAGTGTAGTGAGGAGGAGAAGAAGAGGAGGGATGCTACTGAGAAAACAAAGGTAGTTGACTTTGAGTCAAGCTCTTTCTCTCTGAATTTATTTAGTATGCATTTTTTCTTAGCTGTGAGAAATTTAGTTAGGCTGCAGTTGGATTGAGTGATCAGGATTCTAATTTTCCAAAGATTATCATCTTCTCAGAATGGAGAATTCAATCAAGTCAGACTTCATCATCCTTCTGCTTAATGAAACTGTCCTAGTCCCCTTCTTGTCCATTCTCTGGGCTGGGGATCTGGGAATCTTATTGTCTGTCAGGAGTCTGGAATTGGCATTGTATGTCTATCTTTTGTTATCTTTACTCCTACTAGCCCACTTAGAAATGAGTTCAGAAGCTCCAAGTCATCCTTCTGATACTTAATTTCCACAGGACTACTTTTTCCTCCCTCCCAAAGCAGCCAGGTGATGAGGACTAGAAGGGTAGGAAACCATTATACTTCCTTTATTGTCTGTCTCAAGCTCAACCTGTGAGTACAACGGGGTATACTGCTCTTTAACATCACTGTTCCAAGGTATACTTCTATGAAACACACTCTGTAGTTTGCTCTTAGGAACTGTTTGGTTCATGGATTTTTGTTCCTTGTAATGCATGTAAGAATTAGCAAAAACATTTTTTTTCTTTCACAGAATATATAAAACAATGACACACATTGTTCTAAGCTAGTTTGTACTATATTAGTTATTTAATTTGCATGCAGCTTCCTGGCCTAGTCTTGAACTCTAAGTTATTCAAATTGAGAATAAATTATTCACTATACTGTTATTACTATAACAGAGATATTTAGAGCAGGATACCAGGGATTGAAGAGGACCTCGTACATGGGAAGCAGGTGCTCAACCACAGAACTGTATCCTCTCCCCAGTGAGAGTTGGGTTTTTTTGTTTTGTTTTGTTTTCAGGAGGTACCGGAGATCTAACCCAGGACCTTGTACATGGAAAGCAGGCACTCAACCACTTGAGCTACATCCACTTCCCTAGAGCATTGTTTTATAAAGTGTTTTGTTGTGTTTTTTTTTGAACCATGGTTTTTACAGATCTGTTGTCATATTTCCCACCTGTCTATATCTGTTAATTCCCATGAGCCATGGCTATTTTATTTCATTCCAGAGACTGATATTTAGACCCTTGATATCGAAAACTAACGAAGAAAAATCTTGTTTCTGTTGGTTTATATTTAGCAAGCTTTCTGTCATAGTACAACATATTCATGTGTACCTTATTTTGGGCAAATATTTACTTTGTAGTAAATTTTCATAAATCAGTATTTTCCATTAGAGTCTCCAAATAAAGCCTTTTTAAAGTCACATTCAGGGAGACACATGATTTCCCAAAGGAAAATAAGGTATACCTCAAAATAAGAAAAATTGTAAATTACTGAAATACAAAATATTCTATTGGCTTCCATAAGTGATTGCTTGGCAAAAAGATAGGGCCTGGCTATTCATTGGCCCTTTCAAATGTAATCTGTTATAGTATCCCAAAGTCAATAGTCCTTTTTGAAAGTTCTTCAAGCTTTTGAGTTTTTAAAAAAAGACTTATTTATTTCTCCTCACCCCCATGTTTGCATTTGCTGTGTCTGTTTATTGTGTACTTGTCTTCTTTTTAGGAGGCACTAAGAACCAAACCCAGGAACTGTCACGTGGGAGGGAGGGGCCTAATCACTTGAGCCACCTCCACTCCCTGCTTTGTTGTGTCTCTCATTATGTTTTCCTCCTTGTGTCTCTTGTTGCATCATCATCTTGTGCCAGCTCTCCACACCAGCCTGTCACATCAGCTTGCTGTTTTGCTTGTCTTCTTAGGAGGCACTGGAAAATGAACCCGGGACCTCCTGTGTGGTAGGCAGGAGCTCAGTCGCTTGAGCCACATCTGCTTCCCAAGCTTCTGACTTTTTAAAACAGGACTTTTCTCTATTAGTTGCAGATTTCTGAGAGTTGGTGGTAGCCACTGTAGGGGCTGTTTGGTATTATAATTTCTTCACAATGAATACCCTATTTGCTTGTCATGCCTGACAGATGTAGATAATCAGTTAGTCATTTCTGAAACCTCTACTGTGCTTTTGGGTCAGTTTCAGGAGTTATGATTTTTTGTAAGAGGAATTGTCTCTATTATGGATTTCACTTAAACCATATGATTTGTAGCAACATCAATGATATGACTCAGTATAACCACCTTCCTCCAGTTTCCAGGCTTGATACTGGAGTTTCAGAGCTAACTTGAGAACCAAATATTGTAGGGTTGAGGCTTTAGCTCGGACCTTATAATAAAGAGGTTGAATAAAATGTGTATGCTATTTTTCTCTGTCTATTTATTCTGTTGTTTTTTATTGCACTGCAATGGAAAATATTTTCATATTGATAGTAATATGAATGTATATATATATATGGTTATGTACTTAGGGGAATATAAAATTTATATTTTATGTTTATGAAGTTCTTTTCCAAGAAAAATCTTTATCAATTAGCTTACATAATTATAGTGTGTCTTAAAAAATATTCACTTAAGATGTTCTCTTCATTTAATATTATTTCCAAGTCTCCAAGGAAAGGGCATGGGTAACTGCATGTTTGAAAGCCCACATTTGATTTCAAGAAGCATCCAATGTTTAGAGCTCTTGTTAATATCATCTGTTAAAAAAATATTTTAAATGTTGCATTATTTCTTGCTTTTTATTGAATTTTGCATTTTAAAATAATTTGTTTTTATTGACAAGTAACCCGATCTTTTCTGCTTTTTTGATACGCTGCCTTTATAATACAGCTTTGAAGACTTGTCGGTAATGTTATTCTTTGCTCTTTCTGCTTTATATCATTTTAAATAGCCAAATGTCAGTGATAAATTGAAATGTGCCTATAATTTCATATACACATTCTTTTTTGGCAGTTGCTATTTTGCTTCATGATGAACATGCAGATTTCTTTTGTTTTAGATATTTCAAGAAGACACAATGCATTCTCCCTGGATAAGCAACACATTACATGTATTTTGCGCAATTAGTGGTACATCAAGTGACAGAGGTTATGGTTCTCCAAGATACGCTGCTGAAGTATGAGGACATGCAGATGTAAAATGACAAGACTGACCTTTCTCAGGAATATTTAGCGCTGTGTAAATGTTAAAATTTAAAGATTCGAAATACATGGAGTGTTACCTCCTGACACCAAAATTTTCATGCTTTCAAACAGGGTGCTTGCATATTTGTAAATATTTAAGCAACTTGAAAGTGCCTGAAAAATTGCACCACTGTGCTTGGTTTGTACTTTTTTAGGTAAATCTATATGCTGAAAAGTAGAGCTCAGATATGTTAATTCAATTTGCTTAATTACTGCTTAAAATACTGGTACTATGTAAAATTGTATGATGGAACTCAATAAAAGGTGACATTTATTCATAATTAGAATTGAAGGAAATAATACTTTGAACTTAGCATTTTTTTAAAACAAGAAGCGCAATTTGTTGCCATACTAATCCTTGGAGAAAAATATTGATGAGATTTCTATAAAACACAGAAGATAAGTTGAATTCTTGCCTATTATTAGTCAAGACTTCACTAAAGGAACCAAAGGCATTGTTTAACAAGGAAGTTTTTAGAAGGAAGGGATTTCATAGAAATACCAAGCTTACTGTTCCTTGAAGTTTTGACCTGATGATGCTAGGTGATTGAGTTAGTCCCTCTTCCACATAAAGAGATGAGGGATTCATATGTGGCATAGGTTTCCCTAGCAAGAGGTATTTGTTGCCAAAGCTTGATCATCTGAGACTGTCCATAAAGCTAAACAAAACATTTCTGAGAATTTGCAATCAGTACATTCTGTGTAACTGCAGAGCTTTAGCAGCAGAGTCTGAGGTGGGCATTTCGTAATAATTATTTTCCTCAGTTACAGGTTTAACAAGCATTTTGATAGGTCTTGATGGTTGCAGTATGCCTTGGGTCAGTATGCATAAGCACACTCAATAGATTTAGCAAGTACTAACTAGGGATTACATTTCCATCTGTGAAGAAACTTCAAATTACTTAAATAATTGAGGAGACACCCCGGGTGTAGACAACATACTTAGCTTGAATTTACCATATAGTTTTGGCTACTTTCCATGTAAACTGAGTCCCAGTTTTATTTTCTTTATCTATAGTTTAGCCTATTTTACAAACAAAAAACAGGCACTTACCTATAAAGGAATTACATGGAGCCTTAGCTTTCTTAATTCAAGTAAACGTTCAAGAGATGCTCCTGACTTGACTGTTTTTTTCTTCATGTCATTTTTAAGCCTTCAGGGGAGCATGAAATTATTGAAAATCAATTTAGTATCTTCGGGTAGCACAAGTATTTTAAAGGCGTTTGTAATTCTTTAGTATCTTAGCATAACCTATAGAGTTAGTTTCACCTTTAAAATAATTTTTTTTGACATGCATATAAGGAACCATCACCTCAAGTAAGTGCTGTCATCTGAGAGAAAGGCATCTTGGGTAAACTCCAGCATTCTATTGTCAAAAACAAATAAATATCATGTTCCCTAGCACTGTTGGTAATTTTCCCAAATATATAATAAATGACCCCTGTCCTCCGCAACCTTGTAGTCTAGTTGTGGCATGATGTACACAAAAATAACAGAAGAATCAGCAGTATAAGACATGGAAAGTTGTATATGAATATTGCCAAATGAATGACACTGTCCCTAATTCTCATCACATTCAGGCAAGGGGAGATGACTGAATTGTAATGTTCAGGAAGGACGTTAAGGAAAAAAGTAAACGTGTAGCCAGGCTTTCAACGATGGGTAGGAGAAACATCGTGAGCAAAGGTGCAAAGAGAGTTAGCAGACATTCAGATGATGGTGAGGAATCCAGTTTTATTTAATGGAGTGGTAGAAGATAAATCTAGAAAGAAAGTTGGGAGCAAGATTTTGGAAATCCTTGAATGCCAGGCTAATAGTATTTGGAGTTTACTCAGTAAGCATGGGGGGAGCCAGTCAAGGTTTTTAAACAGTAAGATTATTTGATTAAATGTTATTTGTAGGAAGTTAGTAGTTTTTAATACTGCCAGATGTATTTGAGGCAGAGAGGGACAGAAACGAATTAGACAGCTGTTGCAATAACCCAGTTATGAGTCCATAAAACCCTGAAGTCGAGTGATATGAATAGAAATGGAGAATAAAGGACAAGTACAAGAGGCATGTGGAAAGAATAGACAGGACTCACTGGATGGCTGTGGAGAAAAAAGGAAAAGTTAAAGATAACTCTGTTTCCTGTGGCCAGTGAGTTCTCCATGTCATAGCACAATTGCACTAGATTTATTTTGCCAGCTTTCAGACTATAGGAGGCAAGCAATGGAGAATTAGGTGGGCTAGACTAGAGAGAGCCAGGCAAATATGTTTCAAAACACTGCGTGTATTAGGTATCATCATTTATATAATTTAATGATCTCATGAAGTGATTTGGCCTCTACGAATTAATTCACATTGCAGAATACATTTCTGCTATACTTACTGTTTTGTAGTTAAGCTTTCAGTCCAACTTGCCTTGTAAATTGTTTTGATAGTTTTTGGACATATTGTGAAATATGATTATGTCACCATTGGTAGTGTTAGGTTATCACTATACTGATAAATCATAGAAAAAATTTCATGCAAATTTGCCTGGTAACCAGTTTCACCAATTCTGTGCTATCATGTCTGTAGATGGGTTTGTTTTGTTCCCATATTTTAAAAAATTTAGTGGCATATATAAATACTGTAAGCATCTTTTTAAAAACAAATAGAAAGCAGCAGTGGTAGCAACAGCCTTGAAACTAGAGATGACTCACTGGTTAATTAGTAAACTAAATAGGTCATAATAATAACACAAGCTTTTTATTATCAATATTAGTTTTATCTGAGATGAAGAACGTGTGCAGCATATTAGAATAATAGGAGTTTACAAACTCTTCAAAACATTAATGACTAGGTATATATTTCAGTCTTCTGATCCACAAAATGTTGGGCTATTTCCACAGTACTACTTTGACTATCAAAACACAAAGGGAAAGGTAATGAATAAAAATTGGTTGGAAATGGGGAGTAGGTTTGTGTAATAAGGCTATTTACCTATCCTGGGAGTTGGCCCATAAATAATACTTTGTATCCAGTTGTAGTTACTATAAATTCTTTTTCTAGTTCCTAACTATATAATGGTCAATACCAACTCCTGATTGAAGCTGTGTTTAAGTTCATAGATTTTACCTCTGTGTATGGCATTTTAAAACTTTTTCCAATATGCTTTATTTTCCTTCTGTTTTTATTTTTAACAGCTTTATTGAGATATAATTTGCATACCATACAATTTGCCCATTTATAATGTACAGTTCAGTGGTTTATAATTTTCACAGAGTTTTGCAATCACCACAATTTTAGAACATTTTTTATCATCTCAAAAAGAAACCATTACATAGTAGCAGTCACTTCCAGTTCCCAGCCCTAGGCAACCACTAATCTACTTTTTGTCTCCCTGGGATTTGCCTGTTCTGAACACTTCATATAAATGGAACCATACAAGATGTGGCCTTTTGTGACCAGCTTTCTATTACCAGAACATTATCAAGATTCATTTGTGTTGTAGCATGAATCAGTACTTCATTTTTATGGCTGAATAATATTTCATTTTATGGATATACCATATTCATTCACCATTTTAATGGACATTTGAGTAATTTCCACTTTCTGGCTATTTTGAATAATGCTACTATGAACATTCACGTATAAGTTTTTGTGTGGACATTTTCAATTCTCTTGGGCATATACCTAGAAGTGGAATGATTGAGTCATATGGTAACGTCTAAAGACATTGGCTGTACCATTTTACATTCCCACCAGCTCTGTATTAAGGTTCCAGTTTGTCCACATCCTTGTCAGCACTTGTTATTTTTTATTTTCTCCTTAGAGCCATCATAGTAGGTGTTAAGTGGTGTCTTAGAGTGGTTTGTGCTTTTGTATAAGGGAAGTCTTTTTTTTTTTTAGGAGGTACTGGGGATTGAACCCAGGACCTCATACATGGGAAGGAGGTGTTCAACCACTTGAGCTACATCTGCTCCCTATAATATAAGGGAAGTCTTTTTTTTTTAGGAGATGGTTTGTGCTTTTAATTTGCACTTAGCTGTTGGCTAATGATATTGAGCACCTTTTCGTGTACTTATTAGCCATTCTTGTATTTTCTGTGGGGAATATATGTTCAAATATTTTGCCTGTTTTTAAGTTGGTTGTCTGTTTACTTATTAAGCTGTAATTGTTCTTTTATATATTCTGGACACAAGTCCTTTGTTGCATAAATTATTTACAAATATTTTCTGCAATTCTGTAGGTTGTCTTTTCACTTTCTTGATGGTGTCCTTTGAAGCACCTAAGTTTTTTTTAAAAATTTTGATGAAATTCAGTTTTTTTCTTTGTCACTTGTGCTTTGGTGTCATGTATAAGAAGGCTTTGCCAAATCCAAGGTCACAATATTTACACCAATGTTTTCTTCTAAGAAATTTATACTTTTAGGTCTTTTAGGTGTTTGATCCACTTTGAGTTAATTTTTATATAGTGTGATGTAGGGGTCCAAATTCATTCTTTTGCATGTGGATATCCAGTTGCCCCTGCACCATTTTTTGAAAAGACTCTTCCCTATTGAATCATCTCGGCATCCATATCAAAAATCAACTGACCATATAAAACTCTGAGGTGGAAAGATAGCAGAACAGGAAACTCCAGAAATCAGTCCTGTCACCAGAACAGCTATTAAAAAGCAGAAATTGTCTGAATTGACAATTTCAAAACTCTGGAGTCCAGTAGAACACTGTACAGCATCCAGGGAAGAGCAGGAGGAAGAGGCTGGTAAAGTACCATAAATACCAGTAAATTGTGCTCTCTGTGCATCAGATACCATTGGTCAGCCCCCACTCTTAAAGGAGATAACTGTAGGATTCAGCCTCTGGCATCGCTTGCTGGTGCCAGAAAGGGACATAAAAATTCACTTCCCCAAGTTTGGGGTGGGCATGGGCCAATCTCTGATATTGGTGTTTGATCAGCTACATCAGATTGCTGGGGGCCCAGCTCTGAGGGAAGCTGTTGTTGCAACCCATCACTGGACAAAGGCAGTGAAGGTGCAGACAAAGGTTGAAGGGCTGCGTTTTCTGGGCAAGTCAAGAAAATGCAACTTTGGGGAGCCATGGAAGGAGCTCATGGCATTCTTACCGGCCACTTCCTCATCCTCCCTTCATGGCATTTTGCATATGGCCAGTGCTCCCTTATTGGCATGCATGTCTCCTCCCCAATCTTCTCCCTCCCAGAATTTACTCCCCAGGAAAAAAGCAGCTTGAGACAAGGAAAGCAGTGTAAGAAGCAGTTCAGGCAAATGGTCTGGGGCAAAGGCTTACTTGGCTTTGAGTCCAGCAGTGGAACACCCAGAGAAGGAGAAGGTCTGTCTCTGGGAAATAGAGGGGACATTCAAACTCCTGTAAACAGGGAAACTCCTAAGACACTAGCAAGCACAAGCCCAGGACAAGACGTAGGCACAGAAAAGACAGGATCCTGCACGTAGCATTCACCTTGGGTGAACTTTCCTGATAGGAAGACTTACAATCAAAAAAATCTGTCATATCAACAGCTGGTTACAAACACAAGAAACAGCCATCTCAGGAAATAGTCCCAAGTTAACATTTTAAAATATTAAAATTAACAATGTGCAACGAGATTACAAGACAAACAGTAAATGAAGACCCATCCAAAGGAAGAGGATAAAAATCCAGAAACCATCAACAAAGACGACCAGACCATGGACATAACAGGCAAAAACAAAAAATCTTCAAAATACTTGAGGTGAAGAAAGATAGAAAGAACTAAAGGGTATCAGGAAAACAATGAATGAGCCATATGAGAATCTCAGTAATGAGAGAAAAATTTTTAAAAGGAGCCAAACAGAATGGAATTGAAGACCACAATAATTGAAATGAAAAATTCCTAAAAGGGTTTCAACAGCAGATTGGAGTTTGCAGGAGAATGAATCAGCCAACTCAATAAGACGATTGAAGGGAAGCAGACTTGGCCCAATGGACAGGGCGTTCGCCTTCCACATGGGAGGCCCGTGGTTCCCAGACCTCCTTGACCTATGTGGAGCTGGCCCATGTGCAGTACTGATGCGTGCAATGAGTGCTGTACCACACAGGGGTGTCCCCCGCGTAGGGGAGCGCTACACGCAAGGAGTGCGCCCCGTAAGGAGAGCCGCCCAGCGCAAAAGAAAGTGCAGCCAGCCCAGGAATGGTGCCGCACTCACGGAGAGCTGACACAACAAGATGATGCAAGAAAAAAGAAACAGATTCCTGGTGCCACTGATAAGGGAAGAAGTGGTCACAGAAAAACACACAGCGAATGGACACAGAGAGCAGACAACTGGGGGTGGGGAGGGGAGAGAAATATTTTTTTAAATGTTAAAAAAAAAAAAGACGATTGAAATGACATGGGCAGAGGAGCAAGAAGTGAAAATAGCCAAAGAGACCCCTGGACCACCATAAAGCATACAAATATATGCATTATGGGTGTCCCAGAAGGACAAGACAAGCACAAAGGGAATGAATACTCAAAAAATGACTGAAAACTCTCAAAACTTAGCAAAAGACATGAGTATGCACATCCAAGAAGCACAGAGAAAACCAAACAAAATAAATTTGAAAAATAATAAGACCCATCGTATACTAAACTGCCCTATAAGGAATGATAAAGGGAGTTCTTCAGACTTAAAGTTAAGGACATTAAACAGTGATTCAAAATGACAAACACCTGTGAAAAACTATTTGGGTAATTAAAAATGACAATATTATGGTATGTATTTTGTTATGTAACTCAACACATTGCTTCCTACAGGTGTTAAAATGCAAGTGTATAGTAATGACAAATCTATGGTTTTGGACATAAAACATACTAAGATGTATTTGTAACAAGTATAATAAAAGGTGGGGACACAGAAGTATAGGAACAGTGATGCATATGCTTTTGAAGTCTATTTGGTAGCACATCAAATATGATTGCTATATATTTAAGATGTTAAATATTAACCCCATGGTAACCACAATATATGAAAACTAGGTAAAAATGAGAAATGGTACAATACAAAAAATCAAGAAAAATATTAAAGTAGGCATTAATGGCAGTATTGAGGGATAAAAAGATATAATAATTACAAAGACTAAATAACAAAATGGCAGAAAAAAATTCCTGCATTACCAATAGTGATTTTATTTTATTTTTTAAACATTTATTTATTTCTCTCCCCTCCCCTTCCCCCTCCCCTCCCCCTCCCCCTCCCCCTCCCACCCTGGTTGTCTGTTTTCTGTGTCTATTTGCTGCATCTTCTTTGTCCGCTTCTGTTGTTAGCGGCACGGGAATCTATGATTCTTTTTTTGCGTCATCTTGTAGCTCTCTGTGTGGGCGGTGCCATTCCTGGGCAGGCTGCACTTTGTTTCACGCTGGGCGGCTCTCCTTATGGGGCGTACTCCTTGCGCGTGGGGCTCCACTACGCAGGGGCCACCCCGCGTAGTGCTCTATGCAGGGCACTCCTTGCACACATCAGCACTGTGCGTGGGCCAGCTCCACACGGGTCAAGGAGGCCCAGGGTTTGAACCGCGGACCTCCCATGTGGTAGACAGACGCCCTAACCACTGGGCCAAACCCACTGCCCCAATAGTGATTTTAAATGTAAATGGATTAAAGACAGAGATTTGCAGAATAGGAAAAAAAAAAGCATGGCCCAACTATATGCTGTCTACAAGACAGTTGCCTTAAATTCAGGGAATAAGTAGATTGAAAGTGAAAGTATGGAAAAAAGTAAACCATGCAAGTAGTAAAAAGAGAACTGGTGTAACTATACTAATATCAGTTAAAATAGACATTAAGTCAAAATCAGTTACATGTGAGAAAGATGGTCGTTATATTACCAATAAGAGGGACACTTCAACAGTAAGATATAATATATCGTAAATATATATGCACCTAACAGCAGAGCCCTAAAATAAATGAAGTGCATCCTACTAACAGCTTTCAAGAGAGAAGTTGGTGGTTCTACATTATCAAGAGGAGGCTGCCAATAATGGAAAGAACATCTAGTCAGAAGATCAGCAAGGAAGTACAAGACTTGAATGATACTCTGAACCAGCTACACCTAGCAGACATAAATAGAACGCTTCACCCAACAACAACAGGATACATATTTTCAAATGCACATGGATCATTCTCCAGTATAGACCATATCTTAGGTCACAAAACAATCTAAATAAATTCAAAGGTATTGAAATTATACAATGTATCTTTTCTGGCCACAATAGAATGAACAGAGGGAGAAATGGAAAACTCCCATTTATGTGGAAATTAAACAATGTACTCCTAATCAATGGGTTTGAGGAAATATTAAGGGAAGTTCATAAATACACTGAGAGGAATGAAAATGGAAGTACAACTTACCAGAACTTATTGGATGCAGCAAAGGCAATGCTGAAGGGGAAAATTACATCTCTAAATACTCACTAATCAGAGACCAAACCTGCAAACTGGAAGAACTAGAAAAACAAGAGCAAACATAACCCAAAGCAAACAGAAAGAAGGAAATAACAAAGATTAGAGGGGGGATAAATGAAATAGAGAACACCACCATCACCAAAAAACAGTAGAGAAAATCCAAAAGTTGGTCCTTTGGAAAGATCAGTAACATCAACAAACCTTTACCTAGACCAATGAAGGAAAAGAGGGAGGATACAATAACGAAAATCAGAAATATAAAGGGGTACGTTACTACTGACCCCACTGAAATAAGGACTATAAGAAGATTTATGGGGAAGCAGACTTGGCCCAATGGATAGGGCATCCGTCTACCACATGGGAGGTCCATGGTTCAAACCCCAGGCCTCCTTGACCCGTGTGGAGCTGGCCCACATGCAGTGCTGATGCGCGCAAGGAGTGCTGTGCCATGCAGGAGTGCACCCCATAAGGAGAGCCGCCCAGCACGAAAGAAAGTTCAGCCTGCTCAAGAATGATGCTGCACACACGGAGAGCTGACGCAACAAGATAACACAACAGAAAGAAACACAGCTTCCCGTGCCGCTAACAACAACAACAAGCAGATAAAGAAGAACACACAGCAAATGGACACAGAGAACAGACAACTGGGGGCGGGGGAGAAGGGGAGAGAAATAAGTAAAAATCTTTAAAAAAAAAAAAAGATATATGAACAACCGTACACCAATAGAGAACATAGGTGAAATGGGCAAGTTCTTAGAAACACACAAACTACCTACATTGTCTCAAGAAGAAATAGACTTAAGCAAACCAATTACTTGTAAAGAGATTGAATTAGTCATCAAAAACCTCCCAACAAAGAAAAGCCTGTGAATCAATGGCTTCACAGGGCAATTCTACCAAACATTCCAATAAGACTTAACCCTAATTCTGCTCCAACTCTTCCAAAAAAATTGAAGAGGAAGGAACACTCCCTAATTCATTCCAGGAGACCAACATCACCCTCACACCAAAGCTAGTTAAAGATTTCACAAAAACAGAAAAATACAGACTGATATATCTTGTGAATATAGATGAAAAAAGTCCTCAACAAAATACTAGCAAATCAAATCCATCAGCTTATTAAAAGAATTAAACACCGTCATCAAGTGGGATTGGTCCCAGATATGCAAGGTTGCTTCAAATAAGGAAATCTGTTAATACACCGCATTAACAGAATGAAGGGGAAAAAAGAAACACATCATCTCAATTGAGGCAGAAAAGACCTTTGAAAAATCCAGCATCCTTTCTTGATAAAAGTCACTTGGAAAACTAGGAAGAGAAGGAAACTTCCTCAATGTGATAAAAGGCATATGTGAAAAACTCATAGCTAACATCCTACTCAATGGAGAAACACTGGAAGCTATCCTTCTAAAATCAGGAACAAGATAAGTATGCCCACTGTTACCACTGTTATTCAACATTGAACTGGAAGTCCTTGCCAGAGCAGTTAAGCAAGAACAAGAAATAGAAGGCATCCAAATGGGAAAGGAAGATATAAAACTGTCACTGTTTGCAAATGACATGATCTTACATAAAGAACATCCTGAAAAATCCACAACAAAGTTCCTAGAACTAATAAACGAATTCAGCGAAGTGACAGGATACAAACTCAACACCCAAATATCAGTAGTGTTTGTATTCACTAGTAGTGAACAATTGGAAATTAAAATGAGAAAATTCCATTTACAATAACAAAAGAATCAAGTATGTAGGAATAAATATAACCAAGGATGTTAAGTACTTAACATGGAGACTATAAAACATTTCTAAAAGAAATTGAAGGAAACCTAAATAAATGGACATTCCATGTTCATGGATTGGAAGACTAAATATGGTTAAGATGTCAATTCCACCCAAAGTGATTTACAGATTTAGTGCAATCCCATTCAAAATTCCAACAGCTTTCCTTTCAGAAATGGAAAAGCCAGTCATCAAATTTATACAGAAGAGTAGAGGGCTCAGAAGAGCCAAAGACATCTTGAAAAAGAAGATAAAAGTTCAAAGCCTTACACTTCCCAATCTTAAAATTTATTACAAAGTTATTTCCTAGTCAAAACAGCACGGTACTGGCACAAGATCAGGCATATAAACCAATGGAATTGAATTGAGAACTTAGAAATCCTCACATATATGACCAACTGATTTTTGAAACAGGGGCAAATATTGGATTCCCATTTGCAAAAGAATGAAGGTGAACCCCTACCTCATACCATATACAAAAATCAACTCAAAATGGATCAGAGACCTAAATATAAAAGCCAGAATTACCAAACTCCTGGAAGAAAATGTAGGAAGGCATCTTCAGGACCTTGTGTTAGGCAATGGTTTCTTATACTATACAACCAAAGTACAAACAACTAAAGAAAAAAATAGATGGGACCTCATCAAAATTAGAAGCTGTTTTTCCTCATAATACTTTATCATGAATGTATGTAGACAGTTTAAACAATTGGAGAAAATATTTGGAAATCATATATCCTATAAGGGTTTAATAACCAGAATATATAAAGAAATCCTTCACCTCAACAACAAAAAGACAAACAAATTAATAAATGGGCAAAAAAAATTCAGACATCTCTCCAAAGAAGATACAGAAATGTCAAAAAAAGCACATGGAAAGATGTTCAACATCATTAGCCATTAGGGAAATGTAAATCAAAACCAAACCCCAATGAGATACCATTTTACACCCACTAGAATGGCTACTATAAAAAAATGGAAAATTACAAATGTTGGAGAAGATGTGGAGAAATAGGAACACTCATTTGTTGCTGATAAGAATGTAAAATGGTGCAGCCACTGTAGAAGATGGTTTAGCAGTTGATCAGTAAGTTAAGCCTAGAATTACCCTATAACCTGGCAGTCCCACTTCTAGGGATATGCCCAAAAGAATTAAAAGCAGGGACGCAAACATATTTGCACACCAGTATTCATAGCCTCATTATTCACAATTGCCAAAAGATGGAAACAGCCCAAGTATCTATCAACAAATGAATGGATAAAATGTGGTATATGCACACAATGGAATATTATTCATCCCTAAAAAGGAATAAGGTTCTGATACATGCAATGACATGAATGAACCTTAAGACATCATAGTGAGTGAAATAATCCAGACGCAAAAGGATAAATATTGTATGATGTCACTGAAATAATTAGAATTAAGCAAACTCAGTGAGAATCTAGTATATAAATTATCAGGAGACGGTGTTGGGGTAAGGAATAGGGATTTAAGAATTAAAATGTACGTAACTTCTATTTGGGATGATGGAAATTTTTAGTATTTGATGGTGACGGTAGGACAATATTGTGAACGTAATTAACAGCACTGAATTATATAATTGGTTATGATTAAAAGAGCAAATTTTAGGTTGTGTATGTTACTAAATTCAATTTTTTAAAAAATGAACTACACAACATAGTAAACCCTAAGTTAAATCATGGACTATGGTTCATGGTTAAATTATAAAAATGTTTTTCTTCAATTGTAACAAATGTACCACACGAATACAAGGTATTAATATTAGGGTCATGTGTTGGAATCCTGTATTTTATGCATGATTGTTTTGTAAACCAACAACGTCTATAATAAAAAAGATTAAAAATAACTCCTCTTTGAGGAAAAGACCTATTTGGAGCATTTTCCAAAGAGATTTAGCCAAACGCAACATTTTCTTTAGAAAGGATTTTCTTATTTCCTTGCCTTTTTTTAAAGTGAAAAATAAATCAGAAACTTAAAATCAATTGACCATAAATGTATGGGTTTATTTCTGCACCACTCTCTGTTCTTGTCAATTTGTCTTTATTTCTGTTCATATATGAGTACCACATTCTCTTGATTCCTTTGCTCTGTAAGATTTGAATTCCAGTAGTATGATTCCCCCGACTTCATTTCTCTTTTTCAAGATTGCTTTTGGCTTTTCGGGTCCCTTAGATTTCCACAGGAATTTTAGGATCAGCTTTTCAATTTCTAAGGTAAAGACTGTAGTGGAGATTTTTATGGGGAATACATTATTTCTATACATCCATTTGTGGCATATTGGCATATTAACAATATTAAGTCTTCCAATTCAAGAACACAGGCTGTCTTTTCATTTATTTAGGTCTCGTTTAATTTCTTTCAATAGTATTTTGAAGTTTTTGGTGTACAAGTTTTGTAGTACTTTTGTTAAATTTATTACATTTATCTTATTTTTAATTAAAATTTATTCATACATGAACATCCATAAACAACAAGCATATCGTATAAGTTGTGAACCCACAAAACAAACATTCATATCATCATACAGGGCTCCCACACACCACACCACCACCAACACCCTGGATTGTTGTGAAACAACTGAATAAACCATGAACGAGCATCTTCAAAACATTACTACTAACTATAGCCATTATCTTACATTTGGTGTGTTTTCTCCCAACCCACCCAGCTAATGACACCCTATATTAGTATTATATAGTTTTATAGTTCATGAGAGAATGTTCTCATATTTATTCTGTTAACCACAGTCCATCTTCCACCACAGGATTCATTGTATTATACAGTCCAATGTTTTGTACACAATCCTTTCAAAGCATACACTCAGTGGCTTTCATATTCATCACAGAGTTGTGCTATCATCACCTCAATCAATTTTAGAATGTTTTCATTACTCCAAAAGGAAAAATCCCATACCTCCTTATAACCCCCCATTGTCCCTTAGAATTTATATCTCTTCTTTGCTATTGCTGCAAAAATATTACAATATTACTTTTAAAAATTTTTTCTCTCCTTCTCCCCCCAACTCCTCCGTTGTCTGCGCTCTGTGTCCATTTGCTGTGTGTTCTTCTTTGTCCGCTTCTGTTGTTGTCAGTGGCACCGGGAATCTGTGTTTCTTTTTGTTGTCATCTTGTATGTCAGCTCTCCGTGTGTGCGGCGCCATTCCTGGGCAGGCTGAACTTTCGTGCTGGGCGGCTCTCCTTACGTGGCGCACTCCTTGCGCGTGGGGCTCCCCTACGCAAGGAGTGGCACGGCATTCCTTGCACGCATCAGCAGTACGTGTGGGCCAGCTCCACACAGGTCAAGGAGGCCTGGGGTTTGAACTGTGGACCTCCCATGTGGTAGACGGATGCCCTACACACTGGGCCAAGTCCGCTTCCCCAATATTACTTTTAACTATAATCCATAAGTTACATTAGTTGTAATTTTCCCATGAATCACCATATTCTCTTTTTTTTTAAGTTCTCCCCTCTCCCCCCGTGGTCTGCTGTATCCATTTGCTGTGCGTTCTTCTGTGTCTGTTGTATTCTCATTAGGTGGCTCTGGGAACCCATCCTGAGACCTTCGGAGAGAGGCGATCATTCTCTTGCATCTCTTCAGCTCCCTAGTTCATTGCATCTCATATTATCTCTTCTGTGTCTCCTTTTGTTGCATCTTGCTGTATCAGCTCTCCTTGTGGGTGGCACCACTCCTGGACAGACTGCACTCCTGTGCAGGGCAGCACTCCTTGCACATGGCTGCACTCTGCATGGGCCAGCTCGCCACACAGGCCAGGAGGCCCTGGGTATCAAACCCTGGACCTCCTATATGGTAGGCAGAAGCTCTATCCATTGAGCCATATCTGCTTCCCTATCACCATATTCTTAACACTTTGTTTTGGGGGGCCTTTTTTGTAGTTGTTTTTCTAGGAGGTATCAGGGATTGAGCCATGGACCTCGTACATGGAAAAGCAGGTGCTCATCCACTGAGCTACACCCGCTCTCCTTACTTAACACTTTGTAAAGGAAGAACATTCTTAATTAGCCACAATCTTCATCCACCACCAAAACCAGTTATACAGTCCCTACATTATTCTCTAGCTACATTTCAATTGAAATATTACATCTACAGACTAACCCTTTCAGCCACAATCATATTTAGTTATACTCGCTATATATGTATAGCCATCATCTCTATTCATTTCCATACATTTACAATAAACCTTATTAAAAATTCTACATACATTAGGCATCATCTCCCATCTCAACCCACATTCAACTTCCTGGTCTCCTATACTCTAGAGTTTACCCCATGAGTTTACTCATTATTTTATTTCGTATGTGATGCCATACAATATTTGTCCTTCTGTGTCCGACTTACTTCACTCAACATAATGTTCTCAAGGTTCGTCTATGTTATCATTTGTATCCTGACTTCACTTCTACTTACAGATGAATAGTATTCCATTGCATGTATATACCACATTGTGTTTATCCACTCATAGGCTGATGCACACTTGGGTTTCCATATATTAGCAATTGTGAATAACGCTGGTATGAACATCAGTGTGCAAATGTCAGTTTGCGTCCTTGCTTTCAGATATTCTGAATATATCCCTATATATATATGGGATTGCTGGATCATATTGTAGCTCTATATTTAGTTTCTTTAGGAACTGCCAAACTCTTCCACTAAGGCTGCACCATTCTACATTCCCACCAACAGTGAAGGAATGTTTCTATTTCTCCACATCCTCTATACAGCATTTGTTGTTCTCAGCTTTTTTTTTTTTTTGAAAAATAATGGCTATTCTATCAGGTGTGAGGTGATATTTCATTGTAGTTTTTTGTTTTGTTTTGTTCTTTTAGATACTGGGGGGGGCAGGGTTGAACCCAGGATCTCATATGTGGGAAGCTGGCACTCAACCACTGAGCTACATTGTCTCCCCTGAGTTGTTTTTTGTTTGTTTGTTTTGCTTGTTTATTTTTGTTGTTTTTTTTTAGGAGGCACTGGGAACTGAACCTGGGACCTCCCACATGGAGACAGGAGTTCAAATGATTAGCCACATCTGTTCCCTCATTGTAGTTTTGATCTGCATTTTCCCAATAGTTAATGATGTTGAACATTTTTTCCTGTGGTTTTTTTGGCCATTTCTATTTCCTCTTTGGAGAAATGTCTATTCAAGTCTTTAGACATTTTTTTTTAAATTGGGTTGCTTGTCTTTTTTATTGTTGGGTTGTATGATCTCTTTATATAACATGGATATCAAACCCTTATCGGATATGTGGTTTCCAAATATTTTCTCCAACTGAGTAGGCTGCCTTTTCACTTTCTTGACAAAGGCAGTTGAAGCACAAAAGTGTTTTAAGTTTAAGGAGGTTCCACTTATCTATTTTTCTCTTTCATTGCTTGTGCTCTCGGTGTAAGGCTTAACAAACCACTGCCTGGGAAGCAGATATGGCTCAAATGATTGAGCTCCCAACTACCATATGGGAGGTCCCAGACTCAGTACCTAGTGCCTCCTAAAGAAGACAAGCAAGACAACGAGCTAACATGACAGGCTGGTACAGTGAGCTGGCGCAACAAGATGATGCAACAAAGAGACACAAGGAGGAAAACAGAATGAGAGGCACTACAAAAACAGAGTGGAGGTGGCTCAAGTGCTTAGGCACCTCCCTCCCACATGGGAGGTTCTGGGTTTGGTTCTGGTGCCTCCAAAAGGAAGATGAGCATACAACAGACACAGCAAGCGCAAACAACAAGGGTGGGGGGAAGTAAATAAATAATAAAATTTTTTGTTTAAAACTACTGCCACAAGATCTTTAAAATGTTTCTCTATGTTTTCTTCTTGGACTTTGATGGTTTCAGCATTTATATTTATGTCCTTGGTCCATTTTGAGTTAATTTTTGTATAAGGTGTAAGAAACAGGTCCCCTTTCTTTCGAATATGGCTATCTAGTTCTCCCAGCACCATTTGCTGAATACACTGTTTTGTCACAGCTGAGGGTGCTTGACAGCCATGTCAAAAATCACTTTTCAAAAAAAAATCACTTTGCCATAAATTTGAGGACCTATTTCTGAATACTTAATTCTATTCCATTGATCAACGTATCTATCTTTATGCCATTACCATGCTGTTTTTGCCACTGTAATTAAGTAATATGCTTTAAAGTCAAGAAATGAGAGTCCTCCAACTTCATTCTTCTTTTTGAAGCCATTTTTGGCTATCTGGGACATATTACCCTTCCAAATAAATTTGATAATGGGCCTTTCCAATTTTAAAAAAAAGGCTGTTAGAAGTTTTATTAGAATTGCACGGGATCTGTAGATAAATTTTGGTAAAATTGACATCTTAACAATATTAGTATTGCAATCCATGAACACGGAATGTCCTTCCATTTATTTAGGTCTTCCTTGGTTTCTTTTAGAAGTGTTTTGTAGTTTTCCAAATACGTCCTTTATGTTCTTGGTTAATTTTATTCTTAAATATTTGATTCTTTTAGTCCCTATTGTAAATGGAATTTTTTTCATGAGTTCCTCCTCAGATTGCTCATTAGTAGTATATAAAAACACTACTGATTTTTGCGTATTGATCTTGCATTCTGCCACTTTGCTGAACTGATCTGTTAGTTCTAGTAGCTTTGTTGTTTGATTTTTTGGGGTTCTCTAGATATAGGATCATGTCATCAGCAAATAGTGAAAATTTTACTTCTTCCCTTCCTTTCTGGATGCCTTTTATTTCTATATCTAGCCTGATTGCTCTAATTAGAACTTTTTCTAGCACCATCCTGAATTAACAGTGGTGATATTGTGCATCCTTGTCTTGTTCTCAGTCTGAGCAGGAAAATTTTCAGTCTTTCTCCATTTAGTACAATATTAGCTATAGGTTTTTCATATATGCACTTTACCAGGTTGAGAAAGTTTTCTTCTATTCCTATCTTTTGGAGAGTTTTCATCAAGAAAGGATGTTGGATTTGTCAAATGCCTTTTCCACATCAACTGAGATGATCATGAGATTTTTTTCCCTCAGTTTAGTAATTTGATGTATTATGTTGATTGATGTTCTTGCATCGAACCACCCTTGCATACCTGGGATAAAACCCACTTGACCATGTTATATGATTCTTTTAATGTGGTTCTGGATTTGATTGAAGATTTTTGCATCTATATTTATTAGAGAAATTGGTCTATGGTTTTATTTTTTTCATTTATCTTTATCTGGCTTTGGTATTAGGGTGATATTGGCTTCATAGAATGAGTTTGGTAGTGTTCCTTCCTGCTCTATTTTTTTTTTTTTTGGAAGAGTTTGAGCAAGATTTTTATTAATTCTTCTTTGAAGGATTGGTGGAATTCATCTGTGAAGCTATCTGGTCCTGGACTTTTAATCTTTGGGAGGCTTTTTTAAAAAAGATTTATTTCATTTCACACATACACACACACCCCATTGTCTGCTTTCTGTGTCCATTTGCTGTGTGTTCTTCTGTGTCTGCTTGTTTTCTCATTAGGTAGCTCTGGGAACTGATCCTGGGACCTTCCAGAGTGGAGAGAGGCGATCATTCTCTTGCACCACCTCAGCTCCCTGATCGGCTGCATCTCTTATTGTCTCTCCTCTTTCTCTCTTTTTGTTGCATCATCTTGCTGTGCCAGCTCTCTATGTGGGCCAGCACTTCTGTGTGGGCCAGCATTCCTTCGCAGGCCAGCTGTCCTGCATGGGCCAGTACTCCTGCGTGGGGCAGCACTCCTGCATGAGGCAGTACTCTGTGCAGGCCAGCACTCTGCATGGGCCAGCACTCTGCATAGGCCAGCTCACCACATGGGCCAACTTGCCTTCATCGGGAGGCCCTGGACAGCAAACCCTGGATCTCCTATATGTTCTATGGGAACCCAATTACTTGAGCCACTTCCACTTCCCTGGGAGATTTTTGATGACTATTTCAGTCTCCTTACTTGTGATTGGTTTGTTGAGTCTTCTATTTCTCTTAGGGTCAGTGTAGGTTGTGTTTCTAGGAATTTGTCCATTTCATCTTCATTGTCTAGTTTGGTAGCATACAGTGTTCATAGTATCCTCTTATGATCTCTTTTATTTCCATGCGTTCAGCAGTAATGTCCCAACTCTCATTTCATATTTTATTCATTTGTATCCTCTCTCTTTTATTCTTTGTCATTCTAGCTAAGAGTTTGTCAATTTTCTTGATTTTTTTCAAAGAACCAACTTTTGTTGCTGTTGATTGTATAGTTTTTTGGTTCTCCATTTCTTTCTTTCTGCTGTAATCTTTGTTATTTCTTTCCAAATAAATTTGATAATTGGCCTTTCCAATTCCATTACAAAAAAAAGTCTGTTGAAAGTTTTGTTAGAATTGTGCTGAATCGGTAAATGTATTTGGGTACTTTGACATTAGTTTGCAGTTCTTTTTCTAGTTCCTGCAGGTGTTGAGTTAGGTCTTTGATTTTAGTTCTTTCTTCTTTCTTAATGTAAACATTAAGGTCTATAAATTTCCCTCTAAGCCCTGCCTTCACTGTATCCTACAGGTTTTCATATGCTGTTGTATTAGTCAGCAAAAGGGGTGCTGATGCAAAATACCAGATATCTGTTAGCTTTTATAAAGGGTATTTATTTGGGGTAAGCTTACAGTTATCAGGCCCTAAAGCATAAGTTACTTCCCTCACCAGTCTATTGCCATGTGCTGGAGCAAGATGGCTGCCGACAACCGCATGGGTTTAGGCTTCTTGGGTTCCCGTCTTCCCAGGCTTGCCTCTCTGGGCTCAGCTGCTTATTCTCTGGTCTCTGCTGCTACAAACTATCAGGTGATAGGCTCGTCTCTCTTCCCGGGGCCTTCTCTCTTTCCTCACCACCAAGCTCCTCTGTGTGCTTAATTCCCGCAGCTCCAGCTCAAAACTCCAACCCCCCTTCTCTGCGGTGCAGTTTCTCCATGAGTCCCCACCCACCAAGGGGGGTGGGGATGCAACGTCCTACAGACATGGTCCAATCAAAGCCTTAATCATTATTTAATCAAGTAAAGTAAAACCTCTGAATCCAGTACACTCTAATATGCCCAGAGGAAAAGACCGGTTTACAAACATAATCCAATATTTCTTTTTTGAATTCATCAATAATATCAAACTGCTACTGCTGTGTTCTTATTTTCATGATCTCAAGATATTTACTGATTTCTCTTGCCGTTTCTTCTTTGACCCATTGATTGTGTGTATTGTTTAGCTTTCATATATTTGTGAGATTTCCCTTTCTCCACCTGTTGTTGATTTCCAATTTCATTCCATTATGATCTGAGATAGTGCTTTGCATACTTCCAATCTTCTTAAATTTATTGAGACTTGTTTTGTGACTCAACATATGGTCTATCCTGGAGAAAGATCCATGAGCAATTGAGAAGAATATATATCCTGCTGTTTTGGGGTGCAATGTTCTATATATGTCTGTTACATCAGTTCATTTATCATATTATTAATAGTCTCTGTATATTTATTGATTCATTGTCCAGTTATTCTATCCAAAGATGATGGTGTTATGTTGAAGTCCAACTATTATTGGATAGGCATCTATTTCTTTCTTCAGTTTTGCAGTGTGTACCTCATGTATTTTGGAGGCACCCATGTTAGGTGCATAAATAGTATTGTTATTTCTTCTTGTTTAATTGCTCCTTTTAAAATATATAATGTCCTCTCTCTTATAGCACTTTTGTATTTAAAGTCTATTTTTCCCAATATTCATATCTCTATCCCAACTCTTTTTTTATTATAGTTCACACGGAGTATCTTTTTCCATCCTTTTACTTTCAGTCTATTTGTGTCCTTGTGTGTAAGGTGAGTGTCTTGTAGACAGCATATGGATAGCTGATTTTTTTAATCCATTCTGCCAGTTTGCATCTTTTGACTGGGGAGTTCAATCCATTATATTTAACATTATTATTGTAAAGGCATTGCTTACATAGTCCATTATAGCTTTCAAATTTCCATTGACCTATTTTATTATTATCTGTCTTTTTACCCTTTTTGTTACCCTTACTAATAATGTTAGTTTCTATACTCTTCTCCAGGCCTCTCTCTCTTGTCTTTTCCTTTCCGGTTGCAGCACTGCCTTTAGTATCTCTTGTAAATCTAGTCTCTTGGTGACACACTCTTTTATTTTATTTTATTTTACTCTTTATTTTTTAATGTTATATTTTAAAAAATGAGGTCCCCATATACCCCCCACCCCCCTCACCCCACTCCTCCGCCCATAACAACAACCTCCTCCATCATCATGAGGCATTCATTGCATTTGGTGAATACATCTCTGAGTATACACTCTTTTAGATTTTATTTATCTGTAAGGACTTTAAACTCACCCTCAGTTTTGATGGAGCATTTTCTTGGGTAAAGAATTCTTGCCTGGCAGTTTTCCTCTTTCAGAACTTTATATATATCATACCACTGCTTTCTCACCTCCATGTTTTTTTTAAGGAGGTACTAGGGATTGAACCCAGCTTTGAATGTGTGAAGCATGCACTCAAACACTGAGCTACACCTGTCCACCCTCCATGGTTTCTGATGAGAAATCAGTACTTAGTCTTATTGAGTATCCCTTGTATGTGATGAATTGTTTTTCTCTTGTTGCTTTCAGAATTCTCTCTTTATCTCTGACATTTGATGTTCTGAATAGTAGGTGCCTCAGAGTAGGTTTCTTCAAATTTATTGTATTTGGAGAGCCTTGTCCTTCTTGGATATTGATATTTATGTTTTTCATAAAGTTTTGGAAGTTTTTGGTCATTATTTCCTCAAATATTTTATCTGCCCCTTTTCCTTTCTCTTCACCTTCTGGGACACCTGTATCACATGTATTTGTGCATTTTTTGTTGTCATGCAATTCCCTAAGACCCTGTAGCAGTTTGATATAGTTATAAATTCCAGAAATAGATATTGGACTATTTTTGTAATCTGGTATGTATCTGGGTGTGATTAAGGTACGATTGGGGCTTCCATTGGGCCACGTCATTAGGGCATTGGTGGATGGGTACTCACAGATAAAAGACATCGCAAAGGACAGAGTTGAGAGGTTTTTCATGTTGGAGTTTTGATGTTGGAATTTGATACTGAAGCCTTAAGCTGGAGCCCCAGGAAGTAAGCTCACAGAGGAAACAGAAGCAAGCCCCAGGAGGAGAAGAACCCTGAGCCCAGGAAGAAGCAAGCCCTGGGAAGAGAGGAACGCTGAACCCAGAGAGAAGCAAGACCCTGGATGAAAGCAACCCAGGAAGCCTGAACCCTCGCAGAAGTCGGCAGCCATCTTGCTCCAACACATGAAAATAGACGTAAGGGAAGTAGCTTATGCTTTGTGGCCTGATATCTATAAGCTCCTCGCCCAAATAAATACCCTTTATAAAAACCAACCCATTTCTGGTATTTTGCATCAGCACCGCTTTGGCTAAATAATACAGAATTTAGTACTGAGAAGTGGGGAAGGGCTTTTGCAACTACCAGAATGCTGGAATGGTTTTATAAATGGGTAAGGGGTATTTTTTGGAGGAATCATGAGATGTTTGATGGAAAAGGCCTAGATTGCTTCAAAGAGACTGTCAATAGCAATATGGATGCTAAGGAGACTTTTTATGATGCCTTAGAAGTAAAAGATGAAACTATTTTTGGAATCTGGAAGAAAGGCTATCTGTGTTTTAAAGTTGTAGAGAACGTAGCAAGATTAACTCCTCATGTTTTAAGGAAGGCAGTATCTGAAAATGGCAAGCTTGGGCATTTAGTTGAAGAAATTTCCATAGTAAACCTGGAGAATGCAGCTTAGATACTGCTTGCAGCTTACAGCAAAATGCTAGGTGAGAGAGATATGCTGAGGAATGAACTGTTGGGTACAAAGAAAACAGAAACTGATTCTGGAAATTCCAAGCCTCTGAAAATCAAGCTTCCAGATGGAAGTGCCCCAATGGAGGACTTCACTAAACTTGAAACTTGTAAATCAGGTTGAAGATGCAGTTATGTCAGAAAGACTTGTGGAAAGTCTTACTGTCTGATGGCTTGGACCCCTGCTTCTTGCATGCTAAACCAACAAGGTTTTTGAGAGAGCTGTATGAACAAAACCACTGTCAGCCTGGACTAAAAGGGATATGGAAGGAGAAATGCTGTAAAAAGGAAAACCATGGAAGCTGAAATCTAGAATTAAGACATCACCTTGGGCCAAGAGAGGAACCCCACCCATGTTTACAGAAAGGGTGAGTTTGCCCCAGCAGTTAGGTGTTCAGGGAGAGCTTTGCCACCCCAGGGTACAGAGAGTGGAGCACATTCCTCAAGGATTAGATTAGGGTGGTTAAGGTCAGCACCCCACGGGTCTGAGAAGGGTGGACCTGTCCCCCATGGATTAGGGAAGGCCAGGTGGTCAACTTGTTGCTCTGAGAGGGTTGAGTCTGTGTGCCAAAGGTTAGGGAAGACTCGGTAGTCAACTCATCGCTCTGAGAGGGTTGAGCCTGTATGCCAAAGGTTAGGGGGCAGGTTGTGTTCATGTCACTGTACTAGGGGGGTTAAGACTCTAACCCAAAGACTGGGTAAGGTGTGGCAATCATCCCAACACTCTTGGAGGATGAGGTCTGGAGAGCTTGGTTGACTCCCAGATGCTTGAGGATGGTGGAACCAATAAAATGGCCATTGGGCAAGCATGTGGAAACGGTGCGTTCCCATGAGACACCAAGGAGAAGAAAACCATCATCTTAAAAATGACTCTCAGTGGTAGGTGGTGGATTCTTAAAGTAGATAAAGAGAAGAACTGTGTGAACTACTGATGTTTTATGTATGTAGAAGTTTTAATTATCTTTACTGTAAAATTTTGGAAACATTTATAGTGGATGGTAACACAAAATAACAGCTAGTTTATAAATGGGGATGTGACTGAAAGTGGTAGTCTAATTATGTAAATGCCAATTGACAGAATGCTTGAGGATAATCTAGGCACTGGACAGTACAGTTAACCAAGAGATGGGTGAGAATTGTAGTTGATGGTACAGATGCAAGAGTGTCCATTGTTAGATAGAACACATGTATATCAGTACTGCAGGGTGTTGGGAAATGGAGAAGCATGTGAAAAATACAGCTGGAGTGACCTATGGACTGGTTAGTAGTAATAATATAATATTCTTGCATCTATGCAAAAGATGTACTGTGTTGATACTGAGGCAGTATGGAAAATGTGAACCAAATGTGCACTATAGACATGGTAATAATCAGATGATATTATTTTATCTGTAGCAAATGACACACTACATTGTGGTGTGCTGATGAAGGGGTATTGTTTGGGAGTTCTGCACATGTGCATGATTGTTTTATAAGTTTACAACTCCTGTCATAAAAAAATATGTTTAGAAAATAATAATAGGGTGGGTTGGGGGAAAACATATCAAATGTATGATAAGGACTATAATTAGTAGTAAGATTTTGACAGTGTTCTTTCATTGTTTTTAACAAACGTCTCATGACAATGCAAAGTGTTGGTGGAGGGTTGATGTATGGGACCTCTGTATGATGTTATGCATGTTTGCTTTGTAAGTTCACAACTTATACTATACACGTAATTGTTTATGTATGTTCATATATAAATGATATAAAGATAATACTAATCAGATTGCTTAGGGGAAAAATGCTTTGCTTAGTAGTAATATTTTGACAATGCTCTTTAATCATTAGTTAAAAAGGTTTAAAAACAATGCAAGTTATTGGTGGTAGGGTTAGATGCTATATATGTTTGTTCGATGTTATATATATTTGCTTTGTAAGTTCACAACTATTATACACTTGTTGTTTATATATGTTATGTATGAGTGATATATTTCAATAAAATTAAAAAATATTTTTTAAAAAATGACTCTCAGACTGAAATCGAATGGAGGATGCCCTGCAGGTTTACTGAAATGTAGAGGACCCGTGACTCATGTTTCCCTCCCAATTTCTCCTTATTGTAATGAAAATGTTTATTCTTTGTCTGTCCATTTGTGTTTTGGAAACCGATAAAGTTTTGTAAGTTTCAGAGGTCTATAGCAGACAGGACTTTGTCCCAAGACAAACTATTCCTTTAAATTGATTGTGATATGATTTAGTACTTGCATTGTTATGGATTTAAAGTTTTTTCAAATACTGTAATATCTTTTTGGAATTCAGAGGGTGGAGTGTAGTACAGTCAATTGATATAGTTATGAATTCCAAAAATAGATATTAGATTATGTTGGATTATGTTTGTGACCTGTTCTGTACCTGAGCATGATTAAGTTATGTTTAGGGCTTTGATTGAGCCACATCATTAGGATATTGAGTCCCTACCACCAAGGGACTCAACCCACCAAGAGGTGGGGACTCACAGACAAAAGACATGGCAAAAGACAGAGTTGAGGGTTTTAAAAAAATAATTTATTGAAGTATATCACTCATACATAAACATACATAAACAATAAGTGTATAATAATAGTTGTGAACTAACAAAACAAACGTATGTAACATCACACAGGACTCTTAATTCACCCTACCAACAATAACTTGCACTGTTGTTAAACCTTTTTAAATAATGATTAAAGAGCATTGTCAAAATATTACTACTAACCAAAGCATTTTTCCCCCAGCCAACCCTATTATTATTATCTTTATATCCTTTACATATGAACATACATAAACAATTAAGTGTACAATAAAAGTTGTGAACTTACAAAGCAAACATGCATAACATCATACAAGGGTCCCATACAACAACCCTCCACCAACATCTTGCACTGTCATGAGACATTTGTTACAAATTATGAAAGAATATTGTCAAAATCTTACTACTGGGAAGTGGATTTGGCTCAACTGATAGAGCATCCACCTACCACATGGGAGGTCCAGGGTTCAAAACCCAGGGCCTCCTGACCCATGTGGTGAGCTGGCCAATGTGCAGTGCTAATGCGCGCAAAGAGTGCCATGCCACGCAGGGGTGTCCCCCGTGTAGGGGAGCCCCATGCACAAGGAGCGAGCCCCGTAAGGAAAGCTGTGCTGCACGACAAAAGCACAGCGCCCTAGGAGTGGCACCACACACACAGAGAGCTGATGCAGCAAGATGACACAACAAAAAGAGACACAGATTCCCGGTGCCGCTGACAAGAATACAAGTGGACACAGAAGACCACATAGCGAATGAACACAGAGAGCACACAACTGGGAGGGGGGGCGGGGGATAAGGGAGAGAAATTTAAAAAAAAATCTTACTACTAATCATAATCCCTACCTTACATTTGCTGTGTTTTTCCCCCAACCCACCCTATTATTATTTTTTAAATACATTTTTTTATGACAGAAGTTGCAAACTTATAAAACAATCATGCACATGTGCAGAATTCCCAAACAACACCCCTTCAATATACCACACTGTAGTGGAACATTTGCTACAGATAAATCATATCATCTGATTGTTACCATATCCATAGTGTACCTTTGGCTCACATTTTCCATACTGCCTCATTATCAGCACAGTATATCTTTCATATAGATGCAAGAATATATTATTACTACTAACTGCAATCCATAGGTCACTCCGGCTGTATTTTTCCCATGCTTCCCCACATTCCCAACACCCTGCAGTAGTGATGTACATTTGCTCTAGCTCACAAAGGACAGAGCTGAGGGGTTTTTGATGTTGGAGTTTTGATGTTGGGTTTTGATGCTGAAGCCTTAACCTGGAGTCCAGGGAGTAAGCTCTAGAGGAAACAGAAGCAAGCCCTGGGAAGAGAGGAACGCTGAACCCAGAGAGAAGAAAGATCCTGGATGAAAGGAACCCAGGAAGCCTGAACCCTCGCAGACATCAGCAGTCATCTTGATCCAACACATGAAAATAGACTTTGGTGAGGGAAGTAACTTATGTTTTATGGCCTAGTATCTGTAATCTCCTCCCCTAAAAAAATACCCTTTATAAAAACCAACCCATTTCTCGTATTTTGCATCAGCACCCTTTTGACTGACTAATACAGACCCTGTTCCATTTTTTTCCAGTCTTCTCTTTCTGTTCTCTCTTTTCAAATTCAGACACTCTGTCCTACAACTCACTTATTCTGTCCTCAACCAATTCAAATCTGCTTTTATATGCCTCTAGTATTTCTTTTTTTATCTCTTCCATTGGGTCTTTCATTCCCATAAGATCTGTTACATTTCTTTGCCAACTTTCAAATTCGTCTTTGTGGTCATCCAGTGTTTTCTTAATATCCTTAATCTCTTTATCCATGTCATTTAATTTATTAAGGAGATTTGCTTGGATATCTGTGATTAGTTGTCTCAAATCCTGTGTTTTGTCTGAGGGTTTAATTTGTTCTTTTGGGCCTTATCTTCCTCATTCTTAGTATGGCTTGTAATTTTTTGCTGGTGTTTTGGCATCTGATTTTTTTAATGTGTTTATTCTCTACTCCATTTCTTTCTTTATCCTATGGCTTTCTTAGTGATTGGCTTTTTGCTAAAGCTTCCTCTGTTCCTCCTCTGTGAATGTTTGTATATTCTGTTTGTCTTTTATTTACCTGTGTGTGTGTGTATACATATATATATTAGGAAGTACTGGGGATTGATCCCAGGGCCTTGTACATGGGAAGCAGGCACTCAACCACTGAGCTACATCAGCTCCTCCATGAGAGCTGGTTTTTCATTTCTTTGTTTATTTTGTTTTATTTTTATTTTTAGGAGGTACTGGGGATCAAACCTGGGACCTCATACATAGGAAGCAGGTGCTTAAACACTTGAGCTACATCTCCTCCCCTATATATTTTTTAAAAGATTTATTTATTTATTTCTGTCCCCCCCACCCCCGTAGTCTGCTTTCTGTGTCCATTTGCCATGTGTTCTTCTGTGTTCGCTTGCATTCTTGTCAGGTGACACTGGGAATCTCTCTTTTTTTTTTTAAGATTTATTTTTTATTTATTTCCCTTACCCCCACCCCCCATTGTCTGCTCTCTGTGTTCATTCACTGTGTGTTCTTCTGTGTCCGTTTGTGTTCTTGTCAGTGGCACCTGGAATCTGTGTCTCGTTTTGTTGTTGTTGTTGCGTCATCTTGTTGTGTCAGCTCTCCATGTGTGCAGTGCCATTCCTGGGCAGCCTGCACTTTTTCCGCACTGGGCAGCTTTCCTTATGGGGCGCACTCCTTGCGTGTGGGGCTCCCCTATGCAGGGGACACCCCTGCATGGCAGGGCAGTCCTTGTGCGCATCAGCACTGCGCATGGGCCAGCTCCACACGGGTCAAGGAGGCCCAGGGTTTGAACCTTGGACCTCCTATGTGGTAGGCAGATGCCCCATCTGTTGGGCCAAATCCACTTCACAATCTGTCTCTTTTTGTTACGTCATCTTGTTGCGTCAGCTCTTTGTGTGTACAGTGCCACTCCTGGGCAGGCTGCGTTTTTCACGCAGGGCAGCTCTCCTTGCAGGGCACACTCCTTGCAAGTGAGCACCCCTAACCGGGGGGCACCCCTGCGTGGCACAGCACTCCTTGCATATGGCAGCACTGCACATGGGCCAGCTCACCACATGGGCCAGGAGGCCCTGGATATCGAACCTGGGACCTCCTATATGGTAGGCAGATGCTCTATCAGTTGAGCTACGTCTGCTTCCCCCTACATATTTTTCATACTTCTTTTTTCTTCTCTCGCTGCTATTACCAGGAGGGCTAATTCTGTAGACATATCTCCCTGCAGACAACCTTCCCAGCTCTGGTTTCCTAGTCAAAACAGGCTCAGGGGACCTATGAAGAGAGTGTAGATTGATTCCAGTGTGCTCTGGAGAAAAGACCCTAAAGGCCTGCAATCTTTTCTCTGATGTCTCCCCCAATCTAGGCTTTCCTAAAGTACCCAGCAGGTAGCATTCTTTATCCAGTTGTTCCCTGCTACCCTAGGGTTATTCTGTGCCTTTACTTCTCAGTTGACTTAGCTCCTGGTGGGAGTGTGGTTGAGGCTGAGGTTGCCAGCCTATGTGGGATGAAACTGTTGCACAGCTCCCAGCCCCTGAGAACTGAGTTTTCTGATCAACTACCACCCGCTGTGCTGCCCGCCCAAGGTGGGTGAAGTAACTCTGCCTGCACTGTCCTGAGAGTGATCAGATTACTCTGGGTTCCTCTTCTTCCTGGGGCACCTTGGAGATGAGAGTGCAGCAGCTGTTCAAGGTGGGTGAGATGAATCTGCCAGCACTGCCTACATAGACAGTGTACTTTTTCTCTGTCCTGGGGCACATTGGGGCCAAGTGTGCAACAGCCTTTCAAGGTGGGTGGGTGAATCTGCCTGCTAAAGAGTGCATGCTTACTCTCTGTCCAGCGGTGCGTTCCCCTTGTGCAGCAGCCTTCAAGGTGGGCTGGATCAATCTACTAGCACTGCCCACAAGAGAGTGCATGATTCCCCTCCTTCCAGGGGGCATTGGGGCCCATTGTGAATCTGCCTGCTATGCCCTAAGAAAGTGTTCAAACTGTACCCAATTTCCACTCCTGCTGGGTGTGGGGGGCCTAAGCAGTGGCTTCCAAACTGGGTATGCTGGATCTGATCCCTACCACCCCAGGGCCTGGTATGTTTTTCAGTCACTCCAGCTTACACTCCTGCCTGGGGTGGAGAAAGCACAAATGCTGCTGGCTTCTTGGTGGCTTGGGAAGGTTTAAAGCTCAGCTGTGTTCAAGACTGGAATCCAGGTAGCCACATTTGCCAATCAATAGCAATAGTTGGTGCCAGGCAACTTCCCCTCCCCTGCTTTTGGGAAAGGGAGCTTCTGCTTCCAACTGGAAAGTGGGTCCAGAGATGGCTTGCTTTGCCAGTGGGGGATGGACAACCGCCTCTGCAATGTGGAGGAATCCATTCACAAGTCTTCTCCTCAGATGGTCAGTCTCCTCTTCCTGTTCTTCCCTGGATGTTGCACTGTGTTCTAGTCTCTGGAGTCCATCAGTTTATCTGGACAGGATCCTGGCTGATTTTTTTTCCCATTGTTTTTTTTTTTTTTTTTCCATTTTTATTTTATTTTATTTTTTTTAATCTTTTTTTTTTAATTGACTTTGTAATAATATTACATTAAAAATATATATGTGAGGTCCCATTCAACCCCACCCCCCCGCCCCCCCTCTCCCCCCCCCAACAACACTCGTTCCCATCATCATGACACATCCATTGGATTTGGTAAGTACATCTTTGGGCACCTCTGCACCTCATAGACAATGGTTCACATCATGGCCCATACTCTCCTCCATTCCATCCAGTGGGCCCTGTGAGGATTTACAATGTCCGGTGATTACCTATGAAGCACCATCCAGGTGCTTCATGAAGCACCATCCAGGTGCCAATAATTTTTTAAATTATTTTTGAAGATACATAGATCACAAAAAATGTTACATTAAAAAATATGAGGTTCCTATATACCCCCCCCCACACTCCTCCCACATCAACAACCTCTTTCATCATTGTGGCACATTCATTGCATTTGGTGAATACATTTTGGAGCACTGCTGCGCTTCATGGATTATAGTTTACATTGTAGTTTCTGCTCTCCCCCAGTACTGGCTGAAAATTAATTGCCCTGAGGGACAAGCTGACAGAGCTTCCTACTCTGTAGCCATCTTGAATCTTCTCCCTATCTTATTCTTTCTGATGCTATTGTAAATGGAATTTTCTTAATTTCAGTTTCGGATTCCTCATTGCTTTTTTAGAGAAATGCAACTGATTTTTGTATATTAATCTTGTGTCCTGACACCTTGCTGCATTTGTTTATTTGTTCTAATAATTTTTGTGGATTCTTAGTATTTTCTATATATAAAATCCTATCTTTTTCAATAGAGATAGAGATAGTTTTATTTAAGATTTATTTTAATTATTCATTTCTCCCCACTCCCTTGTTGTTTTCTTTTGCTGTGTGCTGATCTTTTCTTTCTAGGAGGCACCGGATGGAACCCAGGGACCTCCCATGTGGGAGGGAGGTGCTAATCGCCTGAGCCACCTCCACTCCCTGCTTTGTTGCATCTCTCATTGTGTTTCCTCACTGTCTCTTGCTTGCATCATCTTGTCATGTCAGCTCATCGCAGGAGCCTGGTTGCGTCAGCTGGCTGCCTTGCGCAACTTCTCTAGGAGGCACCAGGAACCGAACCCAGACCTCCAATGTGGTAGGTGGGAACTCAGTTGCCTGAGCCACATCCACTTCCCAAGATAGTTATACTTTTTTTCCTAACAACTTTATTTCAAATTCACAAAAATAAAAGAACAGAAAAAGGCAACTCAAAAAGTTAGGGAAACTTTATTCCTAAAAAGTTCTTTTTCAGGCACTTTTATCTCATCTAATTCCTTCTGTTATCTCAGTTGTTCCTCTAGTTCCATTTACAACTTTTCTATTTATTAACTAGAAACTGGCTAGGACATATAGTACAGTGTTGACTAGAATTGGTGGCAGAAAACAGTCTTTTACCTTTAAATATGGTTTTAGCTGTGGATTTTTTATAGATTCTTTTTATCACATTAAGGAAGGTCCCTCCAAGATACTTTTATATCTGTTTTCTGATTCAATTCTCCTAATAACCATATGATCCTTATATGACATTAGGGAAATGGATGCACAAAGGTTAAGATGTATACTAAAAGTACACATTAAATTGGAGATGAGGCCAATTTCTCCTTACAGTCCTCAGGGCTTTCAAAGATTCTAAACTATTTCCTATCATCTTCTACTGGAACTTCCTGCAACTTTCTAGAAAGACTTAAAAAGTTTCTATTTCTTCTACTTGTTTACTAAAGCTCCGTAAGTGTAGAGTCTGTTTCTGATTTTGTTCACCTCTGATCACCCTGCCACTGAGAAAATGGCTGGCATAGAATAAGTGCTCTAGCAGTTTCAAGGAACTAAAGTTAGCTTAGATAAACAGATGTTTCTGGAATGGTTATCACGTGCAAAGCAGTGTGGGCAGAAATCCCAGTCCTTAAAGAGATTGTGTTTGGGGGAGATAAGACATATTCACATAAAAAGATAATAAACATTGGTCTGATAATACCAAATCAGTGGTAATGACAAGTGCTCCTAAAGTCAGAGCCTTTCTAGGTATGGACCCCAAAAAAAGCTTCATGAAGGGGAGAGGGCATTAACAGAGCCTTGAAAGATGGGTAGGAACTAGCGGGTATGGATTGAGGAAGTAGCTTAGGCAGAGTTTTTAACAGGAAGTTAAGAACTCTGTTAAAAAAATTAACTTCTTCATTTTAATTGTTATATGAACGCTGACCATTAAAACCAATCACTTCTACAAAGGCCATTAAGAGCAAAAATTTTAAAGTGCATTTAAAACCTGAATTTTCTCTATCTCGATTTTTCTCAGACATCTCAAATGGAGAAAATCAGCCTTTTCTTTTTGTTCAGAAAACTTATGCTCAATTTAGCTTCACTTTTCTGATAGAAAATTTTCCAGCCAACCTCAGTCAAAATCTGATCTGCAAGTCCTGTTCTTTACCACTGCATTTTGTAATAACCACTGTTTCAGTAAGTTTAAGAGTCTTAGAGACTCTGGACTCCTCATCCTGTATGCCAACTGCATGTGTCTTTGATAGAAAATCAGTGGAAGGTACCATATGAGCTGGGTAAGGCTGCAGTATGGGAGCTGTGGGCCATTCATTCATCATGCATCCACTCTGAGCCAGTCAATGCATGATCAAGGCAGTATAAGGTGGGCAGATGTGTAGATGGGACATAATTGTACATCTAAGAGATAACCCTAGGATAGTCTTTTTCTGTCAGAGTGGACTGAGATTTTTTTTTTAAGATTTATTTACGTATTTCTCCCTCCGACATTGTTTGCACTTGCTGCCTGCTTTCTGTGTCTGTTCATTGTATGTTCTCTGTGTCTGCTCATCTTCTTTTAGAGGTGCTCAGAACCTCTCATGTGGGAGGGAGGCACCCAATCACTTGAGCCACATCCACCCCCTGTTTGTTGTGTCTCCTTGTTGTGTCTGTCTTGCATCATCTTGTTGCATCAGCTCATTCTGTCAGCTCTTTGCTTCAGCCTGTTGCATCAGCTCATTGTCCTGCTCATCTTCTTTAAGAGGCACTGGGACCTGAACCCTGGACGACCCATGTGGGAGGCGGGCACCCAACTGCTTAAGCCATATCTTCTCCCCCAGGACTGAATCTTTAAAATTCTGTTTCCTTGAAGGAAACAGCTTATGTCCCTTTGATAGGTGAATAATAGCACCTATGACTAATATATTTGGACATTTAATATTTTGATTGAGAAGCCAAAACAATGCCAATATAGATGCACAGTCATGTTTAACACAAAGCTGACCCGTTCCTCTGAGTCAGAATTTGAGATACCATGATAGCCACTGTAATAACA
Source organism: Dasypus novemcinctus (assembly GCF_030445035.2). Lineage (NCBI taxonomy): Eukaryota > Metazoa > Chordata > Mammalia > Cingulata > Dasypodidae > Dasypus > Dasypus novemcinctus. Next base: position 128,343,802 of record NC_080704.1, read on the forward strand.
TGATTACAGTACTTTGCTGCCCCTCCCCACCACAAACTAAATCTAGACACCCGCATGTGCTTACACACACACACACACACACACATACACAATGAGAGGGGATTAGAGAGGAGCAAGGGACAAGTTGACAAAAGTATCCCTATCACAGCAAATACAATGGAAATAAAAGACTTCCAAACAGAAACTTTACTCACAGCAAAAATGTAGGGGTAACCCTGAATTGTTACAAGATCAGCTAAATACAGTTTAGGTTTCATGTAAGAAATTATTGTTATGGAGATAACTGGATATTTATACAGAATGTTTTGTGTTTGTGAAAATAAGTTAACCCACCACCACCACCATCACCTCCTCCTTTGTTACTGAAACAAAAAAGAATCTCCAAGTTTTATACACAGAAGGAGATTCTTCAGGAGGAAAATTCCAACACTGTGTCCATTGGTTTAAGCATTCTCTGATTTTTCTCATTTCCATTAGCAGTGCCACCACCATTATGGCACTCTATAACTGCACTCAATAGAGGTGTTTAGTCCTATAACTATTTCTAGATTATACTCTTTGGTTGGGGGTGGGCTAAGTTATGGGTCCTTATATCCTACCCAGGACTTTGGCTGTCCTCCTTCTAATGATTATTTTTATCTTCAGAGTTTTAAAATTCCTCCTATATAGCACAGTTATGAAAAGCACAGACTCTGAAGCCAGACAACTTGAGTCAAAATGCCAGCTCTGTCATTTACTAAGCTGTGGGACCTTGGACACATTATTTAACCCCTCTGTGCCTTCATTTCCTCATCTCTAAACTGGAAGTATTAATTATACCTACTTCCTACAAGTTATTGTGAGGATTCAAAGAGGTAAAATATATAAAAGATAAAGAACAATGCCTGGAACATCCATATAAATGTTACATCTAATAGATGTTAATTATAACTATAATCTTTACCCCAAAGCATAGGAGAATTTTGCAAGCTGCCACACCCTCTCTGTCTCTAAACCCATCCCTCCATTCCAGGTGGAAGTGGGGCAAGGGCAATGGATGGGTCATGGTTTGGCCATTTTTACTACTGGCCCTTCCACATATAACCTGTGGCCCCACTAGATCTCACCAAATGATGCAGATTGATGACCCCATTCAAGGATATTTCCCAACTGGTATGGACACCAACAAATATGTACAGATGCTGGCAGTGAACAACTAGGGCTGCCATACTAGTGCATTCAGGCTGAACATCAGCCCCACCTCTGTGTTTATTTTCCGAAGCAAAAGCCAGTTGTTTATAGCCTCCATTTACACCTGAGAATTGATGAGAAGTCCCATTATGTCCCCTAACCGCTACTGTCTTCTCTTCTTCCTGGCACCTCTTCTGGCTTCCTTCCATTACCAGGACTATTGGAGATTGGAGATTGGTGGGACTTCCTCCCTCGGTATTCTCTCTATAGACAGTGTCTAATAAACAACATCCTTAAATTGAATTAATTTATACCTCTCATTTGGATTTCTACTGTCAACACTCCATTGTTCTACAGCTCTCTTAAAAGAGATTAGAAGGATGTTCAGTGTTCCCATTCCTTATCTCCTACCCTTTTCTTCTGCAGCTATAGAAAACCTTTAGGGAAAACTTTGCCCAAACCATTCTTTTATTAACTTTTATTTTGAAATAATTTCAGTCCTACAGGACAATTGCAAAAATAATACAAAACCAATACAGAGAACTCCAAATATACTCCCTACCTAGATTCCCAGATTTACCAACTTTTAATATGTTGCCTTATTTGCTAACCATCCCTCCCTCCCTCTCTCTCTCATGACCATTTGAGAGTATGTTGCATACAGCATACTCCTTTTTTTTTTAAAGATTTATTTATGTATTTATTTCTCTCCCCTCCCCGCCCCCCCCACCCCGGTTGTCTGTTCTCTGTGTCTATTTGCTGCGTGTTCTTCTTTGTCAACTTCTGTTGTTGTCAGCTGCACGGGAATCTGTGTTTCTTTTTGTTGCGTCATCTTGTTGTGTCAGCTCTCCGTGTGTGCGGCGCCATTCTTGGGCAGGCTGCACTTTCTTTCGCGCTGGGCAGCTCTCCTCACGGGGCGCACTCCTTGCGCGTGGGGCTCCCCTACACAGGGGACACCCCTGCGTGGCAGGGCACTCCTTGTGCACATCAGCACTGCACATGGGCCAGTTCCACACGGGTCAAGGAGGCCCGGGGTTTGAACCGCAGACCTCCCATGTGGTAGACAGATGCCCTAACCCCTGGGCCAAGTCCGCCACCCTACAGCATACTCCTTGAACAATTAATACTTCTGTATAAATTTCCTAAGAATGATATTCGCTTATGTAACTTCATTAAGTACTGTTTTCAAGTTCAAAACCTTAACATTGATGTAAAGCATACAGTCTACATTCCATCTTTTCCAATTGTCCCAATATAATGTCCCTTTTGGGCATTTTCTCCCCCATTTTTAGATCCAGTTCAGTATTCTGTATTGTATTTACTTGTCACTTTCTCTTTAATCTTTTTTCAAATTGTGGAAACACATATATTCCTTTTAAAGATTTATTTTAGTTACTTTGGGTATGTGATGTGACATTCCTTTGCATGTGGATATCCAGGTTTCCCAGCACCCTTGGTTGAAGAGATTATTCTTTCCCAATTGAGTGGTCTTGGCAGCCTTGTCAAAAATCAATTTGCCATAAATGTGAGGGTTGATTTCAGAACTCTAAATTCTATTCTATTGTTCTCTATGTCTATGTTTGTCCTTGTGCCTGTACCATGCTGTTTTTCTAAAAAAATTTTTTATTTTTGCAGAAGATTTAGATTACATAAATGTTACATAAAAAATATAAGGCATTCCCATATGCCCCACTCCCTTCCCCTCCCACATTTTCCCACATTAACAACATCCCTCATTAGTGTGGTACATCTGTTACAATTGATGAACATTGCTACTAACCATGGATTGCAGTTTACATTATAGTTTACACTGTCCCACACAATTTTATAGGTTATGACAAAATATACAGTGGCCTGTATCTGTCACTGCAATGTCTTGCAGGACAACTCCAATGTCCTGAAAATGCTCCCATATTATACCTATTCTTCCCTTTCCCTCCCCTCAGAACCTCTGGTGGCCGCTGCCTCCACATCAATGCTAAAAGCTCTTCCATTGCTAGAATAACTGTCAGTCTACAGTAGAATAATACTAAGTCTACTTTAGTCCATTAGTCCTTCCCTAATCTTGAGGATTTTGGGATGGTGATGCTCCCTCTGCTTCTGATTGAAAGGGAACTTAGATCCCATGGGGTACATGGATGGGACTATCTTGCTTGCAGTTGCAGACTCTCTCTGTTCCTTGGGATGGGCGTTGTATATCATCAGCTCCTTGTTAGTTGTTCTAGGTGAGTCCGATGAACTGGTGAGTAAGGGTTGTAATTCTGCTGAAATTCAGGGCTCAGTTGGCACATGGACGGATCAAAGATTTACGTCTCTGGGACATATACCATGCTGTTTTGAATACTATAGCTTTGTAATGAATTTGAAACCTGGAAGTATGAATCCTCTAAATATTTTTTAAGACTATTTTCGCTCTTTGGGGTACCTTGTCCTTCCATATGAATTTGATGATTAGCTTATCCATTTCTGCAAAGAAGATTGTTGTAATTTTTATTGGGATTGGTGTTGAATCTGTATATCTTTTTGAGTAGTATTTACATCTTAATGATATTAAGTGTTCTAATCCATGAGCACAGAATAACTTTCCATTTATTTAAGGTTTCTTTAATTTCCTTCAGCAACAATTTGTAGTTTTCCATATACAAGTGCTTTACATCCTTGGATAAATTAATTTCTAGATATTATATTCTTTTAGTTGATATTGTGAATGGTATTGTTTTCTTAATTTCCTTTTCAGATTGTTCATCACTGATATCCTACCAATCTTGTTTAAAGGTATTTTATTCTCACTTTAGGTGATGGGGGTGGAGTTGAGGTCTACCTTATCTTCCTTGTTTTCCAGTTAATCACTGGCCCTACCTCCCAGTGTTCTTCTAGGCTCTATCCTCCACTCCACACTCAGTCCTTTCATTTCTGCAAGCATACAACCACACTCCTATGCTTATACACTCTCCTCACACTAAGTTCCCAATGCCACTGTCTGGCTGAGTCACTTCCCACAACCATGAGCTGTAAACTCTAGCCCATCCCACCTATAGGTCTTTTAGCAAGTATCCGCAGCTACTGCAACTCAGGAAAACTGACATTTAGTCAAGATCTGACAAGTCTCCTCCACCAGGTTAACATCTTGACGTGGAACTGACTGTCATTTCCCTTTCTCTACCTGTTTTAGTCTGCTTGGCTGCTGAAAGCAGATACCATGAAATGGGCTGGTTTTTAACAATGGGAATTTATTAACTTACAAGCTTACAGTTTTGAAGCTGTGAAAATGTCCAAATCAAGGAATCATCAAAATGGTGCTTTCTTCCTGAAGACCAGCTTCTGGTCTTCATAGCACTCTTCTTGGCACATAGCAAGGCACATGGCAGTGTCTACTGGTCTCTCCCTTCTCTTCTGGGTTTCACTGATTTCAGTTTCTTGCTTCTTTGGCTCTGGCTTGCTCACTCGCTCTCTTTGCTCTCTCTCTCTTGCTCTCTCTTCGTCCTGTTGTTAAAGAACTCCAGTAAGAGGATTAAAACCCATCCTGAATGAGGTGGATCACACCTTAACTGAAGTAGATTCATCAAAAGATCCTTCATACAGTACGTCCATACCTATGGGAATGGATTACCATTATTCATGCGGTGCAGCAGTGCTCCAAAATGTATTCACCAAATGCAATGAAAGTACCACAACGACGAAAGAGGTTTTGATGTGGGAGAAGTGTGATGAGGGGGCTAGGGGGTTTATGGGGACCTCATATTTTTTTAATGTAACATTAAAAAAAAATAAAGAGGGAAAAAAATGAAAAAAAAAAACACAAAAAACATGCTTTTCTGGAGTACATACAGTTTCAAACCACCACACCACCCAGAACCTGAAATGTTTCTCGAGGATGAATACTGCTATTCAATCATTCTCTCTCCTTTCCAGGTCTTCTCTAACAAGGATTTCTTCCTTCGGATGGCCATGAGCGATCTCTTTCCTTGCTCTGTTAGCCTTACCAAAGCTTATTTATTCCTCCTCCTGCTCTGATGTTGGGGCATCCCTAGGAAGTCAGCTACCCCACCATCCCACACCCTTACCAGGATGTGACAGAGTGAGGGTGGAGTGTCTCACACTTCTCCTTTCCAGGAGGCCAACAGGCCAAGCTCAGAATTGTCTAGACTCCAACCTACAACACTGGCATCCTGCTTAACTGACCTTGTACACACATTTACTAGATTACTTGTTTGTCCCATTGTCCCTTAGATGTAAAGCAGTGGTTCTTAACCAGAGACTGTTTTGCCCCTAACGGACACTGGGCAATGTCTGCAGACATTTTTTGTTATCACAATGGGGGAAAAGGATGCCACTGACATCTAGTATGTAGAGGCCAGCAATGTTGCCAAATAGCCTATAATGTATAGGTCAGCCCCCCATAAAGAAATGGCCCAAAATGTCAGTAGTCCTGAGGTTGAAAAACACTGTTTAGAACTACCTGCTTCACGGGACCCCTTGATGACTATTCCACCAGCTGATTTGTTCTCAAGGGCCCTTTTACCGGTCATTCGACCAATCAGTCCACTGGGAGATTACTCCTTCCTACTGATGGCCTATTTCACCCTCAAATGCAACTGTCTGCCCTTGCATGATTGCATATCATAAGCAGTAGTAGTTTGCCTGACCTTCGTTCCTAACTCTGCACTTAGTCTTCAGGTTGGCCATATTCAAGAATCTGAAGATGCTCAAGGTCTGCTTCTTGATCTCTGTGGTGACCCTTTCCACTTTTCGGTAAAGTGAAATCCTTCTCTCTACTACCAACCATCTGACATACTACCTGGGCAAAACAATTCCAATTCTATTGCTGTTACCACCTGTGAAGCACTCTAGTTCCTTTAAGAAAACAAAACCCAAGACCTCTAAGATATTAATCCAAAAAAGAAAATCAGGAAGTTGGGAAGCCTATCTACTGAACAACATTTTTTAAAAGTCCTCAATGAATGGAGAAACATACCTTGTTACAGCTACAAAGATGTGACTTCTCTCCTGTCTGTAAATTTAATACCACCCCAATCAAAATCCCAAAAGGATTTCTGAAACTTGACAAAATGATTCTATATTTTATCAGAAAGAAAAAAGGTGTAAAAATAGCTAAGAAAATATCAAAAAAGCAGAAGCAGCAGCACAGCCTTGCCCTTGCAGACAGTAAACTGAATAATATAGCTAATTCAAACAGAACATTTGCTAACACAGGAATAAACTGGCAGAAAGATGTAACAGAATAGGACACATAATTAGATAACACATTTTGTGAAAATGTATATGATAAAGGTTGCATTTAGAAGTCAATAATTGGTGTTGGGATTATTTAATAATGAGTTTTAGAATAATTGGCTAAGAATTTGCACAAAAATTAAGAGATCCCCTCTATCTTACTATTACAAAAAGATAAATTTCAAATTGATCAAAGATTTAAGTGTTTAAAAAAACCTTAAAGGACTAGAATTGAACATGTATGAATATGTTTACAAACTTGAGGTGTGGAAGGACTTTCTAACGAAGAATCAAAATCCAGAAGTCAAAAAGGAAAAACAATAAATTTGATCACATGAAATTTAAATTTAAAACATAACATCAAAAGAAAAAAGCTATAAAAAAAGTTTTACAAATCAATATGATGAAATTTCCTCATAGGAAAATGGGTAAAGGACATGAATAGGCAATTTTCCAGAGGAGAAAATGCAAATGAACAATAAACACATGAACAAATACTCAACTTGATTATTAATTAAAGAAATGTAAACTAAAGCAACAATAGTCAAAGGAGGAGAGGAGACATCTTTATTAAACTCTAAAGAGGACCAAAAGGGAAATATACATCTGACAACATCTAGTCTAAAAAAAGGATGGCACAGCATCAGACACCTTGTGTGGCTTCCTTGCTTTTTACCCTGCTTCTCACCACCTACAATCTACCACTCAGCCCAGCAGGGCCCTCATAGCCATCTTGACATCATCTTGGTGAAGATGTCTACCAGAGTCCCAGTAGACATAAGGGCTCTCCCACCAGTTCAAGTTTTTTTTTAGTTTAAGAGACAGACCTTTTATCAAGATGACTGACACTAGGAATCAACTGGTCCAGGTGAGGACTTATCCCTGAGTCATAGAGTTGCCACTTTGCTCTGTTTGGCCCAAACATAGAACCATATCTATGGGAAGAGGATGTGGCTCACACTTTGGGCTCCCACCTACCACATGGGAGGTCCCAGGTTCAGTCCCGGTGCCTCCTGGAGAAGGCGAGCTGCCACAGTGGGCAGGCATGGCAAGCTAACACAACAAGATGATGCAACAACAAGAGAAACAAAGAGGAAAGACAATGAGAGGCACAACAAACCAGGGAGCTGAGGTGGCTCAAGTGATTGAGCTCCTCTCTCCCATGTTGGAAGGTCCCAGATTTGGTTCCTGGTGCCTCTAAAGAGAAGACAAGCAAACAAAGAAGGAACACAGCAAATGAACACAGAGAGGGGACAGCAACTCCAAACAATGGGGGGTGGGGGGTGAGGATAAATAAATCTTAAAATAAAAAAAAGAACCATATCTAAGCAAAATACAACTGCAGCATCCCTAAAACAAACATTCACTTGGGCAGTGATGCAAGTGAGATCATTGTAGGACAGTAAATGAGGGGAGGGGAAAAAAGGGTTTGGAAGAGAATGATGATAATAATCACTCATGTAGTGCTTAACTATTTGCCTGGAACTGTTCTATGTCCATTGCATATATCAACTGATTCAATTCTTGTGACAACTTTGTGAGATAATTATTAATATGATTCCTTTGGGTGACCTACAGTCACCTCACAATCACTATAACCCCACCTGACCTGTTCTTCTGCCCTCTCAACCTGCTTCTCCTCCTGTGTTCTGCATCTCAGGGTTGACTCCACCTCCCATTGAGTTACTCAGGCCAGAAACCCACAAGTCATCTAGACCAGTGGTTGGCAAATTTTTTCTATAAAAATACAGATATGAAATATTTGAGGATTTGTGGGTCATTCTATCTCTGTCACAATTACTCAACTCTGCCATTGCAAGATGAAAGCTGCCATAGACAATATGTAATGATTGGATGAGACTGTGTCCCAATAAAACTTTATTTATGTGTACTGAAATTTGAATTTTATATAATTTCCATGTGTCAAAAAGTATTCTTCTTTTGAATCCTTCTCAGCCATTTAAAAATGTTAAAAACCATTCTAAGCTCACAGATCAAACAAAAATAGGCAGGCTGGATTTGGCATGTGGGCCTTAGTTTGCCAACCGTGCTACAGAATCCTCACTCTCTCTCCTTCCCCACATTTAATCAAGGAAGTCCTGCTGATCTTACTTTCTAAATAGTTTTTTAAAGATTTATTTTATTTATTTATTTCTCCCCCCCTCCACCCATCTCATTGTTTGCACTCACTGTCTGCTCGTCTTCTTTTTAGGAGGCCCTGGGAACCAAACCCAAGACCTCCCATATGAGAGGGAGGCACATAATCACTTGAGCCACCTCCACTCCCTGCTTGTTGTACCTCATTGTGTTTCTTCGCTGTGTCTATTTGTTGCATCATCTTGCTGTGTAATCTTGTTGTGTCATCTTATGTCAGCTCGCTGTCTTGCTAATCTTCTTTAGGAGGCACCAGAACCGAACCCAGGGCCTCCCATGCGGTAAGCAGGCACCCCGCTGCTTGAGCCATATCCACTTCCCTCTGAGTAGTTTTTGAATCTGTCCCACCTTTTTATCCATACTTGTGCCGTTTGTTTTCATTTCCTAGCTGCTAAAACAACTACCACACAATGGGTTGGCTTAAACAATAGGAATTTATTGGCTCATGGTTTTGAGGCTGGGAAAAGTCCAAAATTGAGCTGTCAGCCAGACAATGCTTTTCCTTGAAGACTGTCATTCTGGGACTGGATGCCTGCAATCCTTGGGGTTCCTTGACTTTTCTGTCACATAGTGATATCCTCTCCTCTCTCTTCCAGGTTCTGTTGACTTCCAGTTTCTTGCTCTTCCTGTGGCTTCTCTTTCTGTGTCCAATTTCCTTTGTTTATAAGGACTTCATCCATATTGGATTAAGGCCCACCCTCATTCTGCTTGGGCACATCTTAACTAATAACATCTTCCAAGGCCCTTTTTACAAATGGGTTCACACCCACAGGTCCAAGGATTGAAACTTAAACATGCCTTTTAAGGGGGGCATGATTTAGTCCCCAACACCATTTTAGTTCAGGTACTTCCACATATTGCTTTCTGAAATGGATGGTTAAGCCAAATTGAAGACCAGTGCAAGCAAAGACCCTCTGCAACTATGGTCCATGGAAGTACATCCTTCCCATATTTTTTAAGTTTCTCATAGTATAACACAAAGCTACAGATTACTTTGCCCCTTTCTTATCTGGCAGTAGAGAAACAATTTGTTAGTATATGCCACTATTTTCTGCTGTGGTCTGGGAAGGAGAGGGCTGGAGGTGAATGGTGCTATGGAATCTAGCCCCAACGAAGGAACTACAAAGCAGAGAAAGGGAGAGAGCTCACTCTAGCCTCAGGGACTGGCTCCTTCTCTACAGTGGTCTCCAGACTACATTCAAACCTGCTTCAGCTTGGAGTCACACCATCCGCATGTGGCTTGGACCCAGCTTGTCTGCCAAGGACATTTGAGGCATTTGCTCTTCAATTTCTAGTTCTCTGCCTTTTATACATTTTCACTGTGGCATTGGCAGAAACAGTGACTTTCTTGTCTGGAAAATGACCAGTGGCCAAGCATCATGGGAGTTAGCCTTGCCTATAATGACAGTAACCAACCCTTGGTGGGGGCAATAGATGTTAGGTAAATTGGATAACTCAAAAACCCTTTCCACAACAAACACCTAGAAATATTTTGTAAAATATAACAGATGACTATTTCATACTGTCACCCTCTCCTCAAACATCCAGTTGCCTCTTCATCTCACTGTCAACAAATGATCTTTCTTTCTTCTGATTTCACTATGTCACTGAACAAATAGAAGGAACCAGAAAAGAATGTCTGCATCCTCCCACTGCCACATCTAGCAACAGCTCCTGCTGCCTTTCCTGGTGATCTCATCCAATCTCATGGTCATGTATAAGCTGATGGTTCCCAATTGTGTATCTTCAACCTAGATTTCTCTGAACTCTAGACTCCTGTATCCAATTGGAGTTGACATTTGTCCTTCCATATTACAAATGTAATCTGACCAAAACAGGACTCTTGATTTCCAGTCCCCAACACCTGCTCTTTTCCTAGATTTCCCATCTCAATAAATGGTATCACCACTCAATCAGGCCAAAAACCTAAAGAATCAGGTCTGCCTTCTCTTTCTGTCTCTCACACCCTACAAATATTTTTGGCTTGGCCTTCAAAATATACCTCTAATCTTTCCCTTTCTCACCACCTTCATTACTTCTCTCCTAGTCCAAATAACTTTTATCTCATACCTGGCAAACCACAATAGCCTTCTAATTTATCTCTCCACATCCACCCTTTACTACCTTAGAGTCTATTCTCAACTCGATGGCCAAAGTAATCCTTTTAAAACATAAGGCAGATCATGTCACTCCTCTGTTCAAACCCCCCAGTGGCTTCTCTCACTCCAAGTAAAAGAAATAAAGTCTGTAACACAACCTATACAGCCCTGGCTGATCTGGCCCTTTGCTACATGTGGAGCACAGCTCCTAGCTCTCTCCCCCTCTCCCACTCCCCTCAAGTCACACAAGCCTCCTTGCTGTTCCTTGAACACACCAAGTCCACTTTTACCTCAGGGCACTTGCCCTTGCCCTTACTGCAGCCTGGAATCCTCTTGCCCAAAGTAACACTATAACTTTCTTCCTTATTTCATTCAGACCTCTATTCAAATGTCACTTTATCATAGAGGACTTCCCTGTATAATAATAACCACTCACATATACACCCCCAAACACTTCTAGCACTCCAGCACTCCTAATGCCCTTAACCTGCTTTTTGTTATCCATGCCAGTTCACACGCTCTGATATTAGAATATTGTTTTCTGGTTTGTTTATGGTCTGTCTTCCTCAACTATCATGTAAGCTCCATGAGGTCAGGGCCTTTGTTTTGCACACTACCATATCTTCAGTTCTTAAAACAGTTCCTTGCACAAGGTAAATGCTCAGTAGCTGATGAAATAATGGCTGAATGGACGAATGAAAGGCACAGCTAAAAGTGCAAGAAAATAAAACACAAGAAAGCAGAAAGGAGGAAGCGGACTTGGCCCAGTGGTTAGGGTGTCCGTTTACCACATGGGAGGTCTGCGGTTCAAACCCCGGGCCTCCTTGGCCCGTGTGGAGCTGGCCCATGTGCACTGCTGATGCGCACAAGGAGTGCCCTGCCATGCAGGGGTGTCCCTGCGTAGGGGAGCCCCATGCGCAAGGAGTGCGCCCCGTAAGGAGAACCACCCAGCGCGAAAGAAAGTGCAGCCTGCCCAGGAATGGCGCCGCGCACATGGAGAGCTGACACACAAGATGACGCAGTAAAAAGAAACACAGATTCCTGTGCTGCTGACAACAACAGAAGCGGACAAAGAAGAACATGCAGCAAATAGACACAGAGAACAGACAACTGGGGCAGGGGGGAGAAGGGGAGAGAAATAAGTAAGTAAGTAAGTAAATAAATAAATAAGAAAGCAGAAAGGATGAGGGAACTAAAAACTAAAGTGGTACGTGGGTGACCTGTGATTTAGTGACTTGGGATTTAACCCCTGTGACCAAGACTATAATCCTACAATATCTATTCTCCTCTACATCCACAGTAATGGAATTCCTGATTTTCAGCTGGTCACATGGGTAACCAGAATAAAGACTACCAGAACTAAGTTCTGACCAATATGATATAAATGCAAGTGTCATATGGAAGTTCTTGGGAATCTTCCTTAAAAGACACCTGCCATGTCCCTTCTTTTTGATTCCTTATTCCTTCCTTCTGGCTGGGATTGTGAAAGTGAATGCTAGAGCTAGAGCAGCCATCTTGGACCAGAAGGTGATCTGAGAAATAGAGGCCACATAGAGTAGAAAAGCAAGATAGAAGGAGCCCAGGTGCTTGAGAGCTTTGTAGGGACATTCACTCCATACCAGCCCTATACTGCCTTTCTGTGGACTTTTATGAAGGGGACAAAGAAATTATTATCTTGTTTATGCCACTATTATTTTGGAGAGCTGTTGCTTCAGCTGAACCTAATAGTAGCTAATACAGTACACATACTGAGAGAGGAACCCAAGCCTTCGAACCAAGACCCTATATTAAAGTCTAAATCCTCAACTGACTATGCCTCAGTGAAATAGTGAATTCGAAAAAAACATGCAAACTGACAAAGGAGACTAAACGAAAAGTTGCTTGCCTTGGCCTGAGTTCTGGGAAGAAAAGTAGGGCTCCCTTGGGAATTCATAGCCACTACTGGGAAAGAATTCCTTAAGCAAGATATAAAAAGCTCCAAACAGAAAGGGACAGAGAAAAATCTGAGTACATTAAAATAAAAAAAAATACACTTCTCAATGACAAAAGACACACCATAAATGAAGTTAAAGACATGCCACAGACTACATAAGCAACAAAGGATTAGTACAAGAAAGTATAAGAAACCCTATAAATCAATGCAAAAAAAAAAAAAGACAAGCACCCTAGGGAAAAAAATTGGTAAAAGGACATGAAGAGATACTTCACAGAAGAAGAAAACTTAATGATCAGCACACAAATGAAAAGGTGCCAAACCTCCTTATAAATCATGGAAATGTTGATTGAAATCATAACTTACACTGACTGAGCCCTTGTGCCAGACAACATTCTAAATGCTCTACATAAGATACCATTTCAAACCCATCAAATTGGAGAAACTTTGAAAAGTACAACAAATAAGTTTTGGCAAGGATGCACTCACTGCTGGTGGGAGTACTATCACTCTAAGGGCAATTTGGCAATATCTAGTAAAGATGAAGTTGCAAATATTCTGTAACTCACCAAATAACACTTCCAGAAAGACACCTAGAAAAACTTGTGCATATCTGCCCGAGAATAATCATAGCAACACTGTTTGTAGCAGTGAAAAATTGGAAACAATACAAATGTCCTCCATCAAGAGAATGGATGAGCACTCATATGTACTCTGGAGTATTCTACAGCAGGGAAACCAAATGAACTAGACAGAGCTACAGCTATCAACATGGGTGAGTCTCACAAGCAAAATGCTGAAGGAAAAAAGGCAAGTTGCAGGATGTTTTGTACAGATTAGCACTGGTATATTGTTTTAAAATAGGCAAAACGATCCTATGTATTATTTTATGGATACCCTCATTGTAGTAATAGTATCAAATACTCAAGGTAATGATACCTCAAGGGAGAGAAGGAGTAGAAGAGATTCTAAGAAGGTGCATATGGCATGTCAACTCTGTCTGTAATGTTTCAATTCTTAAAAGGAAAGAAACACAAGTAAATATGGCAACGGGTTACATTTGATAAAGCTTAGTCATGCACACGTGAATGTTCATCATGTGGCTCTCTTCACTTTTCTGTATGCTTGAAATATTAATAAGAAAATGAGTAAAAGTAATCCACAGTTGTTTGGGGGAAGAAAGAAAACAGCAAAAAATGTACATATTCCCACCATCAAAAAATATTAACATTTTAGTCTAAAATATTGTCATGGATTTCAAGTACTTTTTGAACCTCTACTTTGTGCCCAGTCAGGATATGAACATTCTGGATACCTCAAGCCCAAAATACACAACATTCCTGAATAACATCCTGCCATATGTACTGCTGCAATCTCTGTCCAAAGGGTCACAGCTCTATTAGGAAGTATCTTTAAATTATGTTTAAGGGAAGCGGATTTAGCCCAATGAATAGGGCGTCCGCCTACCACATGGGTGGTCCAAGGTTCAAACCCAGGGCCTCCTGACCTGTGCGATGAGCTGACCCACATGCAGTGCTGATGCGCGCAAGGAGTGCTGTGCCACACAGGGGTGTCCCCCGCGTAGGGGAGCCCCGCGCGCAAGGAGTGCGTCCCGTAAGGAGAGCCGCCCAGCACGAAAGAAAGTGCAGCCTGCCCAGGAATGGCGCCGCACACACGGAGAGCTGACACAGCATGATGGCGCAACAAAAAGAGACCCAGATTCTGGGTGCCACTGACAAGAATACAAGTGAACACAGAAGAACACGCAGCAAATGGACACAGAGAGCAGAAAGACAACGACAGGGTGGGGGGGGGGGGAGAAGGGAGAGAAATAAATAAATAAATAAATAAATAAATAAATCTTAATAAAAGAAACACAAAACTATGTTTAAGATTTTCCAATGGGCTAATATTGAATATTAGTAAAAGGGATTACTTACCATTTTCTGGAAATAACAGTGGCTAATGCTTAGTGAGTACTTACTATGTGCCAGACCCTGTTCAAAGTGCTCTAAATGTGTTATCATATTTAATCCTCAGAACCACCCTCTAAGGTAGGTGCCATTATTATCATAATCATACCCCATTTTAAAAAGGTGGAAGCTGAGGCACAGAAAAGTTAAATAACTTGCATAAGGTTGCACAGCTAGTGAGTAGTGCAACCAGGATACATGCAAGGTGGTCAGTCTCCAAAGCCCTTGCTCTTAACAACCATGAAGTCTTTTTTTTTTTTTAATTTCCCCTCCCCCCCTTGCGGCTTGCTTGCTATCTATTCTCTGTGTCCATTTTGCTGCGGGCTGTTCTGTGTTCTTGCTTATCTCCCTTCTTTTTTTTTTTTTTTTGTTGCGTCACCTTGCTGAGTTGGCGCTCCATGGCATCTGCAGGCCAGGTGGTGCTCTGCAGCATGCAGGCGAGCCTGCCTTCACAAGGAGGCCCCGGGATGCGAACCCAGGGCCTCCAATATGGTAGGTGGGAGCTCATCTGATTGAACCACAGTCACTTCCCCATGAAGTCTTATTTTTGGTATCACTAATTATACAGTAATAATATTTTTCTGTTTTGTTGTGTGGCAAGTGGAATTGCTAGCATGAATTGATAATTGAACTCTAAAGTGGCATTACCTAAATTCATTTCATTTCATGTGTTTGTGGTTTGTCTCCCTAGTTAGGCAGCAAGCT
The DNA here is from genome assembly GCF_030445035.2 of Dasypus novemcinctus. Lineage (NCBI taxonomy): Eukaryota > Metazoa > Chordata > Mammalia > Cingulata > Dasypodidae > Dasypus > Dasypus novemcinctus. The sequence continues at coordinate 128,359,071 of NC_080704.1, forward strand.
TCTAAAAGGCAGGGAACATATTTTAAGACAGTATCTTCCACTTTTCAAAATCTCTATGTGCCCTCAATAGTGTTATTTGCCCACAGAAGTTTTCAATAAATACTTATTGAATGATTGAAGGGAACCCTAAGAAAATGCAGCCTTTCCACACTGAAACATAAAAGGTTTACTTACCTAGTTCAATCAAGAAGTCTATTCCTCAAGGGAGTCTTCTATTATTTTGGTTTACATTAACCTTTTTATTAATAATAGCTTTATTGAGAGATAATTCATCCATTTAAAGTATACAACTCAATGCTTTTTTAGTATATTCATAGAATTGTAAGACCATCACCACAATTTTAGAGCATATTCATCACTTCCCCAAATACCTATACCCATTAGTACCACTAGCTGTCATCCCTTTATGTCCCTATCCCCCTATCCTTAGGTAACCACTAATCTACTTTCTGATTCTATAGGTTTGACCATTCTGGATATTTCAGATAAATGGAATCACACAATAGTGGTCTTTTGTGACTGACTTCTTTCACTTAGCATAGTGTTTTCAAAGTGGTATATCCATAAAAATTGAATATTATTTGGCAATAAAAAGGAGTAATTCATTAACCTTTTTAAGGCAACTAATTTACTAATGCAAGATTTCAGACATATTTCTACTTTTTTCCATTTTTTATTAGAGAAGTTGTGAGCTACAAAACAATCATGCACAATGTGCAGAATTCCCATCCATCAACCTTCTGCCAAAAACTTACCTTATAATGGAACATTTGTTACAGATTATGAAAGAACAGATTATGATCAGAGAAGCAGACATGGCTCAACTGATAGAGCATCCGTCTATCATATGGAGGGTCCAGGGTTTGATCCCGAACATCTCCTGACCCGTGTGGAGCTGGCCCACGCGCAGTGCTGCCGCATGCAAGGAGTGCCCTGCCACGCAGGGGTGCCCCCGTGGAGGGGAGCCCCCCACACATGGAGTGTCTCCCGTAAGGAGAGCTGCCCCACATGAAAAAAGCACAGCCTGCCCAGGGGTGGCACTGCACACATGGAGAGCTGATGCAGCAAGATGACACAACAAAAAGGAGACGCAGTTTCCCAGTGCTGCTGGATGATGCAAGTGGACGCAGAAGAGCACACAGCAAATGGACACAGAGAGCAGACAATGGGGAGGGGGAAGGGGAGAGAAATAAATAAAAATAAATCTCAAAAGAGAAAGAAAAAACATGATCAATTACCACTAACTATGGTCCATAGCATATACTTGCTATATTTTTCTATACACCCCCTATTATTAACACTATATATTAGTATTATCCATTTGTTATAGTTCATGAGAGAACACTCTCATATTTGTACTGTTAACCACAGTCCATCCTCCACCACATGGTTCACTGTTATACAGTCCCATGCCTTGTATATTCTATCCAAAGTGTACAGTCAGTGGCTCTCATTTTCATCAAGTTTCTCAGTCATCACCCCAGTAAGCCTTTGAACGTTTTCCTTAGTCCAAAATAAAAACTCCCATGCCCCTCTATTATTGAAACTTAGGGTTGATATACTCCTTTCTTTGACATTGATGCAAAAATATTGCAATATTGCTATTAACTATAGTCTATAAGTTATATTAACTGTATTTTTCCTATGCATTACTATATTCTTACCACCTTATAATATTAATAGTGACATACATTTGTTCTAGTTTACAGAAAAACATTCTTATAGTTGTATTAACCACAATAATCATCTACCTCCTGGTACACTGTATTATTCAGTGCCTAAATTTTTCTCTAGCTTTTTTTTTTTTTTAAGATTTTAAAAATTTATTTCTCTCCCTCCCCCCCCAGTTGTCTGCTCTCTGTGTCCATTCGCTGTGTGTTCTTCTGTGACCACTTCTATCCTTATCAGCGGCACCGGGAATCTGTTTCTTTTTGTTGTTTCATCTTGTTGTGTCAGCTCTCCGTGTGTGCGGCACCATTCTTGGGCAGGCTGCACTTTCTTTCACACTGGGTAGTTCTCTTTATGGGGCGCACTCCTTGCACATGGGGCTCCCCTACACGGGGGACACTCCTGCATGGCATGGCACTCCTTGCATATAAGGAGGCCTGGGGTTTGAACCGTGGACCTCCCATGTGGTAGGCGAACGCCCTATCCATTGGGCCAAGTCCGCTTCCCTATCTAGCTTTCTTTAAATTGACATTTACATCCCTAGACTACCCTTTTGGCCACAAACCCATTTATAAACCAACCATTTTAGTTAGTCACTATAATGCATTACCATCAACTCTATCCATTTCCACACTTTTACAGTCAAGCTAATAGAAAATTCTACATATGTTAGGCATCAGTATCCCTTTTCAGTCCTCATTCTATCTCCTAGTAACCTGTACTCTAGGTTTTAACACCCATGTGTTTATTCTTCTTATTTAGTTCATATTAGTGAGACCATACAATAGTTGTCCTTTTGTGCCTGGCTTATTTCACTTAGCATAATGTCCTCAAGGTTCATCCATGTTATCATGTGTGTCCCAATTTAATTTCTTGTTACAGCAGCATAGTATTCCATCATATGTATATACCACATTTTGTTTATCCATTAATCAGTTGATGGACATTTGGGTTGTTTGCATCTTTTGGCAAATGTGAATAAAGTTGCTGTGAACATCAGTGTGCAGATATCTGTTTGCATCCCTGTTTTCAATTCTTCTGGATATATTCCTAGTACAGAGATTGCTGGATCATATGGCAGTTCTATATTTAGCTTCCTGATGAGCGGCCAAACTGTCTTCCACAGAGGCTGCACCATTCTTCATTCCCATCAGCAGTGAAGGAATGTTCCTATTTCTCCACATCCTCTCCAGCACTTATCATTTTCTATTATACTTTATTTTTAATAAATCATATTATCTGTTAAATACTTTAAGAGATTTAAAGAATGTTTACAAAATCCCTACACGTGTCTAGTAGATATCAAATTTAGTTCTTTTAAAGTCAAGTGTACCTCTAACTGACAAAACTGATTCCTTTAATACTTTAAGCATAAATATGGGAGGCACTATGCTAAGCACTTGTCATGGGTTGGGTTCCCCAGGAAGTAAATTCTGAGACAGAGTTTAGCATGCAGGTTGTTTATTAAGGAATGACCATGGGATGAATGCCTGTGGAAGAAAGGGAAAGAAAGCAGGATTGGGGCCCACAGTAATTTTTTCTGTTTTTTTTAAATGTTACATTAAAAAATATAAAAGGTCCCATATACCTTCCCACCCCCCTCACCCCACTCCTACCACATCAACAACCTCTTTCATCATCGTGGCACATTCATTGCATTTGGTGGATACATTCTGGAGCACTGCTGCACCACATGGATAATGGTTTACATTGTAGTTTACACTCTGCCCCAGTCCACCCAGTGGGCCATGGCACGACATACCATGTCCAGCATCTATCCCTGCAGTACCACCCAGGACAACTCCAAGTCCTGAAAATGCCCCCAACATCATATCTCTTCTTCCCTCTCCCTGCCCTCAGCAGCTACTAGGGCACTTTCTCCACATCCATGCTACAATTTCTTCCATTACTAATTACAATAGTTCAATAGTAGAATATCAGTAAGTCCACTCTAATCCATACTCTATTCCTCCATCCTGTGGACCCTGGGATGGTTATGTCCACTCCACCTCTATATCGAGAGGAGGCTTAGATTCCACATGGATGATGAATGCAATTTTCCTGCTTGCAGTTGTAGGCACTCTTGGCTCCCTAGTGTGGTGGTTGACCTTCTTCACCACCCGTTAGCTGTCTGGGGTAAGTCCAATAAACCAGAGAGTAGGAACTGCAAGTCTGCTGAGGCTCAGGGCCTGGCTGTCACATGGATAGTCCAGAGATTCAGGTCACCTGAGTATACACCAACTCCAGCACCAACCACAGGTCCAGTAAAATGACAGAAGAGACATGTGTAGAAATGTCACATCTGAGCCCAACTCCATCACACTCAGGAACACAATCTCCAAAGTAGGGCCAACTGACATGGCACTGAACTCCAGAGCCATCTGCCATGACCATAGAACCTGTGGGTCTCTGTAGCCCTCAAAACCGGTACCTGGGGTTGTATCTACTTTGGCTGTCTCTGGGAACCTGTTGAGGAGTGAGTTAGTTCTACCCCTCTGATGACCTCCCAGCTCTGTTTTTGGAGACTCATAGCAATATAAACTCATTTGTCCTTTCCATTACCCCCTTTTATTCAAGGTCAAAAAGCAGTTTTTAACACCTAATATTACATGTGGGCTGAGATATTCTGCTGGTCTGAGTTGACCCTTTTATTCAAGGTCTTTTCCTAGTTACATCATCGGGGTGCTTGGTAGTAATCCCTTGGCACCCAGGAGGCTTATCCCTGAGAGTCATGTCCCACGCTGGGGGGACATGTGGCTTCGAGAGTGGCCACATTTGAGCAACATGGAGGCTCTCAGGAGATAACTCTTAGGCACCCTGTAGCTCTAGGCCTAGTTCATATTTCAGGTGCACAGGCTCATAAGCACAGTCATCAGTATCAAGGGCTCATTGTTGGACCATCCTTCTTTATTGGTCTTTGCCATTGCACTTGGGGGATTGTTGCTGTTCCATTGGGGAATTTGATAGAGCTCCCCTGGCTAGGAATTCAGCACTCCCTCAGTTGTTGTTTTTAACTGTAACTACTATGAAAATAACCAAACATTTTTATGTTACTTGTATACATGCCCTGGAGAACTCCCTCCCAAACATGTGCCCCCCATAAATAGCCCCCCACACTTTTCCTCCCTTGCCATAGTTGAACCTCTCTGTGGTCCAAAACTTCTTAAAAATTGAATTCCAAATTCCATTAATAGTAAAATGGAATATAGCGATGAGTTTAAAGGTTAGATATAGAATACATACTAATTTAGAAAAATTAAATGAAGAAAAAAGAAATTGGGGTATCAAACAATGAAGAAATGAAAAAATCTTTGTTTCTGACATTTTGCTTTTAATCTCTGTAATAGGTGTTGCCCTGTATGTACAGTGTCAAGGCAATTTCTTTCATTTCTTTCTCAGTGTCTATATCCTTTCTTTTTTTTCCCTATTAAGTTTGTCTTCACAAAAGTTTTAGAGCACAGTAATCCACATGTACAATATATAGTACTCCCACATATCAACATCAAACACTTTGTCCCTTCCCCAGCAATGATCTTTTTACATGTTCATATTATGTTTGCTACAGCTGATGTACAGAAATTGAAACAATGGCTTTCAATCACAGTTCCATTTGGGTTTACATTATGGTTTATATTTTAGATTGTATAATTTTCTAAATTTTTAGTTATCTTATGTTTGACATTATGGTTTACATTTTAACCCATGGACTTTTATACATTTTTGGTGTAATTTAACTTGTCCTATATCCATCATTGCATGATCTTGTGGAACACTTCTATTGTCCCACAGTTACACTGATTCCATCTGTTCAATACCTCTTTCCCTGCCCCTCTCAGGGTCCACTACGACAATCAATCTTCATTACTGGAAGGACCATATTCAGAGATACTTGCAACAATGTTGAGAGCTTGACATATTAGACTGCCCTAACCCATTGGGAGCCACAAATTCTCTCAGAGATACAGTTCCCTCTGTTTGAGATCATCAGTCCTCCCCAGGATGTGGATATACCTTGATTCTCATTGTAGGGGTCTCCACCCTATGATATAACCCACTATGACAAAATGAGCACTCACATGCTCCCTAGAAGCTTGCCTTGTGTCAGATGACCCCCTTAAGCATCTTAAACAGGTAACCTTCTGTATTGTATTTTCTAAAGAGTTCTCTACATTATAATTTCAAACACATACCTGACAATCTATGTGCAAATGTTCCCCCCAACCTCCTCCCAATTTCTTGGCCATCTGACCCATCCTCCCATCCCTAGCCCCCCTCAAGCCCACAAAGCACCACCCAAAAGTATCCCTATGCCCCCATTTTATCCCTGTACAAATACTTACCTCCAGCTTATCATAGATTTCACCCATGTAGGTGTCAGCTTGCAACCTTCCTCTATCCCCCAACTTTCTTTAAGTTTATCATCCAGTCTCTAGCTCTCTGAGACAGCTTGGTTTACTTATTTCATATCTGAGACAGCTTGGTTTACTTATTTCATATCAGAGAGGTCATGTAGTATTTGTCCTTCCATGCCTGGGTTGCTCCACTCAACATAAGGTCCTCAAGCTTCATCCATGTTATCACATGTCTTTGTACTGTATTCATTCTTATAGCTGAGTAGTATTCCATTGTATGTATATACCACATTTTATTTATCCACTCATCTGTTGATGGGCATTTGGGTTGATTCCAACTTTTGACAAGAGTGAATAGTGCTGCTATGAACATTGGAGTGCATTTATCGGTTTGTGTCCTTGTTTTCAGTTCTACTGGGTATATACCCAGCAGGGGAATTGCTGGGTCATATGGCAAATCTATAGCTAGTTTTTTGAGAAACTGCCAAACTGTCCTCCAGAATGGCTGGATCCTTCTGCATTCCCACCAGCAGTGGGTGAGTGTTCCCATTAATTCACATCCTCTCCTACACTTGTAGTCTTCTGTGTGTTTTTTTTTGATAGCTGCCAGTCTCATGGGAGTAAGATGGTATCTCATTGTAGTTTTGATTTACATTTCCCTAACAGTTAGTGATTTTGAGCATTTTTCATGTGTTTTTTAGCCATGTGTATTTCTTCTGTGGAGAAGTGTTTGTTTAAATCTCTAGCCCATTTTTTAAATGGGCTGAAAGTCTTTTTATTTTCAAGATATAGGAGTTCTTTATAGATGCAGGATATTAGTCTTCTATCAGATATATGGTTACCAAATATTTTCTCCCTTTGGGAAGGTTGTCTTTTCACTTTCTTGACAAACTCCTTTGAGGTACAAAAGGCTTTAATTTTGAGAAAGTCCCAATTATCTATTTGTTCTTTTGCTGCTCGTGCTTTTGGTGTGAAGTTCATGAAGCCATTTCCTATTACAAGGACCTGTAGATGTTTCCCTACATTGCTTTCCAAGGTCTTTATGGTCTTGACTCTTATATTTCGGTCTTTTATCCATCTTGAGTTGATTTTTGTATAAGGTGTGAGTTGGTAATCCTGTTTCATTCTTTTGCATATGGATATCCAGTTCTCCAGGCACCATTTGTTGAAGAGACCATTCTCTCCCAGTTGAGTGGGCTTGGTGGCCTTGTTGAATATCATATGACTGTATATATGAGGATCTATATCAGAACTCTCATTTCAGTTCAGTTAGTCAGTGTGTCTGTCCTTGTGCCATTTTCACTACTGTATCTTTGTAGTATGTTCTGAAGTCAGTTAGTGAGATTCCTCCAATTTCATTTTTCTTTTTCAATATGTCTTTGGCTATTCAGGGCCTCTTTCCTTTCCAAATAAATTTCATAGTTTCTCTAGTTCATTAAAGAATGCTGTGTTGATTTTTATTGGGATTGCATTGAATGTGTAGATCAGTTTTGGTAGGATAGACATCTTAATAATATTT